>NC_058495.1:24663126-25023126 GCF_020382885.2 Scatophagus argus | reverse complement strand
CGTGTAATTTGCCTTTCAAATGGAGGAAACAAAAGCAAACTGATGCTATGATCCTAAAAGATGTAAGCAAACAGAAGTCTTCAGCGTAGTGACGGATACAATTCAGATGTGAAACGAGGCTGAAAAGATGAGGAGAAAACATCACGCTGTATGGAACAGGTTCTGGACATGAGTACTTGTGACCAAAGCTTCAAGACTTGACGTCAAGTCTGAAGTCTACACTACAACTGAGGAAACGCCAAAATCAACCAGGAAAAGCAGAGGAAATGTGGATTCATGTATATCATGCTATACTGCCACTCATAGGGGTTGTTGTTAACTGTAACACACCATTGACATGGAAAACGTGGGAGTCTCATGATAACCTCTTGAGTCTCTTCCATATGATGTGAACACGGCAAAACACAAACTCCAAGCCTCAGAAAACCAAACATGAGATAAATAAAACTACCTGAGTGACAAACATTATGTGAATAATGGCTGTTAACTTTAACTCTGATCCAGAATAAACTGTTACCATCACCAGTGTTTACACAGCCAGGCTGCCTTCAATACATACTTATACTTCCTTCTAATTTTAACAGTCGGAGTGGAGCTGCGACGATTACTGCATTTACCTCGCCCTCCGTTAAACGAGCCACAACAACAGGCTGAATGTCTTTCACGCCATCCCATTTCCATTTGCTTCACTGTAATGCAAATCAGGTGTGTGGGTTTCTCTTACCTGCCAAGGTGAGCGGCAGATGTTTGACATTTTACAGAACAATTAAGTAGTTGGAAGCAATCACTAGCTGCAGCTCTAATCAGGAGTATTTTTTATAGTACAAGAACAGCAAATTCCAGCCTCCAACAAATTAACAAGTTTTAGTGTCCGACAGGAGCTCCAACTGCCGAACTTCACTTTGCCAAAAGGTGATGGTAAAAGCTTATTCTTGGTTAGAATTATGACGCGTTGCATCTGTTAAACATCCATAAATACTCAGTGGCTTAAAACTGACGGGTGACAATAAAACTGGTGAAGCACCAACGTTCTTGCCGACACGCCATCAGTTCTCGCCAACCTGTGCTGCGTTTTCCACAAGCGTCTCGAGACCGAGCTCGTGTTTGCTGCGAGGCGAGTAAACGGGTCAAACACGCGGTCAGTGCGAAGGAGCTTTTGGTAAACACAGGGTCAGTCTTTGAGTTAAAGCGGTCCAATCGTGTCACTGCTCAGCCCTTAGCTCTTCTGAGAACACGGCGAGACTCGTCTTCCCTCCTTTCTGCAGGCAGCGCAGTGACACATCCTGGTGTGTCATCACTTCTTCTTCTGCACCTCCTGCAGCAGCTTCAGGGCGGCCGTGTTCTTTGGTTCCACTTTGAGCAGGTTGTTCAGGTCGTCCACACAGGCTTTGGTGTCCTGCAGCGAGAGAGTGACAGTGAATCAGCAGGTTGAGGGTGTTTGTACCACGTGTGCTCTTTATTCACCCCTGAAGAAGACTTAAAACGATTAGTCAGCTGTGGGTCCCTGAGTAATTTATCTTCTTCACGCGGATCAGGGTCGTGCTTTACGATTCATTCTCCGATAAAATCAGAAGTAAAGGTTCACATTAATGAATAACACTATTACGGGAAAATCCACCTGCTTTAGTGCGTTCATGGCTCGACCCTCCTGTGCTGTGCCATGCATCTGTGGACTGGTGGTTTGCTGTTTCAAACCACCAGTCCACAGACGCATTTACTGCAGATAAACGCTGAATTTATACCCTCATTAAATCACTACTGAGACGCGTGCGTTAACAAAGATGTTTTTTCCTGAGCCAGATACAAAAAACACGAGTGTTAAAATCAGGTGGAAATTGGCTTCACTTTCTGTGTCTACTGACTGAAACATGACGCAGCACAAAGGTCATCGCAGACGGGGTTCTTTTTCTTTCTTTTCTTGACGCAACTCAAACCTCCAAACACTGAGTCAGCGGTTTAACTGTAAAAGCTGCGAGTGCTGACTTCAGCATTTCCCTCGTGTGTGTGTGTGTGTGTGTGCAACACCAAGCAGGAGCCAGAGGAAACATCGCCAATCAATCGGGAAACTGGAAATCCTCCAGACAGACACTTCTGAACCTTAACGTCTGATCGCGCCGTGCTCACCTTGAGCTCCTTGTGAGCCTGCGCCCTCCTGTAGAGAGCCTTGATGTTGCTGCTGTCGATCATCAGAGCCTCGTCGCAGTCTCGGACAGCATCTCTGTACTGCTTCACTGACAGGTAACACAGCGCCCTGAGAACACGAACACACACTGAATCAGAGGGCTCGTGGAAAGGAAATTCGACAGAAAAATCCTTCTCTCTGTTTTGACTGTTCACCCAAAAAACTCAGTTATTATGCAAAGTGACTGGTACAGTCATAACAATGTACAAACATTTTGGAGTAAATAAGATATGATCCTGTGTGAACACTGCCCTGGTCACCTTTGGGAAGGTTTTAATCTGAATGGATTCGTTGCATAAACAATACGTTCAGCTGCTACACGATTGTCTAAAAACTTTAACAGAATTTTCACCCTGAAAGTAAACACTGCATATTTATTTTAAATTAGATTGTTTTTAAATCCACTGTTTAATTATTGCAGTTACCTAACTCTGACACATTTATGTCCACAGGACATTCTGATTGGCTGGCAGATGTTGGTTAAAATGTTAAAAAAAGCACAACTCAAACGCATGTCCGATCAACAGCTTCACCGTCATTCTTCAGGCCATCAAAAGGGATCAGAGTGTGGATGTATGATCAGAGGTGTGACGCACCGGTTGGTGTAGGTCGTGACCTCGGTGGGGTTGTGTTTCAGACTCTGGCTGTACTTCTCTATGGCCTTCTTGTGCTCTCCTTTCTTCACCAGGGCGTTGCCTTCTTCCTTCAGGACTTGGCCTTTCTTTATGTCCGCATCGCTGGGAGCTGACGAGAGGAGAAACAAACCCCAAACGAAGGCGAAAGGGAAGACAGAAGGAGAAAATAAAGGTCAAAGTGGGCGTGGATTTACACCTGAATGTGCCTTTAAAACTATGATGCTCCTAAATACACACACAAGAAACCAGCTTATTGAGAGAAATCAGAGAACATGTTGACGTGCAGCCTGCCATCAAAAATAATTCTGGTTAGTAATCAATTAAAATTCACAATTTCTCCCCCCCTGCGTGGAAAAGGTAAATCATACCAGGTTTGTCTGCTGGTCTGCTGCCGTTCTGCTGTGGCGTCGGGTTTGGCTGTGCAGCTTTCTGTGCTAGCTTCTCTCTAACAGACAGAGGAACGGTGGGGATGGGAGGAAGCTTTTCTCTCCATGACAGGCCGTCTGCCTCTGTGAGCGCCTTCGTCATCCTGAGAAAAGAAAAGGCAAAAACATGGTGAAATTAATGAAAAGGGGTAAAGAATGAAAAAATAGACACTTCGACACATTGTTCAGCCCTTTCAAGTGTATTTAAAGATGCCTGGAAACATACAACATCCTGTGAGCTTTCAGTTTTCATCATCTATCGTTTAGTCGGCATATAAAATCTGGACGCACGACCAACACAGTTTACATCTCTGTATCTTCTCTGATATTTTCATCAGAGCGGAGGACATACACCATCAGCACTCCGCCAGGCTACAAACCTGTTGGTGCCGTCGTGAGCAGCCGTTATGTTGGAGTCGACCTGCAGGGCCGTCTTGTAGTCTACGTAAGCGGGCCTGTAACGCTCCAAAGCTTCGTAGGCAGCAGCGCGGCGCAGCAGAGACTTGACGTTGAACGGCAACAACTCCAGCGACCTGGGAGGCAAAATACGGACGCTTTACAGGTCGGTTAACACTCTCTTTCACGTTAGCTTGTTAGGAAGACTGAGCTTTCATTAAGCACAAAAGTCAGAACAATGAAAACGTAGCAGAATGACAGACTCCCAGTACCCTGGTGTAAAATGATTTTTAAAAGGAAACCTACAAATTACAGATGAAAGCACTCACACGTTGCAGTCTTTCACACATTCTGCACAGTTGCCGTCTTTCAGGTAACTTGCTGCACGGTTTGAGTGCAAAATGGCCAACTCCTCGGGGTTCTTTTTACCTGGAGAGGAGTTAAAGGTCTTTATGAGGAACGTTTATGCAAACTTAATGTAATGTAGTCAAAAATCATTCAGATATGTCCATTCAGAAGACAATTCAGCCCTTTTCACACAGATTGTTCAACATCGCTGTCAGCCCTGTTACTGTTTCCTTCACCGGCTCAGAGGTGGGAACGACAAATTATTTAAAAAACAAATTAAAGCTGAACAACATTTTCAGTTTTTCCATGTGTTACTTCATGAAAAATACATTTGAGCGCATGGTTCTACCAGCAGACAAACCGGTGTGGTAGCCACTTTTTAAAACACTGTGACGTGATCTGACTGGCACTGACACGCTGTCAGTTTAAATTCATTTGTAATTATCGTGCACATACGGCCTTTTCTTTAACGCCACGGTTCATCGGCCTAGCACCTCCTGTACAAGTGCTGTGGCTCCAGGCACTGTTCAGGTGGATATGAAAAATTACTGAAGGCTTGTTCCGCTGTGTGATTGATGAAACTTCTGTGCTGCTCTCAGGGTAATCAGACACGGTTTACCATTATTATACTCATTATTTTTAGAAGTGCACTGTACGAATCCACAGGTCATATCATAGTAACACTTACCGGACTTCTCCAGCTCTTTGATTGCCTGGCTGTAAAGACTGGTGGCCTCTCCATACTGGCCCTTCTTGAAACATTCGTTTCCAGCTTGTTTCAGCTCCAGCCAGGACTTTGACTTTTGCTTCTGAGGCATTTCTTCTTCTTAACTGGTATCTGAAAGGATAAAGCACCGGTTACCTGGTAACAAAAACTGGTGACAATGCCAAACAGATGGAGAGATTTCCCAGAGGAAACTTAGTATACCTCGTCTACACTAAAGACGAGACGCATGTCACGCTGCCTCTACGTGAAGAGAGAGGAGCAGTTTTAAATAACTAGAAAGTGTCCACAATCTGCTTTTCAGGCAAAGCGTAGAGATTGTGGTATTTAATGATTCTCACTTCCGTTTCCAAACTTCACATTACCTCACTGACTCGCAGATCTGTGCTACCTAAACACACCCCGAGCTCTGCTCACTGGGCCCATTACTTCACCTTCTTCTTCCTCGGATGATGTATTATAAATAATGCAAGGTGAGTTGCAGCTAGCAGCATGAAGAACATCACAAAGTAGATTGTGGACCATGACTAAGATTAAATAAATTCTAATTTTGTTTGTTTTGGCCAGTAGACACCTGAATATATGTCCTTCACTGCTGAGATGTCTTTTCACTGTATGTAGACTGTTTTTTAGGTGCAATAAACATGTTTGAGTATGTTTTGTTCTTTAAAAAAACCCTAGCTACCTGCTTCATGATGTGGCAAAGTGCATTAGCTGCCATGTTACCGACAGGCCACAGGTTATGTACAGACGGAAATGTTGTGCAATGAGGTACACAATGAACCTACACCTGCTCAACCAAATCAACAACCTGGATTCCTGATCCACCTCGGGTCCATTTAACAGTCAGATTATTAGGTACCCCTGGCTAAAGGCTGCATGATTTTTAGAATACTGTACTTTGTGCCACTGACAGTTTTTTAATATTTAAACTGCATTAGTTTTATCAAGATGAACCCAAAAAAACTCGCAGCTGTCAGTATAACACAGCGACTTAATTTGTATCGACCAATGTGGATCCATATTACTCACCAGCATTAGTACTGGATCAATTTAATCCTAGTTTACCTTCACACTGTACCGCCTGCTTATCCAAAACATGTTGCCGTAACTAACTAGCTGTGTAGCAGCCTGGATGCTAATAGCTGCTAAAGCGCACTATCTTTTTTGGCAGTTAGCCGAAACTTGCACTAAAGGCTCACTTTAAGAGCAGGTACACCTGAACTATGCCTCCAAGTTGTCTTTGGTTTTAACTACCTTCACTATTGCACTCTTTTGTTGATTGCCGGCAACTGCTAAGTTAGCCTGCTAGCTAAGAGGCGTTCGAGTGCCGTTTTACTTAGCAAGCTAACCACACCGTCACCGGTAGCTACGCTAAGAACGTGAAGCTCACACTTCTTACCGGCTGCCGGTTCTAAGAAATGGCGACGCAGTAAGGATGTCCTCCTCTTCACAACAAAAAAATGACGAGACTGAAACGACTTCTGGTACCTAAAACTATCTGTACCCCCTTGTGTACGTTATAAATACTGACATTACTATACTTGTTTTCTCCTGGTGGTTCAGTCCCACGCGGCTTCCCTCAGCCCGGTGCGGAGTTCACGTACGGTTGGAGCTAACGTAGGGAACTTGCCAGCTTGCTCTCGTAACTTCTTTGCTTGCTGAGGGGTGCGGAGGGGGATTCACATGGAAGGGCTGCAGTGCTGTATCGGTTTCGCTTCTTTGTCGCGCTGCGTTCACATGCTTCGGGAATTGTATAACTTAGGTGATTGAGCGCAGTGCTCCCTCTGGTGACCACATTGAATAACCCATCTCTGATGAGAGAGACGGCAGTGCTCTGTGGTGAAGGAATTATTTACGGCCTTTAGTTAAAAGACAAGAATTCACTGCAAAAAAAGACAATTTATTGACTCATACACATATAATCCCTCTCAGTCATGATTTATGACCAACTTGGTGAGTGTGGCGGAGCTCTCTCCCTTTATGTTTAAGAAGTCCAGCCTTCCTCGGGAGCCGCTAATCCACCTCTACAGAATAAGGAATTACTTTTCAGATTAAAGTCTGTAAATTAGCCATAGTTGTCAGAGAAATGAGGTGACACAAATATACTATTGTATTTCCCAGTGCACTTGGGAGGAAATTTAAATTATTGTACCTTTACTTGAGTGCAGGCCTTAGATAAATGTGCAAAGTAGTTATCAGAATTTTTAATAGTCCGTGCTGCAAATTGGCAAAAATAAACAAAACACACTTTATTCTTTATGACTTAGCCTGCTGGTTGGTGTTTTTAAAACTCAATAACAAGAACACGATACTGGAAGAAGTAGTGAGTCCCACTATTTCCCATATCTTTGAACGTCTCACTGCAGGAAGCGTTGCTCAGTTGCTCAGTTTCTATTTTAGAGAAGCGCAAGGTGACGCAAATCTCGGGTTGTTACAGTTTGTTCTTTCCGATCTAAAACAAAAACCTTCCGTTTTCGTCAGCTTTTATTTATTTAGGAATTGATTAATCTTCTCTCCTGATCTTTTATGTCTTTTATTAAATTGGGGAAAGTGTCTGACTGTAGTAAAACTGAATTTCTTGTTAGTTTGGTCTATAATCTGCATGTATGCTACTGTTGTCCTTTGCTGTGTTATTAAAGGTTTCTTTAAGGCATGGGATAAGATTGCGTCCCAGGTTCAGTCATCTGTTAATAATTTTACTTTTCGACGTTTTAGTACAGAAAGTGTCGGAAACCCATGAGTAAAACAGTCATTATGTTGCTTATGGGTGGAATTATAGGGAAACTAAATCATTCCCCTTTTTTACTGGGGACCACCTGGAATCCCCTCAAGTACCACTGGGGGTCCCCGGACCTCATATTTAGAATCACTGCTGCAATGGACCCCTACTTCGTGTAAAGTCCTGACTTCTGTGTTTGAACGGAGCTGATCAGCTTGACTCAGCCCAGTCTCCTGTGTGAGGAGCTGCCATGATGTTACATTAAAAAGCCATCACATGTTCCAGTGAAATCCGTCACAGAACATCTCCAACACTGGACTTTATATTCCCTTAAGTCTTACTACTGCAGGCGCAAGTCAACACATTTCTTCTAGTTATTACAGCCGTGTGTTTACAGGAATATGTGATATTAAACACAAAAAGACACACAGGACTTTCAGTAAACATTTTATTTATTTGTGTTGCTTAAATATTAATTAGCACCATGCAAACAATGAAACTATGCAGCTTCCATAGCATTTGGACTACAAGGGGACACCTCAACACCAGCTCCCTCAGGACTTCAGAGACAGAATTTATGCTAAAGGAACATTTGTTTTTGTCTCACTGTAAGATGATAACATAAATGCCTAAAAGATATAAAATTCAGAATGTGTCTCAGAGGAGTAAAGCTCTGTTTCCTCCAGGAGCAGGAACAAGCAGGTATGGAGAATTAAAGGATTGATTTTTTATTTTAATTAATTTTTTTATTATTATTATTTTTGATTCATTTAAAGCAAAGAGATGAAAAGACTTTGGGTAAAACTGCTGAGAGAAAACAGCTGAGTGTGTGTGAGTGCATCAGGATTAGCTGCGCTCTTCTTTTATGTAAACTTTAAATTCGACATGTAACCACCAGTCTGCATGTACTGTTTCTAATACTGGTTTATCACATATTTATATCAGTGTACATTCAGTGTACATGAGGTCAAAAGTGACACGCATATAAAGTCATTCCTGCAACACACAAGCGTGTCCATAAAGAAGAATCATTTCATGTTTCCTGTCTTTGGTATCTGGAGGATCTTCGCTTATGATTCTGAAGACTTTATATGATATCAGTGTCCGCGTCAGGTGGCCTCAAACTCAGACCTTAAACAAACAGCAACACATGTTAACAGTCTCAATAAGATCCAGAGTGAAAATGTTCAGAAAAAAAAGAATCTTGTTTACTGAAGCAGCTGCCATTACAAATACGGCAGGGCTCCAAAAACTCCCAGAAGCACAGTGAGTCAAACTGCTGCCCTGGGAAACATGTACCTTCATCACCACGAACACACACTCCGTGGTTTATTTTGATGGATGGCTCGTTGCTACAGGCTGGCTCGGGCATCGCTCTTAAGCTCATCCCTTTTTCATTTTGAAAGACATCTTAAGTCATGGCCTGGGGAAGCCTTGGGACCCCCCCAGGAAGAGTTGGAAAACATAGTGCAGGAGACGGGTGCCCGGGATACCTGCCCCTGCCACCCGTCCCCGGGTAAGTGGGAGAAAATGGAGGGATGGCTTGATTTTAAATAATGAATGAATAATGAATTTAAACCGACAATGGTTCTTTCTAAAGCTGCCACTTTACCCAAATATTTAACACGACACAAACAGTCTGGACAGCAGGAGCAGCAACTTCACAAAAATGCAAAGCAACAAGGAAAACATTTTGTTTTGACCAAAACTCACAGCTTTTAGTCAAGTGGCTTTTTACACCCTGCACCCACATTTGATTGAAAACCACATGATTACGCCTTTAAACAAAAATTAAATAAAGTCACAATAATAAAGAAGGTTCACCAAAATCAGTATGCAGGAAAATCACAAGTGCATGTGCAGAAGTAACAACAGGAAGTCTGACCGGACTGAGAACCAAAGGCTGCATGACATCAAGATCATGTCGAGGGTGACATCAGAAGCCAGCAGAGATTTCTTCACACAGAAGCAGCTGTAAACCTGCAGAGTGTGACCCCGAGAAATTTATGGCTCGACATCGACAAGGCACCAGCCCTTGATGTCCCTGAAGGTGGAGCAGTTGAAGCCGATTGTGAGAGTCTTCTTTCCGGTCTTGTAGGGAGCAAAGGTGAATTTGATGGTGATTCTGGAGTTTGGCCTCAAATCTGCAAACCTGTGGGAGACACAAAGAGAGATAAGAAAATTTGGATGGGGAAACACCACTCTGAAGTGATGCACTGCTGTGCAGTAAAATCTATCCCAGCTAAGACTGGTACCGAACCAAGTTTTGCCAAGTGTGCAAAACTGTCAAGTTCCAAAAGCTGATCGATTTAGGCCAAAGTGTAGCTAGTTTTAGAAGTTTTGGGGTCTAACTAACACACACACACACACACTCACTTGTATTCCATGTCCTTTTCCCACAGGCCACTCCCTGAGAAAGTCAGACTGCAGTTCTTCAGCGTCTCCTGTGCCGGGTTCATGAAAACCACTTCCCCATATGTCTCACGGTTCACTCTGACCGGACCGAACACCTGGAACACAACATGAACACATGAAGTATAATATCACTGCCTCCCAGTTCTGTCAGACGTCATGCCAAAGCCATCGCCGTGTCCTGGTTTCCCTGGATACATCACAGAAGACCAAACAGGAAGAAATGCCTGGCAGGTGTGTGAGTGAGCAAAGCCAGCAGCAGCAGGAGATTTAACTCCCACAGGACCAAACATGTTGCTCAAACATCGTAACAGCACAGCGGAGACAAGACGAGAGAAAGTCATTGATGATGACAGCTTGTGGCTTCCACGCAAAACTGACACAGAGATCGGTGAAGATTTTACTAAGATATAAAATTAAACAGCAGTGATTTAGCAGCTCCCTTCAACTCGAAGCCGGCTTCACGGAAGTCCTACTCTGCTGTGATTGGATAGGACTCAAGTTGTGTTAGTTAGTTGAGCAGCAGCAGCTGGTAAATGATTACAGGTGAAGTTGGACTTCGCTGACTTATTGTTTTCAATTTTATTTTTTTTTAATTATTAATCTGTATTGCAGATTGATGACTGCTGCTGCAGTCAGTGGTGGAAAATGGTGGACATGTGATCTCTTCCCAACATCGCCGATGTATTTTAACCGTCGCCTAAAGCCAACTTTTTATGTTCCCTACAACTTCGTCTGCAAACAGAAATTTGTTTTGGTTTATTTTGGCTACTTTTTCTTGTCGACGAATCCTCTCTTAGCAGGCTGACAGTTTTGGCTTTCATGTCCTCACAAGTATTGGATGGACTGCCATGACACTTCACACGTGGCGTCCACACTCCTCTGGCGTTTGGCGTTTCCCTTAAAACATTAAAAAATTTTGCTGCTCCCCATTCAACTTGAAAACTCAGGGGCTGCATTTTAGTCTGGACGGCCAGCTGTGGAAATGATGACGCAGACGACCAAGTTTGTCCTTCCCTGATTCGTCACGTGCTTAATTCAACATGGGTGAGCGTTGTTGACTTTGTCGTCTATGCTAGCAGCTGTTGTGCAGTTAAATGTTATGACAGACAGAAGTTTTCTACTGACTTTGACGGAGATGGGAGGGTCAAGCAGCACAACGTCGTTCACAGCCAGGCATGTGTTGACTGGGTTCAATTTGTCCATGACCACGGCTGAAATCTTCATGCTTTCACGGTCCACTATGTGTTCATGGTAGACCAAGAATGGGACCAGGACTGGGATGAACAGATCTTCAAGAGACGGTGAAAGGGAAGACAAATTTCAGTTTCAATTTAAGTCAGTTCACAACAAATCCCACTTTCTCATCAAACCTTCATGCTATCGAGACATGCGGATACATTTCCAGAATTCAACAATCACATGTCCACAGAAGAAGAGTCACCTTTGCCAGGCTGCAGCGTCTCCTCCTTCACCTCAGACTTGATGTTTGCAGCTGGTGTGCCGTTGTACCTCATGGCCTGGACGCTGATGTTGATGGACAGCTGCATGGCAACAGCACTCTTACTGTGCAGCACCAGCTTCAGGCTCACGTCTTTTCCGTTCATCGGTTTGGACACCTGCAGCAACACACCATGAGAAAAATGATACATGGAAGGAGAGCTGAGACATGGAGGACATGGAGCTGTCCTGCAGACGGGGACACAGACCCTTGGAATCCCGTGTACTTAAAATAAAATTCACTAACTGGTGGAAATGTCCATCTGTATTGTATTTAAGCAAAGTCCTAACCAGTTGTTAGATTCTTTGAGGGAGGCGGGCAAAAATACAAAACACGCTTGAGCTAATTAAGGTTGACACTGGGACTAGTACACCTTTTTGCCCAGAGTTTGCTCTCTCAGGGTACATACAGGCCACTGAATGTAACCCAGAAGGACAGTTCACAGACACACGTTTGATTAATGTTCAATTCTAGCGTTTCTGTAGAAGAATAACTGTTAATAAAAATTTTCTTTTTTTTTCTTAAATGACATTTTAAGAAAACTTCGGTCAGGGCTTAATTTGTGGGACCTCCATGATTGGCACCTTGTTTGAATGGATCCGGCGCCTTCTTTGCCAGTATCAAAATCGGTCAGTACATTCTGTGTTAATATGTTGGGTTATCTGTTACACACAGATAGCAAACAGCTAATTTCTACAAGCATATTCAGTTGAAATGCTGCTCTTGAATGTTACTTAAACTTACGTTTACTGGAAACACAGATTGTATTGTACGATTACACACCTGGACCCGATTACACACCTGGACTAAATCTACCTCGATTACACACCTGGACTAAATCTACCTCTCACCTTTTGCACTCTGAAAAAAATGGTGTATTCTGATACTGTTTTACTATTATTTATTTTCATATAAGTGCCCTTTAGTGTATTTTATTCTATTTTATACCCAGTATCTCATGTCATTGTGTGTTTTACTTTATTGAAGTATACCGGACTGCTATGACGACCTACTGTCCCCTCGGGGATGAATAAAGTCATCTATCTATCGATCTATAATCAGCCTAACCTGTTGGGAAACGGAGCCCTTTAGTTTTGTTGTGAAGCAGAGCCAAAGTGCACTTATTGAAACAAATCCAAACCTGATGGCTAAAATTCTCCATCAAACTTGACATAAAAGGAACCACATTCTCCAGCCATACTGTGAGATAGTGGAATATTACATACAGCCATTACATCACTGTGCAAATATCCGGTGGTTACGCCCAGAAGTGCATTCCTTCTTTGGGTGTGTTTTGTACCCACAAATAAACACGACTACTAACATAATTACAGGTGAGATTTTTTTGAGTTACAGTTATGTTTGTGTTGGTGTTTTGGGTATTCTCTCATTGCAATCCTTCTTTAGCTTGTCTGTTAAAGATGTGGGAAAACGGCTTCAGCGTGGCTTCAGGTGAAGACACATGATGACATATAAACAACAGAATGCATTTTTCATTTCATAGTAATAACAAAATCAAAGCAGCTGATTTTAAATTTGGTGACTTATGTTGCTCTTATAACACCAATGAAGGGTATCTCTTTGGAGCAGGATCAGGAAGTGAAGCTTTTAGGTGTTGCCCCAGGTGATCAGCTGGTCTTGTCAGCTGGTTTAAAATAGTCAGAAAAAAAAACCTCCAGTTCAACAGCTTCGAAGGGGAAACTTGGCGGTCTCTGGTTTCTGTGACGTACCTCTTCAAATCGCATGGTTATTTGCGGCACTTGAGGGGTGCTGTCCACGTTTTCCTCATTCGCCGCGTTCCCTCCTGTCTCCTCATTATTGACTGGCTCCTCCGTCTCCTCATTATCGACCGACTCCTCATTCACGTCACTGTGCGGCATCCCTGCATTTGCGACGTTCACCTCCACGTCATCGTAGTAAGCTAGTTTGGAGTAGTCTCTGGTGCAGGCGTATTTGAACACAGACCTCTCCTCTTCAGTTCCTGTAAGGGTAATAATTGTGTCAGTTTCCACAGCCACTGCTATAAAGCCTTAACGGCTGTCTGTGTGTGATCAGTTTGGTCGGGTGAACGCACCCTCTCTGTGTTTGTAGGTGTCGGTGATGTTCAGCCTCTTGTTGGAGCCGACAGACTTGGTGGAGATATTCTGACCGACTCTCTTAGTGTCAGACCAGATCTTCACGTGTGACCCGTCAGCTTTGACCTGGCGGCACACAGACAATCAAAAAAAAAAAAACAACAAAAGTAAACATCAACCATTAAACAAAATCCTGTTTATTGATAGCTGTCTGTCCTTTAGTTGATGAGGTTAGCCTCCAGCTCTGCTCACTGACCAGCCAGTCAACACAGTCGGCGTTGACCTCAGCGAAGACAAACGGGACGTCGTATTTCAGGTGTGTTTCTCCATCCAGGATGGCTTTGACTGGCGCTGGACCACAGCAGAAAACACCTAAAAGAGGAGAGACAATTAAAATCATGAAGTAGCAAACATTTTTCAAACAGTTTTCATTTTGATTTATTGTGTAAATCAAAAATAAGATAAGATAAAATAAAATAAGAGAATCCTTTATCTTATCTTATCTTAACAGAAAAGGATTCATCGTCTGGGGTGCATGAATGTGCTTTCGGACACTCTGTAAGCTTTCTGATGTGCAGCCTTCAGGGGAGAACGTTCAGCAATTCACACAGGACACCCGACAGCCACAGGTACAGTGTATTTTAAATTGGAAAAAACCTTCAGACACCGTTGACCTCCTCACTTTACCTCAGATGTTTTTATGGCTCTAAAAACATGTTCATTATCACATAATCATCACTATTTCGGTCGTAATGAGCTGTATTATTATTCAGAACCATTCAAACCACTCAATACCATGTTAGAGCAGAAAGAGGTCAGTGTGTGCAATTAGGACAAGAAACAAGGCCATCGGAACAGGGAAGAAAATGTGTCCCAGTTAAAGTTTATGGAGATAAACAAGCGAGTACCATCACTCCTCTCCTGTGGGGTTGGATCCAGAACTTGCCAGCCGTCATATTTGCCATCTACTGTCAGGTCTGGCCGCCTCATCCACCCCTCCACCCACACGTGGTAGTTCCTGAAACACAACACAACATTCAGGTTGTGCAGCAGACTGAATCGTGACACTGTAAACTGATTTAGAAGGACCGGAGCGTTGAGTAGCACGGTGATCTGCTCAACACACCACGCTGTAGAGATCACTGTACCTCTACTGTACCTGCTATTCTAGAATACTCTTTAAAGATCACATTTTACAACATGAAATGTGTTTATATCTTTTGTGTTTTTTCCCACAACAAAAGATCAGTTATGGAGTTTCTTCTCCTTCTCCCAGAGAAAAACCAAAATCCAGAATATGTGAACATGCAAACAGTTTGCAAGTGCATTTGCTGCTTACGCGACACGGGTGCTTGGTGTCGAGCAGCGACACCGACGCTGCGCTGTGCAGCACTTTGCTCCAGCTTTACGATATGGCCCGAGGGTTTTCAGATTCACTATGTAGCTGCGGTTAGCAAGTACTGACATGTTGACATAATTTTTGGCCTGATAATGTGCCTCATCATGACTCCTTGTCCTAATCTGACCTATAAAAGCTGTGAAGTGGCATTCATTAGGAGCAGTAGATTACACACCCACAGGAATTTAAAGCACTGTGTGCCAAACTGAGGCATTACAATGCAAGTGTTTAAGCCTTGGCCACACTGACCTGATTATTTGGCACAGTGAATTCACAAAACCAGTTTATAATTGACTAATATGACTTTAAACACCTTTTATCATATGTGTCATTGTTAATTACTTTTATGTGAAAAGGTCAGTGGTAAGAATTATCAGCCAATTAAGTCTAATTAATTCAGTTTAATGAGACTAAGTTATTCAAAGTATTCACATTACGGTAACTAACATGACTAAAAAAACCTGCAATCCTTTACACCGACCTTACGCAACAAAACTGACATTTTACAAGTAATTAAAATACTATAAGTCATTTTGAGTGTGGCCTCTCACCAAATACTGTCAGGACTCGGTTTCGGTCTCACTCCGTAGTCGGCGTGGTACACGTCAATGATCAGATTCCTGTTGTTGTCGTGGGCTGACTGGAAGTTGGTGATCACGCGGCAGGGGATACCCAGCAGACGCATCACTGGAACCAAACACAAAGTGTGGAGTCATTTAAAGTCCATATCTGTCCGTTTGTTTGGCACCAGGAGCTACTAATGTTACCTTTATCTGCATACAGCTTTTTGTTTTTTAGCTTAAGGCTACTCTGGTTTGTTTAACTTCAGTGAGACTTAGGAGTAAATCTGTTTGTGTGTTAGTAGTCTATTGTAACAGCTCTCAGTCATGTTATAACATGATATTCACAACTAAACAGAACATAAGTAGGACGGCAGCATTACATCACATATTCTACTCATTTTAGTCGTACAGACAATATTTCTTTTCAAGTCGTCGTACTAAAGTTTTAAAACAGCACAGAAAACGCTTGAGAATTCAGTTTTATTTATTGATCATTTGCTTAATTCATTCAATAGAAAAAAACTTTGCGCCAAACTAAATATATTCAGTCTACAATAAAAAAATAGAAAAGTGGCAAACGTCAGTGTTTGGCATTTTTACTTAAATGGCTGAATTAAACGATTAACTGAGTACTTCATTAACTGAGCGTCTGTCTTATGAGGTGTTGTTACCTGAGCACATGACGCCGGCGAACACCCAGCACTGGCCGTACTTGACCGGGTAGCAGCCGCGTCTGAGCCACTGCGTGAGGATGGCGTGACTTCCGTTCCAGTGAGTGGGCGCCACGCCGCCCGTGTACGGAGTGCTCCAGCGGCCCTGCACGACGCCGCGGTCATCGTTACTGTTGATCTGGAACAAAACAAACCGGTAAGTTCTCATTCTGCCTTAAAAGTCTGACTTTATTCAACCAGATTTAGACGTTATGTCAGATTGTCCTTCCTCAGAAGGGCTGAGAAATGTTTTTAGCTTTTTAAATTTTGAGAACTACGGCGTTTGTGCCGACTCTTCTTCTTCACCTCGTTGTTAGCGCGTTGTTTACAAAACATCACTGCCACCTACTGTCAATATGCGGAACTGCATTATTAATCCAGAATTTGAGTTAAATGTTTTCCGTGTTCACCATCTTGGTTTGAGTGTTAGCATGCTAATGTTTGATAATTTAGCACTTGAACACTTAAGCTGTGTTCAGGGTAACACAGCATCGCTGGATTTGAGCTAAAAATGTCAGACATGTTAGTAAGACGTTGCTTTAAATGTTTGTGGGGGTAACGCAGAGCATGTCCTACCATGGCGCTGACCACGCGGCTGACGTAGATGGGGTTGCAGCGAGCAGAAACATCATCAGCTGGGTCCCTCTTGTGTTTGTGGTTGAGGTCCAATATTTTCATACAAATCTCCACCATGGACTCCTCAAACTGGACGGGAGATGATGGAGATTGAGTGATAACATGAGCTGCTTTTAAAATTTAATTGTATTCATGGTGAAAATGTGATATTTAACTACAGACTAAACTTAAGACATCATCTTGGCGGGTTATTTCAGCAGCTGTATTCATACTTTCAATTGTGTGTCCTACATGATAGAAAGTTAAAGTTCCATTGAAGCAAATAATGGCCATGAAGTTTTGAGTTTTAAATCAGTTTATTTAAAACAACTGAATGCCTAATCGTTAAAATTCAAGTACCGACTACTTGACTCCTGAAAATCTCAGAGTAGAACTGGTTTTCAGAGTAAAATGTTTCAGTGTGTTTACTTTGAAGTCAAATTTCCTAAATAAAATATTAATTGTGTGTGTGTTAGAGTACCTGCCCATAGTCCCAGTTCATAGGGAAGATATAGTTTCCACTTCCTTTGTAGATGATTCCTTGATCATTCATCACATATTCCTGTCTCTGCTCTTCATCGGACAGAAACACCCAGTCACCTACAGAGACAGACAGATGATAGTTAACATCACATACTTGTATAAGTAATAGTCCTGTAAGTAAATGTACATAACAGTTATGAGCAAAAGTTTATGTGCCTTTGGTATTTTTTTTTACCATAGACACAATAGTTTTTGTGTCTATTTATATCTATAAAGATGGACGACATGTCTCCACTTCCTCCCACTGTACAAAAGTGAAGCCAAAGTATGGCTGCCATCTTGTTCTGGTGACATCATTTGGAGCCAGGGTCTATGCAGTAGTGACTGGGAAGTGGAGCCACAGTATCGAGTTCTCGCCTATACATCAGTCTAACCCAATCAGGAGCGGCTCTCAGCTGTGAATCTAAAGCGACAAAAACCGTCTTCGGGAAAAATTTATTTTACATTTTAGTTTGGCACATGTCCTGTCTGCTGACATGAAGGGGGAGGGGCTTTGTGAAGTGTACTGCAGCCAGCCACCAGGGGGCGACTGATGTTTTGACTTTTGGGGAACTCGCATGTCATCCATCTTTGATTCAATGAGAGAAATCACCGCGGCGTATGTATTCAAGATGATTGAAGCTGGTTTTGATGAGTTTTATTTTATTTCTGCTGAGTCTGAATCTAATGAACCACCTACCAGGACACCAGGGGTTGAAGAGCACCAGCAGCGTTCCCAGCAACCTTTTCTCATTCCCATGTGTCACACTCAGGTTGTACATCCCAATGGGGGCGTCAGCTGGGGGGGTAATGGTCAGGTTCAAGATGCTCGACAGAAGGGAGTAGCTCCTTTCCTGCTCGGCCTTCCACACTGCTTTTGCCAGTGGTGAACGGTCAACACGATCGGGGACACCGAAGTGTGACATTGTCCCCCGCTCCTCAGAGGGATGGCTTCCTGTGGAGAGAAACTACATTCACGCTCTGCTGTGACAACACCCTATATGCACCCATTAATCCTTTGGTTTTCACTGACTAAACCATCCAATGAAAAAGAAAGTGTCAGCGTGATGTTTCACTTACTGTCGACAAATCGCAAGAAAAGACAAGAAAAAAAATCAAGAACACTTTCACCCTTTAAATGTTGTGTTGTTAATGGAGCCAAAGCCTGATAAAACTCTGTCTTCTGTCTCTCTCTTACTCTTTACACTAACAGTAACACACTAACGTATTTTAAAATACAATGCTTTTTATACAGGTAGAAAATGACATCATGTGGAATCACTTTGGCGTCCCCTGTAATCAGTGTGGCCCAAACAGCAGCTGACTTGGCATTGGGACGATGTGGTCTTGACTCTCTGTCCACCTTCTCATGTGGACAATGTCTTTACTGCCTGTGAATTCGTGTTGTGTCTTAAACAGAACGAAGCCGGAGAAGAAATAAAGAGACGAAACAAGTGGTCAGCTCACGTACCGTAATCTGCACCTGTGGGTGGAGGGATAACGCTAAGCCCCGCCCACGGCGGAGAGGAGAGCAATACAGCATAAAATGTAAGCAGAACGCAGTACAGGCTCACGTGGAGCTTAGCTGACGCGAGTGCAGGGACATCAGGCAGCAAACTACTGCTGTCCAAAAACTATTTAAAACAGATAATTTAATAAAAGACCGACCTGTCACTACGGTGAAGGAAAGCGGGTGAAAGACGGGGTTGAAGGGCTGATTCAGTTTGAGGGTCAACTTGAAGGGCTGGCCTCTCCTCACAATCAGCTGATCCACCGAGATTGCACTGGTGTGGTGTTCAGTGTTGTTGGTCTTCGAGTGGAAGTCCACTTCACTATAGACTGAAAGAAATGAAAGCATGAACAAGTTAAAAGAAGACCTAGCTAGAAAAGCTACAGACCTTCATCAGGTTGCTAAAAGAGAGCGCAAGCAAGTTCGTCGACTCTTTAAAAAATAGATTTGACCTTAGGAATATTTGACTTTGTGATTATCCACGTTTTATAACTATAAGAAAGATAGTTTGCACTGAAGGTTAAAGTTGGTATGTTGTTGTGTTTGTGTGTGGCCTTCCGGCCGAGGGTTGACACACTCCTTCATGCATTGTCTTCTTCTCTTATCCCAGCAAGACGTTTTGAGTCTGTTTCCACATTTTAACCACCTACGCTCTGCCCCACCCTTCTGTCTTTTCCTTGACTACGCTGATGTCTAATGTGCTGTGTGAGTGAGTCAAATCCACTTCAGTATCAGGTTTTCCCGACATGATCGTCATGGCCAAACTAAACTGTAACAGACCTCACACTGTGCCTTTTGTCACTTTTGTGTTTTGCATTTAAAGTGATCTGTGACCTTGAAGAAACTCTTTATGTAATAACTTGTGTCCAGTTCACTTTTTGACCGGTGATGTTTTTTTCAGATGCAATAGAATAAAATATATAAATATAAAACAAGTAAACTGTCCAATGAGATGGAAAAACTTAAGTCTAGCACAAAATGCTGATTAGTGCTCAGTTTTTTGAGTTGCACTTGAATGAAAGACTTGGTTTCGGTTGCCTCCCAGTGTCTCAGACTGAGAAAATGAAGGATGAGGACAGTCCATCAGACAGCTTCATCTCATGTGTGGCTCACTCAGCTTCACCTGAGGTTTCTCAGTTACTAACTTGTCTAACTTAGTCCAACTACTCCGACCGGCGTATTTAAACCTGCAGTTCAGGTGACCAAACCATGAAGCAAAGTAGAATTTTGAAACAGTCTCACTCAGGGTTTTGTGATCAATAAGATTAACTAACTCCCCTGAAAATCTCCTCAGAAAATCAAGCCTTTATGTGCATTCCTTGAAGATAAGTTTTTTCTTTTTCTTATTTATTTAACAGGCTTTGTGGTAAAATCCTGCTCGACCCAAACAATAATTTCTCAAGTCCTAACAACACTGATCTGCAAAGTGCTACTTTTGCTCCATGAAGGGAACATGTTGACGGGCCACAGACTCAGCTGGTTCACTTAAGGCCTCTGGCTCCTGAAGTGGGCCAAGCCACCCACATGCTTAAACAAACAAAAACTTTGCAGTTTGCAACAGTGTACGGTGAAAACGGTAGGCAAGAATGAACACATCACTGAGTGTCTTAACAACTGGACAGAAAACCCAGTAAAAACCCCTTAGGCAAAGTCTGCATGATGCACAAGATGTTTAGTAATGTTCTTAACGTAGCCAACTGCACAGCATCTGCACCTGTGTCACTTTTGTTTTGAATTGCTGGAATAGCCTTGTAAAAGGCGGGTGGGGGGGTCTGAAGCAAAAAAACCAGACAGGTGACTAGGCAGTTGAAATGTAATCCAGCAGCATTTTTTAAAATGTGATTTACTATTTGAAGTTCACATTCAGTGGTACGCAGCATCGCCCAAAACGTGACTTTTCATCTGCGCATCACTAAATGCTTACACTAAACATACGCAGTGAAACACAACACACATTTCATTCACACATGTCCGAGGGAGTCTCTCTGGCTGCAGAGACCCACGCCACACAGGACAAGATACCGCGACAAAGTTACAGAAAACACATTCGCTTGTTAGAAGTGCTGCTGTACTTACTGTGCCCTGCCATCTCGCCGAGCGTTTCTCTCTTCAAACAGCAGATGTGAGGACAGCAACGTGTACGCTGTCAGACAGTCAACAGCACACTGGCAGGAGACTCAGAGCCGACTGACTTAAAAAGGCCTGCCAAGCCCAACCCATGCAACAGGTCTTGCAACCTGGATGTTCCTGGGAGTTGAAAGGCTGCTGCGATCAGGCTTTGTTCCAGATGACTACTATCCCACCAATATTAGAATTGATTTAGACTATAGTGGCTGCTACACAGATTACTGTGGTATTGCAAACATCTGATACAGGTGTGGAATCACTGTGTGATGTGTGCAGGTGCCTCCTCACCTCAGTCTCCACGGCTTCCTCATGTTAGGTGTTGACAGCTAACTGCTCACTGTAATTATTATTCACGATAAACACTCTAATTATGATCAGCACGCTGGAGTGACAGAAATGAAAGTCAGAGTCAGACGGAGGATTAAGTGTGTTGTTGCTTGTATTGTTTAGTGCAAGTCACATGGAGAAGACAACCCAAGCAAAGTGGTGAGTTAATCGGACTGGTTTGTCCTGAGCTGATGAGGAAACTTACAGAAATGACAGGGAGTGGCTGACGTGACAAAAAAAAAAACATTACAGGCACACTTGGATGTAGTGCTTATTCTGCAAAAATAACAAATAAAACAATTAAAAGATGATCATTATTTTGTCCTTAGATATTTTGTTTTGTATGGGCAGAACAGGAGGTTGTTGTATCTTTAAACTCTGTGGAAACAAGCTGAGAGCACAGCGCAGACATATCATCACCACTCAACTTTTACTTATTCACGCTCTTTTAGCTCCTTTAGCTGCTACACTCACTGCAATGTATAAACAATCTCTTCCAGATCGTGGCTGATATGTTTCTGTCTGTGTCGTCCTCATTTCTGCCTGTTGCAATGCTGACCGATCTTTACTTTCTAAAGCCATTAAGGGGAAATGTGACTTTCAGAAAAGGTTCATCCAGCAGGACGCCGCACGGTGACGAGAGGCACTGCTTTTAAAACGTCTTTAAACGTCTTTAAAACGCCACCAGCAAAACAGCAAAAAATACTTTTAAGGTCTCATAGACAAAGAGTTCATTTTTTGCAAATCATTTTGGTGGCTGCTGATGAAGGCGATGCAAGGTGCATCATTTTGCGTCACATTTGTCTGGGTGTTGTCACTGCTGTTGTCAACGCCACAGAGCACGTATGGCCGTTACAGCTGACACGCTTGTACACAAGTGAAACCTTGAACATAAAATGTCACGCCATCAGATTGGGCAATGAGCACTGGGAAAACTTTGTTCGGGAAAAAGTCGCCTCTTCCTGCAGGTAATCGTGTAGCATATTTTAAACTGATGATACAATGATAATATTTACATGAATAATTTCATCCTCATAAGGTCTTTTGTGTGGTTAGGGTTTGTAAAATTCTCTTATTGCTCAACAGCACTGGGCTGATGCTGTGATGTGACATAATACTTCTCAGAAAGTGATGTGAACCCTTCACCACCCCTGAATCATTCAGCTGACAGTTAGTAGTGCTGAATGTATGTGTGGGTGTGTTGGTGTGGGATTAGGGTAGGACTTCTCCTGAATAACAAAGTGTGACTCAGGAATTTTTTCAAGTAGAAGATTTTAGGAGTTGGTTGTTTAATTGCTGGCGAAATGTCATCGATTGCTGTACAGGAAGAAAAGTTGTAGAGTAAGGATGGAAAATTATGACATGCAATCAGCGTTAGGGCAACGTTTGACAATAAAATGTTTCTATTCTGTCTGTTATCAAGGATCAAGGAACTTTTACTGTCATACCAGCTCACATTTACATGCTTATGGTACGAAATTAGGACTCAGGCCCCAGGAGCAATAGGGAGGGTATAAAAGAATATGAAATGAAAAGTTGACCAAAGAAATAGAAATATAAGCTAAGTAAAAATAGAATATATATGCTAAGAGACAAATACAACATAAAAAACTAAACATTCTGAGAAAAAGAAATAAACAAATAAGAAGCCAGTTTAGCATGTGCAGCATAAATATGCATGTATGAAGTGTGTGCTAGTGTGAGGTAGTTTAATTCTATTAGATTTACTGTGGTTTCCATCGTGTAAGCGATGATATATGAGAACTCAGAGAAGTGTTTCTGTACTTTCACATGAATTTATAAAAACTAAGGTCAGTCTCTTATTTTATTTGTTATTTGTTTCCTACGTTGAGCTGACTAATTTTTTTCTCTCTTCCACTTCCTGGGATGGTTTTTCTCCCATGACTGGCACAGGTTTGCACAACTAAAACTGTGCCAGGCCTGAGCTTTTTATTGTTGTTCTGCATCAATGCCCTGTCCATCTGATCAGCACTGACTGTAAGTGGTTAAATACCTTTTTTCTTCAGTATTTTAGGCGGCAGCCACAGTCCCACTACACTGTGGGAAATCTACGACAATGGCTGTGGTTCACTGACAACAGGCTGAGAATCATGGGGCAAGGAGACATGAAGCAATGCTTAGCAAAGACACACAATCTTCCATTAATCAATTAAGTCTTTTCTCTATTTGCCAAAGGTGGGTGGACTGAGAAGACTTGCTCTTCACCGACAACACTCCCTTCACACAAGAGAAGACGGCCAGGAGGAAAGAGAAGAAGAGGGAGTTCATCTGAGGTCAATACCTGTAGCTCCATGTGCTGAATGTGAATTGTGAAACGACATTTTGGATTCCCAAACGCAAAATTCACTCCGCATGGACACATTTTACACAGACTACGTACACTTAACTTTATTAGGTCCACTTGTACAGTCAAATGCAATCCGAACTGCTCTGTACAGTTCAGTGTTTGTTGACACTAGAGGTGTTTATCAATTAGACATGTTAGCACTGAGGTCATAGTTTGGGTTGTTTTGGACAGGATATCACATTAAGAGGCGTTTCTGCTACACTATATAGACAAATGTATTGGGACACCTGACCATCACACCAACAGGGACTTTAATGACGTCTCATTGTAAACACTCAGACAGCTTTGCAGCTCTAACAGCTTCCACTCTTCTGTGAAGGCTTTCCACAACATGTTGGAGTGTTTCTGTGGGAATTTGTGCCCATTCATGCAGTAGAGCATTTGTGAGGTCACACACTGATGTTGGACCAAAAGGCCTGGCTCACGATCCAGCACGTTTGTTTAGTTTTGGCTGTAAGATCTGAAGCCTTCAGCGTGTGCTGCTCTGTGGCTGCCATCACGACCTCGTGTTTGTCATTTGTGAACCAAAGTGATCTGTGCTTTACGTCTCAGAGTCCTCAAATGAACCACATGTGCTTTATGAGACAGTTTAATCCTGTTTTATTTTGTTAAGCTCAGTCAAGACAGGCTGGTCACACTGCAGTGAGACACGTTCACCTGAACAGAGTCCATCACACCATGTATTCACTTTAACTTCCAAATTACCACCACATTCTGGTTATTTCATAGTTATGTTACAACATCACAAGAATGATAAGATAAAAGGAAACTGATGACACCCAGAAGCATCCTGAACAAAACAAAATAAAGTTAAGGCAGAGAGCAGCAGAAACAGCCACACATCTCATCAGAGGTGAAGTACACAGCACAAAAAAAAAAGAAACAACACTACATGGTACACCTTTATATTTTTATTTTAATATTTGCCAAGTGTAGCTGAACTTCTCTTTGTGGGAAATTTTCAGGCAGGAGATAAAAGAAAAGTGCGAAACTTCACTATGCGTCTGTTCTGTTTTTCCTGGTCTTTGACAGCCAACAGTTCAAAACAATTAAAGAGGTTTGCTTGGTATTTTAATTAACCCAGCTGGTTTCTGTTCCTGGAGCAGCTTGTGTGTGCATCTGCCAAACAGCCAAACGTAGAGTAACTATGCAGAGGTACGAAGCATGATGTAAGGGAGCTTCTTTCCACAGAGGCGTTCATGTCAGAACACAGATACTTTGTTTTAATACACACCCACCCACACACGCACGCGCGCACGCACACACACACACACACACACACACACACACACACACACACACACACTTCTTTCAACAAAGTGGCACACAAATCCACAAAACACCCTGTGTGTAATTTATCCCCACAGAAACACTAGCTGTCTTGGTGAATTAGTTCTTTGGCTTTTTGCAGGTTGTGATCTACGGCTCCATCTAAGAACTGAACCCAGGTCAGCTGTGATTCCCCACAAACGTGACTGGACCTATGGGGAGAAAGGAAAGGAGCAAAGGTGTGATAAAATTGAAACAATACAGAAATTTGATTCAAACTTATTTTCTGATAATCAATCATGAGCTGTCATGAAGGAAGCGAACAAGCTGCCGAGTTTTGTTTCTTGTCTTATCTGATGTGATCCGCTGATAGGACGACCTGCAGACACACCACCCACATGTGTCACTAATGTCCTCACACACCCAGCAACTTTCTCTGAGGATATCTGGGTGTCTGTCATGCTTTCACTACTTTATCCAGAACTGGGACTCTGTTGTGACATGTCGCATTTCACAAGTGACTTCGTATGTTGCAAGCCATTAGTGGGTGGGTCTTACCTGATGATCCCCAGAACCTTCTTCAACTGAGCTGCCAATTTAGACACCTGGAAAGGGAAAGAGGAAATGTGTATTTTTTTTAATAAAATATTGCTTGCTTTTATTTTTAACATTTCTTCCTATGGAACACTGATACGCCTGATAAATGTAGCTGCTCTGGACATGTTATTTTAAATGTATACATCGTACAGCAGTTTGTGCCAAAACTCACAGGCTGGGACGTGTTTGTACACTAATCACAGGAGCAGCTGGCACAATCACTTTTACCACTTTAGAGACGCAACCAGCCACAACTTGATCTGCTCTGACTGCTACAGATGTTTTGCTTTGTTTCAGTAAAACTTAACCTGCAACACACACGATGGGTCAGCTGGGTTGGGCTTCTGTTAATCTCAAAGCCCATTGGTCATCATCCCATGACGAGTTAGCCTCTGGGGGAAACGGCAAAAGTTTCCAGTGAATACCTGAATAACCAAAACCAAGACTTCCTCCAACTCCTGTTTCCAGTCTGATTGGCGCAAGAATGGACGTAATACAACGTTTTGGCTGATCTCTACGAGCTGATGTCTGCACGTTCTTATGTAAAGATAAATTAAATAAAAAAGCTAAACTGTTGGCAGACGACAGCTGATGGGTTCTGAGATTCCTTTTCAGCCAGTGTGTTCTGCCTCTTCCACCGTTTATTATCTACTCAGACAACAAAACAAGAACCAGAATGTTTGTCCCCGTCTGTGTCCACACAGTGGACGCTGAGGACATAGAAAGCTGCTGCTGGTCCTGATCGATACAACAGGTGACAAAACAGATGCAGCAGGTTTCACAGAAGTGGAAAGAACCGTGGACTGTATTCTGTACCGCGATGCTGCTGTCAAACATTTTGCAAGCGCAAAGTAACCACAATAAATAAATGAATGAATAAATAGATAATTCCATTCAATTCAAAGAAACCAAAACTATCTGACTGTGAAGATACCATCCAAGGAGAGAAATTATGTTATTTTATGACTGAGCTGAGCCTTTGCATTAAAAAAAAAAACAAACTTTGATGTACTTGTACATGACATACACACCATGCAGCAGGTCATGCATTATAAAATTTTGCATGGCGTATAATCCAAGCTGCTGTGTGTTTCTGCTGAATGAGACATGTACTTTGTGTGCTTTGTGTATAGCGTTCATAACTGTTATGACCTTTTTGTAGCAATGAGGATGTGTGTGTGTGTGTGTTGTGTGTGTCTTACGTTGCTCTCCACTCCGCTGTAGTCCATGGGCGGGTAGAGACAAAGAGCCAGATCATCAACACTGAGGAGACACGACAGCAGGAGGCAGAGGTTTCTTTTGACTGCGTTTGTTTTAACTGGGAAAAGTGAAGTTTGTTTTCACACGCAACGGGAGGTGATTAAGCGTCATCCAGTATGAATGCATGCCGGTATACTTCAAAAAACATACATGACTTTCCAGGTTTTAAAGTCTCCTGTTACAGGAGGAAGTAAGAAAACTTTTCCTGCACACAGTCTGATCTGTTTTGAACTGTTATGACGTGACGTTTACATTTCCTGTCTGGTGAGCAGACACCAAAACAATCAGGAACATCACACTTTGATTCAAATAGCGGTAATTTATTGCTGTGATTTGGTGTCGTCTTGATATGCTACAGCAACACGATGATATGACTGTGTGTGTGTTTCTACCCAGGGCTGATTTCCATGGTGACGTCGGCTAAGTCGTCGAGCTGAGCCAGGTTCTGTGGTGTGGCGACGTCACCATTGGCTTTGACGGCTGACGTCAGCTTCCTCAGGCAAGCTGCGGACGCTTTCATCAGCCCCTGGCACGGGCCAATCACGCGCCGGTCCTTCTCAGACCAGTAAGTGTCTTGGTTGCCTCGAGGCTCCTGTCCTTCCTCGTCATCATCGAGGACGTCACTGAATGGGTCGTGTTCATCGGCTAACGCCTGGGTGAGGATGCAAAATGCTGCGTGTGTTTGTCAGGACTTAACAGGCTTTACTGAGGGACTTCAATCAGCGTTTACGACATTACTGTTTCTGTACTATCCTAAAGTTATTAAAAGCACAGGTAAACATTGAGGGGTAAAACCAGAACCCAGAAGGCTGAAATGTGATAAAATAACTCATAAAACAAAACAGATGTGGAAGCATGTGTGAAATAGAAGCCTAATTCAATTTACAGTTGAGATAAAGAAAGGCACCAGCCACCATTTGTGTATTCTCAGTGTGTGTGTGTACCTGTTCTATTTCCTGTATGGCATCTTTTACAACACCAATCTGAGAGGACAGAACCACCAGCACTGCTGCCTTGTTATCTGAGGAAAACACACAGAAATGTATGAAGCCCTCCTGCTGTGATTTAAATATTGTACAGCCTCTGATTGAGCAGATCATTTACCAACCCTTTCATAAATCAGATTCAGATTCATAATATAAAGTCTACAGAAACTGTGATTTCATACAGACAAACAGAAATGTTTAGACTTTCAGGACGCCATCACCAGCAGGCTGCCAGTAAAACCATTACTGCTGCTGTCACAAGCTACCAAAGCTAATGCTAAAGAGAGCAGGCTGTAAGCTTGTATCTCTGCGAGACTCCAATAACAAAACCACTGATCTAACTGATCAAACCTGAACCTTTACGCTGTCCTGTCAAGTCTACTGACCTTGGGGCAACTGGGCAAACTGGTCGCAGGCTGCCCACACACCTCCTGTTGAGGTCAACTGTTCCTGGGTCAGACTAGTGGCAAGCAGAGGAAGAGCAAGAAGAAGAGAGGCCGAAGAATTCAGACAAAAAGAAAAGAGAGAAGACCAGATATTTCAGCAGTGTGTGTGGGTGTGTGCATGTGTTTGTGTCTTTATTACATCATGCTCTAGTGCAGCTTTCCATTAAAACTTCTATGATATCTGAGCCAAACTCTGTGTTGATGTGTGCGAACCTCTGCAGCGGTGAGCTCAGGATGACCTCCACCAGCTGGGCGACTCCCTCCAGAACCTCGACTGTGGCGTCTCTGACCTGTCGCCGCAGACTGACACCTGAGGCACGGACAGGAGAGACGGCACAAAACATCACTTTATATCCATTCACAAAATGTCAAGCAGCAGGCACAAGAGGCTTTTGAGCAGCAGGCTCTTAGTTACTCAATATCCAGTCTGGTGAGTGAGCCTCTGCACAGAGTTTTAACATCCTGACTGTGAACACTTAAAGGGCAGCAGGAAACGCTTGTTGGGAAGCACATAAAGAAACTGTAATCGTCTTATCTTATTGTTATTAATACTTC
Organism: Scatophagus argus; assembly: GCF_020382885.2. Taxonomy (NCBI): domain Eukaryota; kingdom Metazoa; phylum Chordata; class Actinopteri; family Scatophagidae; genus Scatophagus; species Scatophagus argus. Next base: position 24,994,452 of record NC_058495.1, on the reverse strand, counting down.
ACTATCAAGCCAAACCACATTTCAAAGAATGAAATTGGAACAAACACGTTAGTCCTCAGTGGTAGGAGTCGTAATTACTGCTGGGAAAATCCCAACATGCCCTAGTCGAGTCAAACCAGGAAATCTGTCACTGAGTTTTACCTTGGCTCTTTGGTAGCCAGTAATACACTGTAGACAAAGTCAGGACACTCTTGAGGATGGAATCTGCTAACTTTTCTCCATCCTGCAGCGAGAGACACAAAACACACAACTATGTTGAGTATTACGATAGGATGTTTATATGACGATATTTTCTTTAACAACTTTCTAGTCCTTATGCCACCAGATGCATCAGCGTCACCAAATGTGAGCATCGTCAGACCAAATATGCAAAATTCTTTTGCAGCATCAGAGCTGGTGACAGAAACTGAGTGAAGTGATAAGGAACGCAGGCTCTTCATCGGCCACGAGACTGCAGTCCTTAGAGCTGGTAGCAGAAAGGAGAAGGATGAACTGTTGTCCATCATCTCCTGTTTCCTCCACAGTCTACTTGTCTAAAAAAGGGGGAGCACTTTAACAACACACTCATTCAGCTTCATGACACAGCAGGTCAGTCCTGCAAGCTGCCATCACTTTCTCTAACAAAGCTCCTGTGTGTCTGGGCAGGAGGCTCCTTTCACAGTGAAGCATCACACTATTTTCCCTTTAAGTAGTATGAACGGCACAAAAAAAAAAAAACAAAGCAGTGAACCCAAGAAATAAAATATTATTTTCTCATCATTTCCTGGCTATTATCAAAAGAACAAATAAAGATGTCTGCCTCTCTATCACAGTCCCAGTGATAATCTGACCTGTTGTGACGGCAGCGGAGGTTTTGAGAACACCAGGCTGAGTTTAGTGGCTTCCTGGGACACGGCCTTCACTGCCTGGTCTGAAGACACAAGAGACACCACATTAAAAGAGTCCACTAAACGGCTCGGAGATGGTGATCTAATTGCATGAGGGCCTGATGTGCTTCTGGACAGAACAGGATAAAGATGACTTAAAGGAAGGAGCAGCCTAATTTTTAAACATACAGAACAAGCAAGACATCCAGGGTAACAAGCTGAGAAATGTTATTATTCATTAAAAAGGAAGAAGAACGAAAGATGGTCCAGTTATACTCAACTCAGAGTGTCCCAGAAGTTGGAGAGGTTGAACGCTCCATCTGACTCATTGGACTCTCCCTCTACAGTGGAAAATTAGCAACCGGTTAGGCAAAATCATTCATATGGACAATTTATGTGTAATGTCAAAGTGTGGAAAAAAAATGTCTAGTTTACTTCATGACTCATTTTTAAAGTTACTGTCTAAAATGTAGGAAAATAAGCAAAATTTAGAATTTGTCAGCCACAGAAAAAAATATGCAAAGAATTAGATAATTAACTGTGTGTTTGATTTGATTAATTTGGCCTGAGTGGGAGTAGGAGTGTTGGCCAGACAAAGCAAGACACCTGAAGACACCAAGTCAGCTCACTTGTGGTGCATTTTTAGCATTTTACAGAGCACATGTAATAGAAACATTAATTGAAAAATTATTTGTTAGTTGCTACAAATTCCTACAGGCTGCTCAGGTGACAATTCAATGTTACAAAGTAAATTTTGTCAGCATGGCAAGATTGTACTGATTCTTAGCGAGTGTTGCTTTAAGTTAGACACTGGCATTATGTTCATTTTGTCTTCTTTTATTTCTTCTGTGTCCAGCTTGCACGTGGTCAAAGATTTAGCCATATTATTATACTAGTTATATATTTTAGATATTTCTGGGTGTATTGAGTCACTGTGTGAAACATGTTGCACTGATGTGGCATTTACTTCACTGCATTAGATAAAATTAAGCACTGCACACTGGCTTATCCTTACAGTATCTAAATAGCTTTCCAGACACAGTGATACTGCAATACAAAATATACAAATACTGACTGCTCACTTTATATCTACTCAAACCTCAAATGCACACTCATCTACCGGTGTCACAACATCTCCCTCAGAAACTGGTTTACAGATGTGGGAATTCAGCTTCACGGTCATTTTGAAGGCTGTGCTTTGTGCTGCTGAACTGCAGTGCGTTACTGAGGTGTTCCTGATGTTTTACATGTACTATAAAACACCTCGCAATACAACTCAGTACAACAATACTCAATACAGCACCACAGACTTTATCAAAATTGGGTGTAAACTACTTGGAAAACAAACTGACAATTGAGTATTTATGTCAAGCTGTTTCATGAACTTCAGAGGGGAATTTGACAACATTTTAGCGAGGAAACAGGAACACCACAGCATAAAAGCGGATAAAACTGACTCTGTAAAACCAAAACCAAAAATTCAAAGCATAAACCCAGCCCAGCGTCCGTAAAAATAAACCCTTTAGCTTCACTTAAAGCTAACGTTAACGTTAGTACATTTCGCTTTGAGCTAGCACGAGTAACGTTATAGCTCGATCAGATGCTAACGTTAGCTAGCCGTGCGTCATATCCGTAGATTTAATGTGTTATTTACCTCTGACTCGATCCCTAACACACTGGATTGAGTTCAGTAGATTCCGCAGAGGCACACACACATTTCCACCACAGTTATCAGCGCTCATGTCAGCAAAGTGTTCAGAGAGCTACGTTAAAGTTACCGCGGAGATACATGTGTGTTGTGGAACTACAAAGGAACAGGATATTGCAACGGGGACACTTATGAAGGGAGCACCGAAACTCAAAAGATGGATGACGCATTTAAAACGTTTTGGTGACGTCCTGTGGTGAAGCCGCAGTATTGCAAGTAGAGATCGACTCCATTGTGTTAAAAAAAGAAAATACACACATATATATATATATATATAAAGACAAGAAAAAAAAAAAATATATATAAAGAAAATATATGTATATATATATATGGATAGATAGATATACACAATATACCACTATACTTCGTCTTACATACACATAATACATAATATTTATAATATTAAATGTGTACTTTGAATACATGTGCATAGGAATAAAATATATGAATGTGTGAGTGAATATATATAAATATGAGAATGAAAATGTATGAATATGTTAATTAAACACATGAATATGAAAATAAAAATATGTAGGTGTAAGAATAAAACTACATTAAGAGAGAGGAGCATGTATGTGTGAATGAAATATAGCTCATACGGCCCCTCATGAGGTTTGTTTCCCTTTACATTTGGTTATTATCACCACTGATCAGACTTAAGTGTGCCCACATAATGCTGCATGTGTTACCAAATGAAAATAAATGGCTTAATGAATGTAGGAAAACTGCTTCAAGAATATAAACCTTTACATGTTAAGACTACTCTCTGAGAGTCTCATATCCTGTCTCTTTGAGCTTAGACATTCTGTCATCTGTTGCTTTCATTTGTATTTGCTGGACTAAAGGTAAAATGGAAAGGCTATGACTCCAATTCGTCCCTCTCAAGGTTAGTTTCACGGCATAAATGAAAGTAGTAAATTGTGTCTGAGGCCCATCATTTTTCTCTTGACACTGTATCTAATTTCTAAAAGGAGTGACAGGAGGATGACCCGTAACACCAGCATATTGAGTGCTAGAAATTGATGGAAAATTCTACAATACGGAAACTGGAAGTAACTTTAAGGTACATGTGGCTTTCAGAATCTCATTAACTAAACAAGCTGTATAAAGCCCTTCGCAGCGGATAAACTGCCTCAAGTGATGTCAGAGGCTGCAACACTTTAATGTTAGTTTAGTTTTTTAAAGAATTGTTTTAGATATAATTAAGACAATGCAACACTTTCACCAGCTTTACTTGAGAGCTGCATGACAAAAGCCCTCTCATTCATTACTGAGTTGATGGTTTCTCCCCGGGATCTTAAACCCTCTGACTTGCAATGTTTTTCTGCCTTTTTGCACCACTCTTCTGTTGCTCCCACTGCTGACATTTATGTGGGATGTCCTTCAGGTCTGGTGGTTTGCTGGCTGTGTCATTGAAGTGTTCCTGGTGATGTTTGTTTCACGTGACCAAGACAGCCCTTCAACCCGCGCCTCTGTCAGTTATCTACACCATTTTTATATCTTTAACTACATCTAATGAAGTTATAAAAGTGCACAAAAATACTTAAACAAGACCAAGAGTCTACAGTCATATTAGCAGTTCTGTGAGGCTGCAGTTGCTGTTTAGTATGTTTACCATTCACTCACCTTTAGCATGTTAGCATGCTAACATTTACCACGAACCACGAAACACACCTGGCTCACAATGTGTAATTAGATCACCACAGTCATTAGGCTTTATTTTCTGGGCACTTTGAATATCTGTACCAAGGTTTACAGAAATCCATCAAATAGTTGTTGAGTTATTTTAGTCTGGACGAAAGCATCATACCAAAGCATCATGTCATTCTTGTCTCATTCCCAATCAGACAAGTTCCACTGATGGGCAGAACATCACCGCTTCACTTCTACAAGTTAAGTACTTGCTTTTTGTTTTTCCTAACACGCTGAGCTGATGTCAGTCAGTCTGTTTGTGCTCTTGTGTCAGAAAGCTCTGAACACTGTGTCTGCTGGTTGATACGCTCTTCTGCTGCTGTTGCATTGGTATCGGTTGTTCAAGTTATGTGGCTGAACTTTGTTTTCATCTGGTGCTTGGCTGGTTTGTGGTCCTTTAATACTGCTACATGGTGTTGAAATATGAATATTAAAGTCTGAGTCTTGGAGGCCTTGTGTTGTGGGTCGGTTGCACTAAACTGAGCTGTTGTGTGGGTTTTATGCTGTGTGTTGAATGTGATACGTGAGTGCTCTACGTATTCTGTATTCTGTATTCTGCTGTGAGGTTTTTATCTACAACAACGGGTTATTAAATGTTTAGACTTCAGAATATGTTGCTAATATTAAGCTGTGCTGTGAACATTGCTGCTCTCTATTTTAGCACTGCTGTTTGCCATGTTGGATTGAATTTTATCTGTTTGTCTTCTTTCAACTTCCCCAACTTTTTCTTCAGCTTCTTCTTCTTCTTTCTTCTACCCTCTTTCTTCTTAAGCTTTTTCCTTCTCCTTTCCTCCTCCGTATGTCTTTGTTCTTTTATTTTATTTATTTACTATCTTTCTTGTTCTTATGTCTTCTTTCCTCATTCTTCTTTCTCTGTCTTTTATTTCCTTTTTCTTTCTTCTCCTCTCACGCTTTCTTGTTCTTGCTTCTACTGTTGTCTTTCTGTATTTTGAATTCTTCTTTCTCTGTCTTTCTTTTACTTTTCTTGTTATTCTTTCCATCTCCTTTCTTTGTTCTTCTTCCTCTTCCTTTCTTTTTACAAGACAGACACCACCATTAACTAGCATTCGGGGCAGCGACAGGGGCCCCAGGCTGCAAATTTTTGAATTTCTAAATATCGACTGAGTCGCAGAGGTTAAAGTGTGGCTGTTGAACTGCACTACCAGCATAATTTATTGCTAATTTATTGCTCTTATACTGCGATTGGTGTCAAGTTCAGTTTAAAGCGGGTTGCTAAACAGAACCGTCAGTTCTGTTCTGGCGTCAGTTTTTCACTGCCCATAATGTGAATATGGTGTATAGACAGTGTGGAGTCATACTTCTCACAGTACCGATGTTCCCTGAAGGCAACGTGATAGAGAAAGGTCCTCAGCCTTCTTTGTTATGCTGTCACTTGTGATGCCACGCCCCTCTAAGCCGATGCCACGCCCTCCACAAAAGAGCCAGGTCCAAAGGATGAGACCCGAAAGTGAACAGAAAGCTGAAAAAATAAGATTTGAAACTTTAAAAATATGAAATCTGCAACTGAAAAAAAGACCTCAAACACTGAGATATGAAAGTGAAAACTCAAAAGAATTTCAGAACTGAATAAAAATTCTATTTAAACTGAAAAACTTTCCCCACTCTTATTTTTAGTTCGAGTACAATGTTGTGTTTTTCAAAGTTCGAAATCAAAATTTCAACTTTCAAGTTCAAATCTTTTTTTTTTGGTTTGGCTCCATAGACCACCGACTTCTCAAATATTCATCGGCCTAATTTCTGATTTACTCAAATTAAAATGGTAAAACTAAAGATCAAATTGAAGTGTTTTTTGTTATTTTTTTGACACTTTAAAGACCATTAATGGTTAACGGTTAATCCATTAATGGATTAACGGAGAAAAGAACTGTCAGACTGTTGTATAATGAAAACAATGTTCAGCTGCAGGGCTAATTGGGTGGTGCGTGGCGAAGACACAACAACAGGGAAGCATGGGTTAAATAAGAAAAATTTTCTATATGAAAAAAACAGAGAAATTATTAAGTTATGCAGTGGATGTACTAGCATGAAACAGCACTGAGGTTTATAAAACATAATCCTGAGAACATACATTAAAACAACAATTACACAACAATAAAGATGTTGAAGTTGAAAATATGAACATGTGAGCAACCCTGAAACTTAATAATGTCTGAAACATATCAGTTAAGCAGCTGCTGAGAGCTACAAACTGGCTGCAACTGGCTTTTAATTAACTGCGACATCCCGTACAAACTCTGCTCATCAAACAGAATTAAGAACCCACAGTCCCTGAAGTTTCCTGTCTTTATTCTTTTTTGAATGCTCATCCTTCCCTTATCCTTGCATGCTTTGCACCCTCTATATCCTGTTTGCTGCTGTAACATTGTAATTTCCCAGTTATGGGACTAATAAAGGATTATCTTATCTTATCCACTCCTCTGGTGGCACACAGTGACTGCAGCAGGCTCTCTGGAAAGCGTCACTCCTGTTTGAGTCCACTAGGTGTCGCTGCAGGGCTTTCCAGTGGTTCTCACCATTTTTATTCTTCTCCTTTGTGTCTCTCTTCACCAGTAAGGACTTGCTGGATTCTGAGCAGGAAATTCCTTTGGTTTCAGGGTCCTCATGTGCATGTAGGAATATGACTAAATAGATTAAGTTGTGATGTTATGTATGTATATTAAATATATACATATATACAGTATGTGTGATGTCAAATATGCAGACACTGCAAGATGTGACTCAAGAGATTTTCTGAATTCTAATGATAACGATGAGGATCTTTTTTTTCTTTAAAACCTGAAATTACTGAGACATAATGTCATGGTAACAACTAACACCTACACCTGCCCCCACTTTTTGACTTTATTTGGATAGTTTTCCTCTTTATTGATGTGCATTCTTCAACCCATTCATCCTTTTTCTATTCGGCGTTCCGGCTCACGAGTCTCGGTTTTGCTCATTTCCTTTTGTCCTTGCTCACTTCAAATGCTGCTTTGTAGCTACGACCGCCTGCATTCAGTTTTTGGCAGATAATCACTTTTTGGCACGACGAAGAAGGCGCAGCTTCAGCGCTGCTGCTGACAGCAAATCGAAACAACGTACATCCGTTATTTGATCATGTCAGAAAGTCTTCTTAGTGGTGGTGAGCTGGAGAATGTGCTCACAGCTGGCATAGCACAGAATCAGACAAGAACTCACGTTTAACGAAAATAATCACAGTCACACAATTAGTTTACCCTTTTGTATTTATGGCATTACAATAAATTATTTATGATCAAACATATTAGGTATGTAAACCCACACATGCCATCTACGACCACGAGGGGGTTCAGGGAGCATCCTGTCGAAGTTTTAGAATCACTGGAGTCTGCAAGAGCCTGCAGTGTGAGGGAGGTCGGACGTTTGCTGACTTCTTCTGTCAGCTCTACATGTGCGCAGCTGGTTTCAGTCTGATTCAGATTCCCTGTACACAGCTCTGGGAGGTCCTGCCCAGCATGATTCTGCAGGTCACGGACAGCTCAGACCTGCACTGAATGGAAGTCTGTGATGGGACGTGAACTCCCGCCTCCTGAGACAGGGTTGCTTTACAAAGCAACAAAACGCACCTGAACAGCACAGCCTGGCCACTCTCCATCTGCAGCCAGTTCTGCATTTCTACCCGTGGACGGTGGCAAGCCTACACACACACATTCAGCAGGAAAAACATCAGCAATACTGCGAGGAGCTGAAGAGGAAGATGCCAGCACTGGGAGACAAGCCAGCTGCTTGCCACTGCAGGGACGACTAGTGGCGGGTGGGTGAAACCTGTTAGGACTCTGAATATTGAAAGTAAAGCACGAGCACACGTCATTTGACTTGGACCGCCAGCCTTAAACACGCTAGCAGATTAGCTCACTAAGCGTTGGTGGTAGCTCAGCTGACCTGCTGACGTGACCCTCAGCGTGTGGCTACAGAAGCCCCTCAAGAGACTTCCAACCTTTTGGGCCCAGCTGGTGTCAGTCTGTCCGTCCAACTCAAGGCGAGAAAAGCACTCGGAGGATAAACTAAAATACAGAACTGCATTTCTTTAACGTGTGTTTTCTTTGTCCAGATACAGACTGCATTGTCACAGTAATATCATGACTTTGTGAAAATGTCCTCACTCTGAAGGTCTTCCAATGTGGTCCTCACAAAAACAGAAGTCTATCACACACACACACACACACGGAAAATCAACCAGTCTAGACTGCAGTGAACAAAACTAATGAACATATTTCATATTGTGTGTGTGTGTGTGTGTTTGTCAGACACTTTAGTCTTTCTTTTCTCTCTCTCTCCTTCAATCAGTGTGTTTTGTGTCTCAGACAGTTTTTTTCTTCTCAAACACTTGGAGGATTTGAGGGGAGGCGTAAAAAAGGCAAATCATTTTATCGCCTCTTTTTCCCCCATCCCTTCTGTCTCATTTCCTTCTTTGTCTCCCTCCATCACTCTCTCTCTCTCTCTCCCTCCCTCTCTCAGGTGTGATCTGTGTGGGGAGTTTCTGTCTAGACAACCGATTATACCGAATAATGAGGGAGGGAGGGAGGGAGGGGGATAGACGGAGCATGAAGAAGGAGAGGGAGAGAGGATGATGTGATGTGAACAAGAGAGAGGTGGAGTGTCAGACAGAGAGAAAGAGGAGTGTAAAAGGGAAAGGGCAGAAAAATGGCAGAAATGAGCCGAAATGAAAGAGAAAGAACAAGAGGAGGCAAGCGGGGGATGAAATGAAAGAACAAGAGTGACAGAAGAAAGCGAGGAGCAAACAAGGAATAAGGAAGGAAGTAACGAGATGTGGTGCAGAAGAAAGGAAGGGAAAATGAAATGGAGAAAGAAATCAAACAAATGAATGAATGAACAGAAACATCAAAAGGGAACCAGCACACACACACACACACACACACACACAGTAACTGGCTTTTCCAGTGTGGCAGTTTCAGCCTTTAGATGGGACTTTTTCTTTTGCTGTTTAGGGTGACTGAACATCTGTATGCTAAAACAATATGAAGAAACCTGTGTGTGCGTGTGTGTGTGTGTGTGTGTGTGGTCAGATGGAAGGCAGGTGGTGAGACAGTCAGCACAGCAGACAAACTTTTATTTTGAAAGACAAGCAGACAGCAAGACAGACAAGCAAGTTAGAGAGTAAGACAGACAGACAGACAGACAGACAGCAGTTAGCAAAACATGAAAGAGTGATGTAAGTAGGACAGATGGCCATGCAGTGAAACAGTCAGTCTGAGGCACAGAGGCAGACAGGCTTTTCAGACTCAAAGTATGATGTCAGTAAGACAGGCAGTAGACAGTGAGACAGTGACATACAAAGTTATTTAATCAGAGAGGCAGACGTGTCTTAGGTTTGTCATTCGGACAAACCCAGCAGGAAGACCAGCAGGCAGACGGATGGACGTTGAGTTTTTTGAAGGTTAAGCAGCAGCAGTCAGATCTGTAGGGACTGCAGCCCTCTCATTCATTTCAATGAGGCTGCAAAGCAACGTCACCACGGTTCACCGAGCCACCAATCAGACACAACTCTTCTGTCTTCTGAACTTTGCTCATCTTAATCTACTGTTTGCCTGACCACATTCAGTGATGAACAGTAAAACGAGCCTCCACCATTGATGGACCGCGTTCGCACGGCGGCCATTTTCCTCTGATGTCGCACTCAGGACGGGAAGCTGGGATGACGCGAACAGACTGGCTTTAACTTAAGTGCTCGTCCGAAGGTCGAACAGCCTCAGAAACCTTCTGCCGCCGCACCTTCCCGATGCCAAAAACCCACAACCCAACATTCAGGCCCAGTTCGCACAACGACCGGCCAGGCGTGCAAAAGTGAAAAGGCTGACTTTTCTCTCAAGGCTCAACTATTTCTGTCTCTTTTTGTGTGTACAAACGAGTACAAGACTATGAACGTCTGCCAGGACAGGCTGTCTGAAAATGTGCTTCTTTATCCCCATATTTATACAATTATGGCTTCTCTCCTCTCTCTGTGATAACAGGCTTTTCGCTGCCCGCAAGTGCGGCTGTCTGGAAAAGGCAATAAACACTTTTGCCTTCCGATGTGGTTGGACGCCATGTCATACAAACTCCCTCTTTTCGGGCATCACCCGACCCTAAGGCAGACAGACAGGCAGACAGACAGGCAGGCAGGCAGACAGGCTGGCTGTCCGTGAGCCAACATGACAGACAAGCAGGCTGTCTCTCTGTAAGACAGCCAAACAAGCAGACAGATAAGAAATTGAGAGGCATCAGAACTGTAATCAGATTAGTGTGATCATACAATGACATCATTAAATCCATTACACACACACACACACACACACACACACACACACAGACACACACGCTGAAATTAGTCCTGCACTGCAGTGAAAATAACCGACCAGACTGTGTATGTGCACCGAATGGGTGTGTGTATACATAAGTGTGTAATACGTCTCTCGATGTGTTTATGTGTGTGTGCGGTTGTCTTAAACACTGTGTCTGTGCTTGTGTGTGCATCTAAATTGGAGTATTTTACCAGCTTGCCTGCTGTTTTTAATTTTCGGGATTGAAAGGAAGCATACATAATGTGTGTAGGTGAGCGTGTGCGCGCGTGTGCGTGCGTGTGTGCGCGTGTGCTGGCAGCGACGACGACCTCTTTTCATCATTTTAATTTGTCTCGCCTACTCGGCTTACTCTGTTTTTCAACCGTTAAAGGCAAATTCAGACAAGAAATTCCCATTTTTGCAAACGCCCTCCAACACAACACCCACATGAAGACACACACACACACACACACACACACACACGTCTGGAATTAAACAAAGAGTGTGTATTTTCCCCCACCAGGGGTCTCTGGCAGTTTTTCCCACAGAAGAGAACTTCGGTCTCCCGGGTTAAAGTCGAGTCACCTGCCGCTCAATGTCAAACTCCGCCACTTTGTTTCCCGCCTTGTAAACTCTGCTGCAGCGTACAGGTACGTTGAAGCCTGGCGTCATGACATATTTTCATACTTTCTGACATATTAACATAATTTTTTCCCCAGACTTCATAGCAACTAGACAAGGTAAAAGGGATTATGACATCATGGACAGGCGACCAAATGAAACGCACCTTACCTTTAAACAAGACTACACATTTCTGTGGGTTTGAACATTGTCGGAAACAATTTGGATAATTTGTACACACTTCTGTAAGATGTATAACACAGGCCAGTCGTTCTTAGACATTTTAATATGGACTTGTTTCATGTCATTTGTTACTATTATTATACCTTTAATACAAAGTGGTGTAAAGAGCAACAAGTGATTTTTTTTTCAGTGTCATTAACTCTTTAGTGCCATTAACCCTTCATATTTATTATCATATTTATTCAATATCCTAACCCCCCCAACTCATCCGGCGCCGGCAGCCCGCAGCTCCCATGTGTTGCACTGCGTGTTGCATGTGTATCTTAATGCTTCAGCATACCAAGACATTTTGGACAATGCTATGCTTCCAACTTTGTGCCAACAGTTTGTTGAAGGCCCTTTTCTATTCCAGCATGACTGTGCCCCAGTGCACAAAGCAAAGCTCCATAAAGACATGGTTGGATGAGTTTGGTGTGGAAGAACTTGACTGGCCCACACAGAGCCCTGACCTCAACCCCATCCAACACCTTTGGGATGAACTGGAACGGAGATTGTGAGCCAGGCCTTTTGGTCCAACATCAGTGTGTGACCTCACAAATGCTCTACTGCATGAATGGGCACAAATTCCCACAGAAACACTCCAACATGTTGTGGAAAGCCTTCACAGAAGAGTGGAAGCTGTTAGAGCTGCAAAGCTGTCTGTGTGTTTGGAATGAGACGTCATTAAAGTCCCTGTTGGTATGATGGTCAGGTGTCCCAATACTTTTGTTCATGCAGTGTATCTGCAGCTGAGTCTGAACTGCCATCATTGGTTAAAGTGTCAAGTTACAAATACATTTTCAGTTATCATCTCAGACGTGACTGCACGGGTCGTCGAGACGTCTGTAAACAACAGCAACTCATGCGTGTTTGTGTGAATTGTGAAGGCAACATGTATGGTGAGTTTGTGTGTAATTTCAGCTCCACTCTTCCCTCTGGTTTTTCTATTTGTCTTTTATTTTGGTCTTTCTTTCTTTTATTTGTCTTTGTTATTTTCCACGTGATTCCTCTGCAGCCTCCCTACCTCACAGTTTCCCTCATCCCCCTTTTTCTCTCTTTGTTTACGACACAATCTCTTTTCTACAGAGGACATTTTTAATAGTCTGCTGCGTCTAGCCTCAAACAGAAGCTGGGGAGTGCGGGGTGGGCGAGCGAGGAAAAGACGAGTGCAGACTGGAGAGAGAGAGAGGGAGTTAAAGGTGGGGGGCAGACAGACAGACAGGCAGGCAGGCAGACAGACAGACAGACAGGCAGAGGGTGAGATAATGAGATAGAAAAAGGATGAGAGGGAGCGAGAGAGGGAGAGGTGGATTTGTTATTCTTGCAGGGTGTTGCACAGACACAGACACAGACAGACATTACCTCACACAGCTGCTGCAGCGAGAGGGTGACAGAGTGTGTGTGTGTGTGTGTGTGTGTGTGCGCACACGCAGCCAAGCGTAAACCTGTTTATAATATCCTGAAGCACAGGTTTTAGTCAAATGTCAAGCTTTTATCAGAAAGTGTTTTCTCAGGGAGCAGAAATCATTCCAACTTTTATTTTAGTTCGCTTTTCTCGCTTTGGCCTTCGTTTCTTTTGGTTATCAATAAAATATGACTTATGATAAAGTCTGACAGGGGGGTCGGGGGGCACAAGTCGCTGCGAAGATCAGACAGGTTGTAAATAAAAAAAAAGAAGATGTTTTGGTTTAATTTAACCAGACACCTTAAACTAATTTATTAACTGAAAGTGCTGCAGTGGTACAGCAAGCGTAGTGGGTCAAAGTAAAACCAGGGACGGATGTTTGGGTAAAAATGTCATCATTTGGCTTTGCGCTCTAAACCAAATAGATTTGGCCAAATTCGGGGTTTGTTTAGAGCCTGTTTGTTCGCCTGACTGCTCGATGGCGTTACTCGGCCTGGTGAGCAAACAGCAGCCAGCAGCGACACGCAGGTCCGGCGACTAAAGCAGCAGATCGGATGGATGCGACGGCGATGTGTCTGGTGTGAAGCATGTGAGGTCTGATTTTTGTAAGACGTTTAGTCAGACATTTAGTCAGGCCAGAAAAGAATTAGAATTATGAATCGTAAATCATCAAAAATGCAACACACTGGGGCAGTCGTGGATCAGCGGTTAGGGTGTCGGACCCGTAACCGGTGGATCGCTGGTTTGATTCCCCGTCCCGGTGTCCATGGCTGAGGTACCCTTGAGCAAGGTACCTAACCCCCACTGCTCCCCGGGCGCTGCACGCGGTCGCCCACTGCCCCGGGTTTGCTGTGTGTGTGTGCACGTCACTTGGGTGGGTTAAATGCAGAGCACAAATTTCGTTGGAGTGAGTTCCCTCCAATGACAAAATATGTCACTTTCCTTACTTTCCTTTCCTACTTTCCACACTTCGAAAATCAAAACAACGTATTCCTCCTCTTATTTGTTGTGTTGTTTATCCATATAGCTTTTTGTTTGCCTTCTCTTGGATATGATGAAACTAAATGACGCTTCACTTGTGGTGCACAAAGAACCAAAAAAAATACGTTTGAAAAAGCAACACGTCTTTACAGAAATCAAGATATATACACTCAAGATAATCCACAGACCTTGTTTGTGAGCGGTTTTGTGTAGGAACTATTTTCTTTCCATAGCCAGCTAACGAAGATAACTAAGGAATTTGTGCCCATTCATGCAGTAGAGCATTTGTGAGGTCACACACTGATGTTGGACCAAAAGGCCTGGCTCACAATCTCCGTTCCAGTTCATCCCAAAGGTGTTGGATGGGGTTGAGGTCAGGGCTCTGTGTGGGCCAGTCAAGTTCTTCCACACCAAACTCATCCAACCATGTCTTTATGGAGCTTTGCTTTGTGCACTGGGGCACAGTCATGCTGGAATAGAAAAGGGCCTTCAACAAACTGTTGGCACAAAGTTGGAAGCATAGCATTGTCCAAAATGTCTTGGTATGCTGAAGCATTAAGATTTCCCTTCACTGGAAGTCAGAGGCCGAGAGCAAACCCTGAGGAACAACCCCATACCACACCTGAATTCAGTCATAAAGTGGTGCATCTGAATACTTTTGTCTATATAGTGTATGTAAATGAGTAGCACTACAGGTGTGGAAAAAATGTGTAATTTTCATTTGAACACTTCCTTTAAGTAAGTATCATTTGTTTAAGTCTTTACACAAAAACTACTTACTGCAGTTAAAGTAAAGATTGTGGTTATGGTTAACAGAGCCCAGAGTTGAGTATTGGTAGAAACCACAAAACACAGCCGTCTGCGGTGAAGGACATCCACACGACGTCATCAACATGATGTCACTTCCAGCTTTGCTCCTGAGAGACAACAGACAATAACGACTGGTGTGGACAGCTTCTTATTATCTATCACTGCAGAACAGAGAGTTTTAATGGCTTTTTGCCACAAGACAGCAGTCAGGAATCCATAAATGAACTCCGTAGCTTCAGTTCAGAGCGCTATGAAATTATCTTTAAGAGAGATGAAACTTCAGGCTTGGGATATTTAATCAGTCGCAGTTAGTCAGCTGCATTTGTCAAAGTTATAGTCCTACTGTAGTTTTCCACCAGGAATGTTTTTGAAAACTCTTCTTTGATCGTGTGACTGCAGAATCTCTGCCATCGTGTGACCCTTGAAATCTAACTGTAATAATAAAACCTTACCTGAACTCTAATCCTAACTGCGGTCTTAAGCCTAAATCCCAATCCTGAACAAACCTCCTGTAGAGACCTATGTAACAGCCTCTGTTTGTTTTTCTTCCCTCACCTTTCTGTACTTCAAAGGACAATCAGTTTCCATATGCTAGAAGCACAAAAATACACACACACCCACGAACACACACATACTGCGCATAAAATGCCGTTGCGGAAGAGCGTGATTGCTCAAGCCTGCCGTTTTTCGGTCCAGGGCTAAAGTCAGATTAGTGCTAGTCTGTCTGGCTGCTTTCACGGAGAAACATGTTTAATCCCTGTTTAATCCCACCTGCAACGGGATTGGCCACCGCCTAAGACTCTGACGACTATTACCCCGAACACGGGCATTAGGCAGAGACGATCGCACACCTGGGCCGAGAGACATAGACACGCACGGGGGGAGAGAGAGAGAGGGTGTAAAAAATCTATATATGTTTGTTTTGGCAGTTCTGTGTTGGTCTAACTCACTAACAATGCAAGACAAATTGAACTGAATTGAAAAAGAATTAGAGCGGAAAGAAAATTACAGTGTGAGGGCTTTGGACGAGGACATGGAGAGAAGAGAGGTACAGGAAAAGATGAAGGGAGACACAACTGGACACTGTGGAAAACATACATGAGACAAAATAAGAAGGAGACGCAAAGACGGGGACAAACGTCCACACGCTGGCTTAGTTAAGTTTCTGTCTGCATTTCGTTTTCAACATATTTCCTAAACCAAAGAAGCTGAAATTAAATGCACATTTTCGAACACAACTCTTAGGTGACTGCTGGAGAGCAGAGGCTGTGTCGAGGTAAACGGCTCGCTGATCTGATTCTTCTGTCGTGTGCCATCAAAAGACACAATGAGACGACGCAGATGAAAGAGCTGCGGTCTAACCAGCAGAACTGATGTGGACGGCGTGATGGAGACGTGGCACTTACATTTCACTTTGAGTCTGTTCTGCTTTGCCACATTCTGCACTGTGCAAGTCTGTCCACCACCAGATGTGAAATATCCCTGGTAAAAGACTCAGTTTAAGGCACAAAACAAGTGGATCAGCCAACGTCTGAGCGACTACGTTTAAGTTGCATTGAGTGCATTAGCTGAATAAGTTTGCTTTTTGATTTCTTCATGTTCGCTAACAGCCATAGAATGAGGTTACTGCTGATCCTGCCACAGAAGATTTTGCTCTTCTCGTGGACAAGTCGATCGATCCTGGATCGAACATAAAATAAAGCTTTTCATCTGCCGTCGTGTGCACGAGCGAACTCAGACCTGCTACACTTACTTGTTAGTGTGACAGAATGCTAATCTTTGTTATTACTGCATTTAAAGGTATGACAGTTTCACTTTACCTCCTCAGTGAGCGAGCGTCTTTCTCTTATCTGCAAAATGGTGCTGATCGCTTCTTCATGGAAATTTGAAAGCAAATGAAGTGTGTCCGGAGCTGTTGGTGTTGCCCCTCTGAGGAAAAATGGATGTGATCCAGTCGTCTTTGCAACAGCTGCACCAGAAATAACACAGTTTGTGAACACCAGGACGGGGAAAGTTGAAACGTCTGTTTCAATTAACAAAGTGGTTAAATGTTTTTGATGAATGATGTTTGTAAAGTCACAAAAAGCTCAGTGAACGTGTCTGGAAAACATTTAACAACAGCTTATTTCTTTTGCTTCCCCTTGTGCCAACTACAACATGACTAATGTTTTTATGATAATGTTTAGGCAGCTTGGCTGACGTCTGGGAAACATTAACAAAAACTGACCTGAAGTGAAAGGCTGGTGGCGTCTACTTTTTGACCTTTTTAAACAAACACCCAATGCAGCTGTCAGTTGGCTTCCACCAAAATCCATTTAGATGACCTTTTATTAGTATATGACCGAGGGGACAAGATTACAGTCTAATATTCATGACCACACCCTCCTGATAAACAACTCTGCAACGCTGCTTTACAGCTCATGGTGCAATCATCACGGTGGAGGATGAAACACTGGAACGATGGCCACTTTGATAAAATTTCCATGACAGTAAAATCTTGTGTCATGGACAATGAGGTGCATTGTTTTGGCGTCTGAAAATCCTCCAGACTCACTGATCTGTTACTCAAACTGACGTTCCTGGATTGTGTTTCATCTTCTCACCAGTTCCTGAAACACCTCCCCCCCCCCAGCAGAGCCCCTTCTTTTAATAAGGTGCCGTTTTCAGTCTAAACACGACTGATAAATGGATACAGTCAGACGGGCAAACTAAAGAGCAAGTCCTCGAGCCCAGTGATTCACCCAAGTCAGTCTTCAAAGACAGAGTGCAATGAAGAGGGAAAGACAAAGAGTGACCACACCTGGGTGTCCGTGTTGGTGACTCAGCCCCTTCAGACGGTAAACTGACTCACTGCCAGCTCGGCTATCATTAGCCTGCAGCCTGCGCCAAGGCCTTTCACAGATAACACAGACAAATGGAAGAGTTACGTCTGTTAGGCTTTTACTGCATTAAAAATTATACATGAGGGGATTTTTAGTCGACAAACAGTACGTGCTGAGCACCCCCGAGTCAGCTCGCTTCACATCGCGGTTCGGATGACGCACAAAAACGCACTAAAATATCAGTGGAAATAACACAAAGCGGGTATGAAAGCAACAAAGTTTGTGCTCTAGTTTTGATAAATGCAGTTTGATCAATTCTATTTGAGTATATTTATTCCAAAAAAATAATACTTAAACTTTAATAAATCCTGTGCGCTGATGTTTTTCAGCATAAATCTAAAAAAGTTTTCCATTACATAACCTAAATGGAAAATTTAAGTCATTTAAGTTTTCCATCATGAAGAAGAATAATCCTGAGACCTTTTTCCACATGTTTGCATGCTACCATTTTAAATGTATGTTTGTTAGCCTGCCAAAACTATTTCAATGTGCCAATAAATGTTAACATGGTGTTACGTGGGTTTTAAAATCCTGTCTGATAATTGGACTGCAAGTTAGCTTTAACTCCACAGATGAACCTTTATTTTCAAAGGATGATTTCCTGCTCACCTGTGGGAGTCTGCTTGTGTGGACGTGTGCTTACAAAACAGAAATAATACATAAAAATAAACTCAACATTCAGAATAAAGCTTACTGTAACAGCAACTGTAATACCAGACTGATAAAACACTTGACCAACGTACTATTGTCATTTAACCAAACACAAAGCTCTTATTTATTCTATTTCTGAATGTCTCACACAATCAGTTAGCCCTCATAAAAATGTCCTTAACTACTGAAGACAACACTTGACACTGAACTTCAGTGAACTTATCCATAATAAGCTGAAGTGTCACCACTCTCTGGTCCAGGATCTGCACAGGCCTTGTGGGTCCAGCAGGGGGCAGCAGAGTCCCTACACACCATCACACTTGTGTATCTTCTTCATTAGGTGGGTGGATTGCTATCCTGCAGTCCTTTAGAAATTAATGGCAATCAGGCTGATAGCTGGACCTGGATTTCCTTGATCATCTTATTTAAGTTAATGGTTGTACCCTTCTGCTCAAATCAGTGGTAGTCGTAATGAAGCAGTCGCAGGCTGAGCCGAACAAATGACAGGAAAAAAGTAGCTTTTATTTGGTGAAGTTATGAGATTTCTTTGTGTCGGGTAACAATATTAAAAACGACATTTCATTTAAATATCAGCAGTAATGGGTCCTGTTAACTGATCTTTTGTTGTGATTTGGTTGAACTAACCCTTCAATAAGTTAGTTATAGTCACACCTACTAACAAAAGTTTCACTTAAAAATAAATAGTGAGAAATCTTGTTGAGCAGCTGTAGTTTTCTTCCCCTCTGCACACTGTATATTATTTTTAAATTTCTACGAGGTCAGGTCTTTCGAGAGTCCGGCTGCGCCATAAAACCATTTTAACATGCAGCTATAAACTGAAGCAGACCCAAATTGAAAGTTGACTCAGATGAGACACGCTGTTACAGTCTCGCCCATTGGTCCCGAGGGCCTGTCAATCATGGAGGTGATGTAATGCTGTCTGGGAACACACACACACACACACACACAAGTGCCTAATATCCAACATTTTAGTCATTTTGAATCAGCTTTTACGGCACTTCTAGGTTTATAAATATTTTAAAAGTCACTTGAATATCTGGACGTACGTATCCCCTGCTGTAAACTAACAAAGTTCTTCGTGGCTTTTTGTCTGCACGTCATTTAAGCGTGTTTAGCTGAAACGAGACAGGGTGCTCGTATTTTGGCAACACATTTGAGTAACAGTTTAACATGACGTGTTTTCATGTTTGGACACAAGACTTAAAGCCGTGCTGAAGCTCATTCTGCCCTTATTTGAGCCGCTCATTAGTGAAGGCCACAAAATAAGGGTGAAAACAGACACCAGTGACAGGCTTTCGCTGTAAATCTGCTGCCGTGTGTTGCGTTGTGTGCCGCCGAAGGCTAACTCGCCGTTTTGTTTTGTGTCTTTTAAAGTGGTTTAAATCTAGATTTAGTCATAAACGGCTGAATCTGAAACAGCCGCAGTGTATCACGAACATATGATATACATGATCATATGGAGATATGATTTCGTTTTGCTTTAACTTGTGTTGTTTTTTTCATATGAATGATTTCAAGCTAACTCTATTTTGTGCACTTCAATTAATAACTTGTGTGCACCAGTTAGTAATTCTTGCAAATTGATGTCAATGTTTTCGTGGCGTTAGTAACTGAAATTTACAGCCGCTGTTGTCAAGATGATGAAGACCACAAGATGCGGCCGACAGCTCCGGAACAAAAGCCACTAAGTGCACCTGAAAGTAAAAGTATTTTGTCATACGTACTGATACTTTACCAGCTCGGCAGTTACTGTGCTGTGAGTGGTTAAAGCCATAGACTGGATAATAAACAGTGGACAGAGCCAGCGTGAAGTCACCAATTGGTTTGTGGACTAACATTCTCAAGCCTCATGTTTGGCATCATGGCAACCACCATCTTGTTTTCCTGGAGCCACGAGTGACCATATTTAGACGAGACAGTAAAGTCTGTTTTACTCTAAATTGGGACCATAATTTGCAAAATGAACATCGTGCCGGACTGAAGAAGACATGAAACCACCAACTTAGACCATAAACCTGTTAGGAAACTGTGTCCTAAGGTCATAAATCAACTGAGAATTACAGTAATTTTCTCATAAGCTTACATACAGTCTGACTTCTATTTAAAACCAGTGGAGCCCCCCCCCTGCTGGACGTAAGAGGGAATGCAGATTTTAGAGACTTCTGCGTCGGCTTCAGCTTTCAGACCTGGAAGCTTATGTCCACTTATTTCGTGTAAGTTTAAAACGATGAGTTGCAGTTCAGATTTTTTGTCAAAACTGTGCCGTCTTTGGCAAACGTTCAACGCACATTGTTCTACAGTCTGCTTCCACTTTTGTTAATTTGTGAACGTGAAGTAGGCCAGTTATTTATGTGCGCGTTTGTTCATTCTGGAGCACCAGTAGTCATTTGCGTACCATTAATCAATCTGTGAACACAAATTAAAATTTGTGTGCACGATTTATTAATTCAGGAGCATTTTTTTTTTCGTAGAGCACAAATTAGTTAACCCAAGAGCGCTAATTAGTCATTTGTATGCACAATCTATTGATTCAACAGCATGAATTAGCAATTCGTGGACCCAAGTTTATTCACAGAAGGTTAGAGTTTGAATTTGTTTTTTCTCTTTAATGCATATATGCAAAACTGTAGGCTAAATAATCTGCAATTCATCTCACAATTGGTAAACCTCCTTGTGATCTTGTAGCCTGTGCTTTTATAATATTTTATAAAGCCCTCTGGGGCAAATTGCTGCCTTGAGGCTTAATAAATAGCAGGAACAAATTCGACTTGTCATCGTCTTTAGTATTATTATTATTATTATTATTATTATTATTTTGTCCTTCCCTTCTTTTATTTGCTGTTTTAAAACCCACCCCGTCTGCGTTGGTCGGGCTGCGATGCGCCCAAAGAGAAGCAAGTGGAAATTGGAAATGAGAGACAGACACAGACAGTGTCACCCGGAGAGGGGGAGGAGGGGGGAGGAGGGGGGAGGAAGAGAGTCACTGAGAAATCCCTGGAGACAGACGGAGAGAGAGAGAGAGAGAGAGACAGACAGAGAGAGAGAGAAACAGACAGGACCAGACAGACGTCCGTTAGCAGTTTAGTCGCCGGTCACTCGGCTGAAAACACGGAAACATTCAAGCTGATGTCGGACGGAACCGGACGTCTAAACTCAACTACGTTTTAGCAACATTCAAACTACATTTAACGGCTGTACCCGCACTTCTACGGTACGCCGATAGATAGATAGATAGATAGATAGATAGATAGATAGATAGATAGATAGATTTCGGAGGAAGAGGAGGAGAAACCGGAGAGAGGAGGAGGAGAGAACCGAGACAGGAGGAGGAGGACGGACGGACCGGAGGGGAAGGAGAGGAGGCTGGAGAGAAAAGAGAAAAGGGAGGATTTCTTTTTTTTTTCTTCTTTGGTGGGGGAGTTTTGGTCTCCTCTCCTTCTTCCGATCGCTTTCTCTTCTCTTCCAGCCCTTCCCAGCCTTCCTCCTCTGGAGTATTTATGTCTGATCCAGGAGCCTGTAAATGTTGAACTTGATGGGTGTTTTAAACGCCACCGCCGCCAATGTCTCCTGTACTTGTAACTGCAAGCGCTACACGTCCCTCCAGAGCATGGAAATCAGTGAGTATAACTTCACATCTCATGACTTTCTGACCGTCTCCGAGTCCCCCATCTGCGGTGAAGCCACACGCATCCGTTATTTTGGATTAGTGAGTCTGCGAGGCTCCTCACAAGTACAGAAGGGAGGAAACATGCCTGGTTTTGCAGTTTGTGGAGTGTTAACAGCCATTATTCTGCGTATTAGGTGCTGTTGGTTTGGGTTTCGGTGACATGCCCGTATTCGTGCCCCCTCTTTCATGTCTCACCAGTTTTTATCATGTCTGCATGTGTATGCGGCTGTTTGACGTTACAGCCGCTGATTTCTTATCGTCAAGGCCGCTTTCGGTTCATCCGTTTGACGCATACAGTTATGACTTAAATCGCTAGCTTAATTTGAAGTGAAGTTTTCTCCCGGCTGAGCCCTTTTGCCCCTTTGTGACTCCAACGCTCGGTTTTGAACTTGAACCAAAAACCGCAAGCTTCCCATCTCCTTCCACAGAGCCGATATGAATAAACCCCTTACTTTTCTCCATTTGTATTATTTTCAGTCCTGTTCGGGGGTCGTTTGGTTCTCTTTGAAAGCTCAGTTTGACAGATTGTGTGATTTTTTCGGTGGGGTTCCGGAGCCGCTGGCGTCGTGTCTGCTTTTGATCTTAAACGTTTCGCTCGCTTCTTTTGGAAAAAAAAACGGCAAAAAAATACGATTTAAAGTATGTTTAAACTACCGGGAAGTCACCACAGTGGACACTGGCGGCTCACTAGCGGAGGAAATGGTGGGTTTGTTCAGCTGAAAAGGAGGAGGGGGAGTTGGAAGTTTTGTCGCCGCTTCGTCATTCGAGCAAAGCCAGACGTCTGTCTAGCCGCCTGCCTGCCTGCCTGCCTGCGCGGACGTCTGCGCGTGCGTGTTTCACGTGTGTGGTCGCATCCGGGAAATCCCTGTGTTTGTATATGTGTGTGTTTGTGTGTGTATGTTTACATATGAGTGTGCTTTCATGTTTGTATATTCGTGTGTTGTTTGGTGAAGCAATGAACTAAACCTTCCCGGGGTTAGGGGCTCTGAGTTCCACTGGGGGACTCCCGTGCTGGTGTCATAACACTGTGTGTGTGTGTGTGTGTGTGTGTGTGTGTGTGTGTGAGACCAGCTGAAGTCACTACATGGGTGACTCAGACGGCTTCAGAGCCGGAGCAGACACTGATGGGACAAGACCGATGCATTTAGGCCTGTCTGCAGTTTGACAGGAAATGGTCAACATGAGCCCATCCCAGCCCGAGATTTTGTCTTCACACGTCTCGTTTTGTCAGAGCTGCAGCCCAAAATCCCGAGATATTCAGTTAGTGACAACAGAACGCTTAGAAAACCAGCAGATATTCACACGGGAGAAGCCAGAGCTTGAGTTAGAATGGCTCAGAGGTTATTGGAGATTAAACTAACTCACCAGTTCATCTGCTAATAACAACAGCAGAGCAGTTGCAACTATTAGTTCAGTAAATGCTTAAACAGTCCACTTAAAAATCATTTACTTTGATGTTTGATTGATCTAAGTAATTTCTCAGGCAAACATGTCCTGGTTCGGCTTCTCAGCTGTGAAGACCTGCTGCTTGACTTGGCCAGTAGCTCATAACGGAAAGGAAGCGAGCGTTTGGCCCGACGACGCCAGACTGCGTTCCCTGAGTTCAGTTTACACACATGAATCAAGACCGAGAGCACACGGCACGGAGATTAATTCAGCCTCGTGAACCCTAAAGCTTGTGAACAAAAACAATTTGCAAAAAAATGATAAAAAAAAAATAAAATAAAGAAGCCTGATTCGGTGACTCACTCCATGGCCTTCTTCCACCTCAGATTTATTTAGAAACCGGTTTCCTTGGATGGCTGAGGATACATTTTGACAGGCGTATTATGACTTTCCTGGTTTGAAACTGGAAGGGAAAATTATTGAGAAGCCAGTGAGTAATGTGTTCACCCAGTGGTGTGTAGGAAGGGTTCATGCTGGTGTCACCTGTCATCTGTTTGCCATGCAGCCTACTTGAAATGTCATTTGTCCTACGCAGTTGCTTACTGAGGCTTGTCAGACCAGTTTAAACACCAGCGATACCACTATACACCGCGTATTCATATACCATCTTTCTAATTATTTGCCAGGGCTGTATTTTTAGTGGGGCGGCACGGTGGTGCAGTGGTTAGCACTGTCGCTTCATAGCAAGAGGGTCCCAGGTTCGAATCCCGGTCTGGACCCTTCTATGTGGAGTTTGCATGTTCTCCCTGTGCCTGTGTGGGTTTTCTCCGGGTTCCCCCGGCTTCCTCCCACAATACCAAAAACATGCACATTAGGTTAATTGGCTACTCTACATTGCCCCTAGGTGTGAGTGTGAGAGTGTGTGGTTGTTTGTCTTTGTGTGTTGGCCCTGCGATTGACTGGCGACCAGTCCAGGGTGAACCCCGCCTCTCGCCCGTAGTCAGCTGGGATAGGCTCCAGCTCCCCCGCGACCCTGACGGATAAGCGGTATAGAAAATGGATGGATGGATGTATTTTTAGTGGTAATAGTACCGGATATAACCTGTACTAATACTGACATCTGCAGCAGTAAAGGTTTTGGTGTGGAAATCGCTGCCACTTTAGTCAGCATTGCAGTATCGCAAGTATTATCAGCAGTAGTGCTAATGACAAAGGACAAAAGTATGTGGACACCCAAGCGTTGCACCCATATGTGATCGTTGGAACAGGTTGTTCCGAAGTCGTGGACGTTGAGCTGCCCCTCCTAACAGCCTGCACCTTTATTGTTTCTGTTTGCGGTTGTAGTCACATTTGAAGTTAATCCAGAAGGCGTTTGATGTGGTTGAAGCCGGAGCAGGCCAATCAAGTTCTTCCAAACCAGACCGGGAAAACCGCTTCCTTATTGATGCATATGCCGACGCTGTCATGTTTAAACAGGAAAAGGGCCACTCCACTAAAGTGCAGCCGCAAAGTTTTGCCTGAAATGTCGGCGCATATTAGGGGTGATCAAATACACGCTGAAGTAAACCTCAACGGCTGTGATGTCGGTAGCGGGAACAACGAAGTACAGATTGTTGCCCGGACGAGATAAGTTTGCGTGCAGACACACACATGAAGTGGCGCACAATCCTTCTGTCTGAGAACAGACACGATGTTTAGTCTGGAAGACGGAGGGAGGGAAACAGATAAACCAAAGGAGGAGAGAGAGAACTCCGCAGACAGAAGAGGAAGAAGGGAGTGAGAAGAATATGTCGAAACTTTTACGGGAGAAACAAAAAAGGAACAGGATGTCAGAAGAGAAACGCCGAGAAACCGAAAGGGAGCGATGAGTGAATCATCCTGGTGAATTTAAAATTGTGTCAAAGGTGATTCAAATGAAGTTTGGTAGCTGAAAGCGGTGATGCTTTGGGCTTTATTTAAGAAAAAAAAGAAAAAACAAGCTGATGTTTAAGGTGTTTCGTCTTTACTGGACATTAAGAAGTGAAGTGTGACGGGAAAGATGAAAGACACGGAGGGAGGAAGTAGAACAGAGGATAATCCACCTTACACACTTGAGATGCGGTGATCAAAGGACGATGTAGACATGACAAAAAAAGAAAAAAAGGAGGAGTTCCCTAAATTTATACTTCTGAAGATCCTGAGAATTGATCCGTCACAGAAACTCTCATTTTAAAGAGTCGCTTCAACGGCAACTCAGCTAGCTGACTCTGAGTGGTCTTAGGAAAAGGCCAGTTGTTTTACAGCATGTGAACATTGGTGTGGACTGCACATTGGCCTGCAGCGGCCTTGCACCTGTAGCTGCTGCATTTAAAGCATGTAAGTGCTTTTAAAGCGGAAGACTTTGGATCAGACTCCCCAGACTTTTGAAAGAGTTACAGAGAAGCCTGACTCACTGCAGACTCACTCGCTCGTCTGTCTCTCCTGCACATTTGTTCCTCATCTGGATCTGTGGAGTTGTAATTGTAGGGTTGCATATACCTGTTACACCCTCTGACATATAAGAGAGCACACACACACACACACACACACACACTCACACTCTAATATGCAAAAACACATCTGGTCTGTGCGGCAGACAGTGCTAGTCAAAGCACATGACATCAGCATTACTCACAGGCTAGCCGTGTGTGTGTGTGTGTGTGTGTGTGTGTGTGTGTGTGGTGAAGTCATTGCTGGTATCAGCTTGTAAGAATCATTTCCTACCAACAGCTTGGTTTCTCAGTACATTTGTTACTACATGTCTGCCCTTCTTAACGTCAACACCTTCACAGTCTGCCTGTATAGCCAACATAAATGTTACCCACAGGGTTTGTCTGCGTGTGTGTGTGTGTGTGTGTGTGTGTGTGAGAGAGAGAGTGAGTTCAGCTGGAGGGTAGTGGTATTTATTTTGGTTATTGAATTTGAGGAAAAGAGTGTTCCTGAGTGGGCGGGAGGTGACTTCAGGAAGGACAGACTGTGAACTCTTTTCTGCTCAGCAAACATTCCTGTCATTGTGCCGTCACAGGTCACAAGTTTGATTCCTGCGTATGTTGGACCCCTAACTGAATTTTTATTATTGAAATCCATTTACTGATTTCTCTCAAATTCCTTATCAAATCTGTTTGCTCTCAGGTTTGGTAACTTAAGTTAAATTTGGCTTTAGCGCTGTATCCATTTTGCCCAGTGGCCACTCGCGGTACTGCAGTGCAGTGAAAAAGCTTTTTGCCCATAGGCCACCATCACAAAAGATGTGTATGAAACTCTTGACATGACACCTTCAAATGCAAACGTGAATTTTTAATCCGTGGCCTTTTTTTGTCTTATGTAAAACATGCCTTGAACTGATTTAAATACGTGAAGACTGAATCAAACGTAAACGACTGGATAGGTTGATTTCCTTTACCTTCATCATCACGTGGTTAAAGTTGTGACACGTTGCAGTATAGGAAAGTAAAAGTAGTTAAATAAATATGTTGGTTTAAAATAAATACGTCAGTTATGTAAACGTTACAGTAAATGTAAATATGCTGATGATTCTGATGACCTGAACTGCCTTTTTTTTCTGGTTCGGGTGGGCTGAATTAACAGCACATAAATGCAGCTTGAGAATGAGAAGATATTAAACACTGATTAGATATCTATTGGACAAACTGTCCACTTACTGTCAGATGCAGGGTGCTGCTGATAAAACAGTGTTTGGCTCCAGCACAGTACAGAGAGTACAGACGCCGGTTTGCAGAGAGCGTTTCAACCAGACAACAGCCAAGTTTCACTGTGGCCTTTTGGCAGGTGACGCAGGGCATCAGTGTTCATTAATTAGCTCGTGTGAGACCAGAGAAAGTCAGTGTCGGCTCAAAACGAGGAGCCTGCTGACACGTTTTACACGTTGCTAGTAAAACGGAGCGAGAATGGACAAAGTCTTTGTGAGTGTCGGAGCTCGGCGAAGCCACCTGAACGGCATGCGGCGGAAACGACTTTCCTGTCAGTCAGGTGGCGGTTGGTTGTTGTGATTGAGTTACGTGAATGTTATCAGAGCTGCGTGAGTTCGTTCTGTGAACATATTTGGAATTTCCAGACTGTTGCATGAAGCACTTTGTCCGTCTGGACATCCAGCAGCCTCAGTGACTCTTCTCAGAAACCATCCAGCTCTTGTCAAACATGTGCAGCAAAGCGCAGGCAGCTGACAACATTTTCTGTATTTTTAGCTTGAAAACTCTTGCATCTGAAATCCATCATGTGTCATTCTGTCATAGTCATGTGTCAGTCTCTGCATAACCCCTCCACATCCTGTTCACGCCGCAGCTCCCATGTGACCCACAGATGATGTTTGCTAATCAGGTGCAAACAGACAGGATTTTTATCCACTTCCGCTTTTGACGGCACGTTGGTACCGCAAAACTACATCCCGAGGCAGTTTTGATCGCTCAAAATCTTATTAGCCGTACCAGAGGAAACTTTTCCGCCGTTCAGCTGAAATAACTCATAAATGCACCGCAGCTTAACAGAGCGAGCAAGTGGGACACAACAACGGAAAGAAAAACAAAGAGTCGGCTTCATCGGCGTTGGAGACGACGCGTGAATTCGGGCACACGCTGGAGCTGAGCTGTGTTGGAAGTTTTGTCTCTTCTCACTGCTCTGCTTATGTTGGTGCGTCACTTATCCTGAATATTCACATATGAGCTGTGCTCCAGTGGAGTCCGAGTTAGCAAATCCAGAAGAAACAAAACCCAAAACTGAATTAAGAGTTCAAGTCTGTCATATTTTCAAACGTGGGCAAGCCAGCTGTTAGTAGGCAGCGTTGGTCTTTTTTGTGTCTGTCTTTTAGTTTTCATTGATTGGTTTTCTTTCTTTCCTTCTGTCTGTTTCTCATTCTGTCTCTTTTTCTCTCTCACTCAGTGAATCATGGAAATTAAATGATTGAGTCTGTTCTGGCTGGCCTCCTAGACTTATTATGTAAACCTCTCTGTCTGGCCGTCTCAGTACTCTGTGTTCACGGGTGTGTGTGTGTGTGTGTGTGTGTGTGTGTGAGAGAGAGAGAGCCTGCACATGTGTTAGTCGGTGTTTCTCTATTAATTTCCTGTCTGTGCGACTGTATTTTTGTGTGTGTGTCGTGATTGTCAGCTGAGGAAAGATTTGCTAAATGATATAAAACACTCAGTGCCACAGTCGCCCTTCGTAGCAGAGAAGAAGAAGAAGTTGATATCACGTGTGTTTACAGAAGCCTGTGAGGATCAGTCTCCACCTTTTGTGTTTTTCTTTTTTGACTGACAGCTGGCATCGTCCCAGATCCCGAACCGCTTTGATCCTCGTGATGAACAGACAGTAATTTGTCTCGGAAGAAATGATTTATCCACCGCAACTCAGCTCAGCTCAGCTCAGCTGCATCGCCTTTGTTTGCTCGTGTCATATAACGCCATACTGGGAGCTGCCCAGTAAAATCCCAGTTGCCGCGAGCAGGGGCTGATGCAGGAACGAGCATTTGCTCCTTCCTGTCTGTAATTTCTGCCTTGCTTCTGTCCTTCCTCTCTTTCATTATAGAGTGTAGGTTTCAGGGACGATGCGTTTCATCAAGAGACGTCGAATCACAGACCTTAAAATTCTGTTAAATGACCCAACTGAGGAAACAAGCTGCAGATTAAATCAATTCACTTTTAAATCTTCAGAAAACTTTGGATGGATTCAGCTGGCTGATGTCATGTTTTCTTCTCAGCTGCACCTGCAAAATGTTTTGTATTTGTTTACGGTTCTGACTGGCTTCTTCTTCTTCTTCTTCCTCTTCACCTTGCATTGGCAGCAGAGGCTCATGGGTAATGTAGGATTTTAGCCAAGCAACGGACTCCTCAGAAACATTGTTGAAAGAATTAAAACATAAACCTACAGGATTATCATAATAGATATCACGAAAAGTAAGTAACCAGCGGCTCCTGCGGCTTTGCAGCTCTGTGGTTTCACTTCTGCTGTCTTCCCACCTTCTTGGCTCACATCTTCCTTCCTTGTTTCCTTCCTTTTACTCTTTGCTCCATTCGTGCCTTTCATTCAGCCTCTCAGCTGTTCATTGTTTCTTGGTCTAGACGGAGTAACACACACACACACACACACACAAAGAGAAACCAGAAAGTCGTCATCGTGGTCTCATCATGCATATATGTAGATGCATGCAGCGTGTGCGTCTCGGGGTCAAGGTCGTCGTCACTCTGGGGGTTGAGTGTGTGTGCTTTCTGCATCTAATCTGCATACAAGACCGTGTTCAGCTGAGGCCCTTGTGGTCTTGTTGGACCCATATTGTCCCATTAATTAGTCTGAAGTCAGAGCCGGACCTATATGTCTGTCTCGCAGCGTGAATAAATCCATACAGGGACTGTCTGAGGACCAATAGGCTGCACTATAAATAAAGGCAATGTCTGTCTGCCTTATATATGCATAGAGTGTCATGCAACAAAGTGGAGAAGATTGTCTCTCTTGTTTTTCATTAATTAGTCTGAACCAAAAAAACCCTGTGTGGCTGTCTGGTCCTGTAAATACTTCAATTGCGGCCCATTTTAATAGCTCAGAACGACTGTTTGCTGCCTTTTGTTAATTAGTCTGTGCCAGGGGAAGTTGGCGTAGGATTGTCTAGTTTCCAAGTGTTCACATTAACATCTGATTTCATGTCTTTCGTGTCTTTTGTTAATTAGTCTGGTCTACTCAGGAAGTGTTTAGTGTCACCTGCAAACATGGAATAGATTGTGACTAATGAAAATAATCTGTCGTTGCAGCCCTGACTTTATTAGCTTACCAGTTTTCCTGCTGCTTTCAGTCGTCTTTTTCTACACTGAATTGCCTGTGGGTTTTTCTTGTATTTTGAGTCACTAGCCCCTAAATGCCAAAGCTTTTTCTAATTTATTTATCTGCTTCTGTGAGACTGCAGTTTCCATTTCTTTCAACTTGTTTTGTCACTGTCAGGCTCAAAGGTCAGTTGTTTTTAGTGTGCTAAAACGAGTGAGCATTAACTAGTCTGAGCCCGATTAAGCTGCCTCTTGGTTTTCTAAAATATTATCCTGGTTTGCATGTTGCGTGTTCCAATATTTAGTCAAAGCCATAATGGAGGCTACCCAGGATTTGACATCATTTCTCATCACAAATATATCAGTTTTGATGCCATTAAAAGCCTGTGCCGGTGAGACAAAGACAGCCTACGTGTCCAGAAATGAGAACCGGACCCTAATGAACGATTCAGTCAGGACATATTTGTGTAGCGTATGACTTCCATTACAAATTCAAATATTCACATGTGTGTATGCAAATTAATGTTGTGCTGAGGGGGGGGTTTTGCATATGAAACCAATGCTGTTCAGCATCTGCAGGGAGGGGGGGGGGACATGAGGGAGTCTGGGTGTCTGGGAGGGCAAAGGTCAAGGGTCAGGTCAGGAGGAGGCATGGAGGGGGAGGCGTGAAAGGCTCATTGTCGCTCACGGCAGCGAGGGCTGCGTTTGTACGTGTGCGTTTGTGTTACTCAGTCACATCTACATGTAGTTTATCATTGCGTTGAGCTGATTATCCCTCCTGTGAAGGTGTGTGTGTGTGTGTTTATGAGGCCTTTACTGAGGCCTACTGATCAATTCGTTGAGATATGTGATAACAATATTTAAAATCACGTGCCGATCGACGAAGTCCACTTTCCTTACATTTGAATGCTGCGCTCACGGGGTTGCATGTTGAGCGTGACGGCTTATCTTGGCAGAGAATATGATGTTCACTGCATGTGTGCGTGAGGCTCTTCCTCACACAGAGACGTTCATGTGTCCTTATTTTAATGCTATCTGCGTGTGTGTGTGCGTCTGTGTGTGTGTGCATGTGTGTGTGTGTGCATGTGGGTGCACAGTAGAGCTGAGATGTCGCCCATTTAACTGGTCTGGTCCTGACTGTGAGACACAGTCTAGACAAAAGATACTTCAGTCTGCAAGCCACACACACACACACACACACACACACACACATGACACAGACTTCCATGACTGTGGGCTTGACCTGCATGTGCACACACACACACACATACACGTACACACTCACAGACTTGCTTCTGCCTCACTTTGCCCTCTGGCCCATAGGAAACAGCTGAGACCACATCATTTGCATCCTTAAACACACGCACACACACACACACACACACACCCTGACCACACCTCCCTGTTTATATTACTAAAAATTATCATCATTAAACATCCAACTATTCAAACACACAGGCACACAACCAGTTCTTATTATAAACGCCAGCACTGACAGAAACCAACCCCCCCGTGACAGCAGCCAGCACCTTCTCTGACACACACACACACACACACACACACACACACACACACACACACACACACACACACACACACACTCAGAGGCTACAGTACAGTGTGTCTAGACAAAGCAGCAGGCTAGAAAAGCATTCAGACACAGTAATAAACTGAATTTGCACACTAATGATGGAGTTTTAATGGTTTCAGGGGAAAAGGTGAGTACATAAAAGCCTTGAACACAAAATAAAATTTTGTCATAATGATGCTGTTTGTTGAAGTAAACGTAGTTCTGATGATTCACACTTTGAGCTGGGGCCATTCTGGCCTTTTTCTCCACAATAAGCTGGTGATTCTCAAACCACAGCGCTGACCTTTTCAGTTTCCAAAATGAAAAATCTGAAAACGCCTGCCTCACGTTTCAGTGCTGATGGACAACACGGAGCTTTTGGGAAGCTGAAATGGACGATCCAAGCCCAAACAGAGCTAAAAGGAGAATGAATTTTGGATTTACAGCCTTGGTCAGATTCAGGTGTCTGATGAGGGTTTGTAGCTTTGAATGATGGTTCTGTCTCTGGCCTTTAGAGAGAGCGATGTGCTCTCATCACTTCACTCTCCGCCTCACCCACAGGTCGCTTCAGTGTCCTGGACGCAAAAACGCCTTAAAAAGGCTTTTCTTTTAGAGCAACTTCTCGTGCAAAGTCGTCCCTCAAATGGGACGCTAAATATTGTTGCAGAAGTAAACTGCGAGCCAATGAATTTCCTGAAAAAGAAAGTTCCCATCACACCTGAGCTGACAGATTCTTGGCAACATGGGAAACACAATCACCGCTCGCATTGTGCACGAGCACCTCCCACACCTCGTTTGGTGGAGAGAGGGTAGGCCTCGCCAGCTGGCACACACACGCATACATATGAGGCCCATCTTGTTTTGTGCTCCGCAGGCACAGAGCCAGTTTCCCAGCTTGTTTACCATCCATCCGTCCATCCATTAGGCCTTCATTACTCGACTACAGATCCGCTCACGGTAAACATTTCTGACAGTGATGCTGCTGAGAAATGTTAGCATAAGTCACTGTCAGCTGTGAACTGGAGTACAGGGAGCTCTGCTCTGCTCTGGTATACTGACTGAAGAACAAACAGAGCTTCCAGGTGTGTGTTGGAGTTTTTCCAGATGTCACAGGTGATCAATGTTGACTTTTTTTTTTTTTTTTTCCAGCCGGCAGAAATTTTGTTTTGGTGTACAAACTGCCGAAAACCTAACATGATTTACCCAGACAGTGAAATATTTTCACTTTTTCCTCCTGTGCTCAGTCTTTCCTTGCTAGGATTCATTTGAATGGCTTTGTCACAGTGATCTTGTTGGGGTTTCAGCAGAGATTTGTTTTGTCTAAAGTAGAGGTTATCTCATTCTCAGACACAAAAGACGGGACGAGTTGATTCATGTGGAGCATCGTCGTTTGAGCACAGTTCTCTGAGGAAGAAAAGATCTTTTCAAAGCCAGGTGTTTCTACTGTTGGCTGTTGAGCAGGTGAAGCTTTACTGTTTTACTCAACGGTGAAACAGGAAACGTTAAAGCAGGGCCGCGTGGTGGCGGCGGACAGACTGAGAGGTCGAGGATGTCGACAAATCAAATTGCAAATTATTAATTTGAAAAAGTTTGATAATGGTTGGATTTTTTGGCCACTTGGGGGCAGAAAAATATCCACAACAGACTGACAAACGCAGATCACATGAAGACCGTCACCTGCCCTCGTGCTCTCTGGCACCTCTGAAACTCATGAAGAGCAGCGTAAAATGACGAGCGAAGAGCTAATTATGTGTGAAATGATGGGGAAATGTCCTTAAAACTGGTGTGCTATTTATACACCATCCTGTGAAACTGACATCATCATCATCATCTGAGTTGTGTATTCACTCTCCGTTTAGCTCTGGTTTCACCAACTCCTGAGACAAAAGTCTGACTCTTTAGCTGCTAGATGCTCCAGTTTGTTCAGCAGCCAGGTGCAAACGGGGGATCAGGTTTATCAGAGGAAACAGATTCAAAAACTACGAGTGCAAAGAAACAGAAAAAGCTTTGCAGAGTCTGTGAACACTGACTCCTTTCACATTACTGTAAAATCCTGATGAGAAGCGTTTTCAGTGAAGCTGGCAGCTCGGTGACTGCGGCGTTGAGTCACATGACGCACACTTTGTATACACATACTGTACATGTAAGACGTGAGCTTTGTTCATAATGTTGACCTGTTGAACTGAAGCCACAGCCTGATCTGCTTTCAATTCATTACCATTGTTTATTAATGTGGAATTGATTTTCCCAGACACACACACACACACACACACACAGACACAGAGGCTCAGACATTCAGAGCATTCAGACGTTGTTGTGTCTAGCCAGGTGTGTGTGTGTGTGTTTAAGGACCGGCTGAGCCGGTTTTGATTTGGCAGCGACACACTGTTTGGACAGGGACAGCATGTCTGGCTCATGCACACACACACACACACACACACACACACACACACACACACACACACACACACACACACTCTTAACCACATGCCGAAATTTTGCAGGCTTGATATCACATTCTCTCGCATATCTGCATTCACTTTATCGCTCTCACACACACACACGCGCGTGCACACATACACTAATATACACACACTTGCACCTGCAGTTCCAACATAACAGGTTTGCCCTTGAATGTTTTTTAGACTGTTTTGTTGACACCTCAGAGGTCCTGGTTGTCGCTGAAACACCTTCAGTGCTGTGTGCAGGTCTTCACTGTGGAAAACACACCGAAGACGATGTGATGTGTTATTAAATGTTTGTTGTTGAAGGTATGAGTCAACTCAAGACCTTCAACTACAGCTGAGGTTTGGAAAGATGATATGATAATACTGTCTGTTTAATGACAGCAACAAAGTTCTGCTGAAATGGTTTATGACACTGACTGTAGCCAGCGTGGGCGTGCAGAGGAAACTAAATGTTCCTGCAGGTTTTGCAGATTTTTAAAAAAATGTTGATTTGAGAAAAGGGTCAAACGCTAGAAACCATTTTTAATTAATCACAGATTGAGAGATGTTAAGTCAAAGATCCTACACAGTTAAACTGATAACAGGGACAACAACCAGACGCCCAGTCAGACTTTCCCACAAACCCAGCATCTTAAACATGAGAGGAAAGTGGAGCTGCAGCCACGAATCAGCTGACTGAGTGGTCAGTTGACCAAAAGGAAAACAATTATTTTGATAATCAACTGAGAAAAATGTCTAACATTTGTTGAATCTGGCTTGTGCTGTGAAGCCCTCTGCTGCTTGTCCTGGTCTGAAACAGTCAGTTGGATGTCTTTGGCTTTTGGGCGTTTGATCAGACACAATGAGACATTCAATGACATCAACTGGCGAACTGTGTGAAACATTTTCCTTATTAGAAAATACTTACAATTATCAAGATGAATGTCAAAAATGAGATGTAGATTATATGAAGGTTATTGTGATGTAGATTTACGTTTTTGGCAGCCGAGAGAACCTCCACACTGTGAATGTGTGTACATACACACCCACCACAGACTGTTAATGATTACTATTATGTCTGGTATGGCATTGGATCACAGCCATCTCACACACACGCACGCACACACACACACACACACACACACACACACACACACACACACACACACGGCCCTCTGCGTGTGACCTGCGCTCTGCGACTGTCTGACTTCCCTCTCCCTTTCACATTCAAATCAACGGTGTGTGTGTGTTTGTGTACGAAGGTCTGACTCTGTGTGTGTGTGTGTGTGTGTGTGTAAGTGTGTGTGTGTGTATGCAGGACTGTGCGTGCAGGGGTGTGAGATGACAGGGGTAGTCTAGCTCCTTCTGGCTAGAATTCTAATGAGCATCTCACACACACACACACACACGCACACACACACACACACACACACTCAGCAGAGCCAGACAAGCAGTTGATAATGAGGTTTGATTTTCATATGTTTCAGACAGAATGCTCTGCAGGTCAGCTAGTACACAGAGCAACAGTGTGTGTGTGTGTGTGTGTGTGTGCGTGCGTGCGTGCGTGTGTGTCTGCTCTCCATCTTGTTGGACTTTGAGTTGTCTCACTTTTTCCGTTGTGAACATTAATGGCGGCGTGTGTCCATTACAGCGCGAGTTGTGTCGTTTGCTTTTGTCTGATGTCAGACCTCTGCTTGAATTTAATGTCATTTATTTATTCTTTAAAGAGCAGGCAGACTGCTGTTTGTGGTCGCATTAAAAACCTGAAATAACACAAAGCTTGAAACTCTCAGACCCTTCAGGAGGCGACTCTCTCTGGGTATTTAATACAAATGTGTTTTATGTTGCTTTGGCTTTATTTTTTATAATGTTACATCATTTTCTGTTTCGGTGGAATTTAAGATGTTGAAAGGCTGCCTAATTGCGCCGGCCTCAGGTCTACGGTATTTTTTTGTTTTTATGTATGAAATGGGTAATCATAGCTTATGTTATTACAGTCCACATGCGGGTGAAGAACTTACCAACAGACATAAACAGAGTGGACATATTTTGTATTTATATGAACTTCAAACCGACTGTAGCTCACCTCAGCACATCCAGAAACAGAAATAAATAAATACATCAAGGAGAAATCCTGGAAAATAAAATTACAAATGTGCCTTTTTGCTTCTTTGAAACTCTGTTTCACAATGTTACATCATTCTGATGTGTTGGCATAGCAAATTGAACAGTTTTCTTCAAACGAGTGTAAACCCAGCTCATTAAAATGACTGCGGAGCTCACGACAAACCAGCTGGTCTTCAAGTGTTTGGAACTTAGCAGCTCCAATCAGCTTTCCATCCTCATCATGTTGCTCTCGACGTGTTGCCCATTTAGAAACAACAACAACACAGAAGTATGATGGGAGGCCAAATGATCAGCCACTTCAGTTCACACCAACACGTCCTTTGTATGATGGCACTCGTGTTCGATACGCAGCCGTGTCAGCTGCGCTGTCTCTGGCCTGTTGCTCGGCCCACACCGAAATATCTCAGCAACCATCGCAATGAAACTTCACACAGATATCGAAGGTTTACTTTCTTTGGCTTGTCTCGTAATATCCCACCAGCTCTCGGATGGGTTGCCGTGAAACGTGCACATCCATGGTCACCATCCTCAAACGTTTAACCTCGCACGCATCGTCAGGACAAGTATTTATTACCTCCAGTAATTTGGTTTGTGCTCAAATACCATCTTACGACGAGTTTGTCAGTGAAGGTGGCGTATCAACGAGCTAATCGTTAGGTAATTAGCTTGTTTAAATGCTGACATGAACACCAGGCTTCACAGAAAGGAAGGTTGAGCCCAAGCGTTATGTGATATTACAAGTCATGTTCACTTCTTACCGACTGTGTGAGCAGGAGCTTGTGTGTCTGTGGCGTCTGTGACCTACTCACTGATAGCATTAGCATAGCTAGCATTCCAGAGGAGACTCACAGTTTAACATGGGAGTTTCCTGGATTAGCACGCTAAATTTAGACTAACGCTCCACTCGTCCTCCCTCTGCGCTGATCTACTCTATTTACTCCGTGCTGTCAGTTCGCTAAGACAGTTCACCATATCGTGATATGCTTCAGTACTGCAGTTTAATGTAAACTGTACTGTAAGCCTCCCTGTGCAGCTGCACTGTCAGCAATGTTTCCCTTTTCAGGGCCAAGGAAGAGAGAAGACAAACAGAGGAGACGCATAGAAAGATGAGGAGGGATGATGATAATTGACCTGCCCAACCACACACATGCACACACATGCACACACTCAAACAAATACACACCTCCCTCTCTGTTTTCCCACTGTTGAAACAGCAGTGGGAGTTTTGTCCACCAAAGTTCCCACACTTGTTGGCTGCACCATGACCATGGCTTCCAAAGTCAATGGAGAGAGAGGGAGAGAATGTGTGTGTGTGTGTGTGTGTGTGTGTGTGCGTGTACACTCCCCTCCACTTCCACCCCCCAGAGCCTTTCTCATGGAAATGGGCAAGCAAGCAAATTGTGTGCATCTACGACCTATAACTCTCTCTCCCTCTCTCTCTCTCTTTCTCTCTCTCTCTCTCTCGCACACACACACACGCACACACACAGCTGCCTGTGCTATTTCTGACTACCCAGACTGTCGAGTCATCCAAGGACTGAGAAAGAAGGGGGGAGTGTGAGGGAGGAATTAGCCAGCCCCCCCCCTTTTCCTCCCTTTTTTCCTTTTCTTTTCCTCTCTCTCCTCCCTCGTCTCCTTCTCTCCTCTCTCCTGTCGTTGCTCCAAGCTAAACT
Organism: Scatophagus argus; assembly: GCF_020382885.2. NCBI lineage: Eukaryota > Metazoa > Chordata > Actinopteri > Scatophagidae > Scatophagus > Scatophagus argus. The sequence goes on along the minus strand of NC_058495.1, from coordinate 24,956,621 downwards.
TGGTTTTCCTCCTTATTTCCTGTTTTATTTTTCCTTCTCTTTCTCTCTACTGCTTTCCACCTACCCTCCCAGAGCTGTGATTCTCTAAAAATGAATTAGAAATATATCCCGAGTTACGGTGTGTATTACAATATAGACACAGATATGATCAAACGTGACAGCTAACTGTGGACGTTGTTGCTGCTTGATAGCTGCTGAAGACTGACTTCAGGCAAGCAGACTGAAGCAAGCGTGAGTGAAAAGCAGCATTAAAACTGAACCCTGGAACGTCTGGTATCGTCACTGCACCGCGTGATTATGAACTGCGGTGTGATGAACTTCTTTCGGCCTTGTGCACGTCTTGTTTCACTCCCTCATCGTCGCCTTGCAGGTTTTGTGCTCGGCTGCTCTTCTTCGTTCCTGTGGCTGCTTTCACGTGTGGTACGTTGGCGTTCGAGTCTGCTGTCTGTTTAACCATAAAACCTTCTGACGTTGGTGCACGATGTTGTTAATCACTCTTAGATATAAATGATCCTGGCCATTCAAATTAATGCAAAAACCATGACTCCACTGCATCCCTTCTCCTCCTTCCCTCCCACAGTATTTCCTTCCTCCCTGTCTCTCTGCACTCCTTCCTCCCCCTTCCTCCCTCTTTTCCACCCTCCCTCCGTACTCCTGACCCCCTCCTCTCTCTGTCTGTCTGCTCTCTCTGAGCCATCTGACTCGGCAATGACCGGCTGTGACCTTTAGCTGAATGCAGAGGGAGGAGGAGGAGGAGGAGGTGGAGGAGGAGGAGGCAGAGAGACGGAGAGCAGGCAGCGGATGACAAATGAGCTAATTGCTTTAGATTAACCATGGAGTGTCTGCCTGCCTGCCAGGCTTGCAGCCTCCTCCTGTCTAGACAACACCCCAGAGGGAGGGAAGAGATCAGCAGCCTCTCTCATGCAACATGGCAGAGAAGTGCAAATTTTAAATGGCTTTTTTTTGTTGTTGCTTTATTGCAAGTTGCACAAGGCGAGTTAAAAGAACTTTAGTGCAGATAAATCCTGTCAGACAAGCTGAGTAATCTGCCTGCAGCAGGAGTGTGTACCTGTGTGCTCCAGTGATTTAGGACTGAACTTTCAAAAAGTTGAGAGACTTAAAAAAAAGAATGGCGGAGATATCCTCACTTTTAGCTAATACCAAGCTCCAAAAACCTTATATTTCCCATCATGCAACATTTGAGTGTTGTCACTGGCCAGAATCAGGCGATATCACAATAAGGCAGGGGTGCCCACACTTTTTTAGCTTGCGTGCTATTTTAAAAATGACCGAGTCAAAATGATCTACCTACAATAAAAATGCTACACATATATTTATTTCTATATATGCTGAGTATACCTTATATGTTTATAATACATGTTGGTGTACCTTGCATAACAGCATGAACCCGTACGGCACAATACAATTCTGTATACTTTTGACCACTACCTTCCTCTGATGAGTTGCACCGCATGGAATCAGCCGGGGTTGCATAGTCCAGACAGTAGCTGCTGAAAGTCTTTCTTTAGAAGAAATAAATTGTTAGTCGCTAACTTTTTAGACTCCGTGTGTTAGAAAAGATGAGACATCAGACTGGCTGCACTGCGTGTCAATCAAATGGCAAATGCCTTAGTGAGAATGGATGATAGGCTATGGATGGATATTGGATGGATAATGGATGATAATGCCATGTGATCCACCCACACTACCATATGTGATCGACCGGTCGATCGCGATCGACTTACTGGGCACCACTGCGATAAGGGATTACAGTTCAGTGTGCAGCAGCTCGTCGTCACAGGAAGACCGTGTCACGAGTGATAAAAGGTTTGCTTTTTATGCAGTCAGAACATCTGCAGTCCCTTTTAACATCCAACAACAAGGTGCTTGCAGGAAGAAAATAAAAAAAACTGGAACAGTAACTGTGACAAATAAACCATTAAGTCTTAAGTATGACAAAACATAACATCGCGATATTCAGGCCATGTTTTCTGACAGCCGTGTTCATTAGACCTGCTTTGCGTCCCTGACAAACTCCACACCTCCAGCTTGTCAGACAGGTGCTGTTCAGGTCCTGTAGGCTGTAAAACCCAGTCATCTCTCAGGACGGTGCAGCTGTCAGTTTTCTGTCCTGACTTTTCCTGCCTGTGACCAAACCAGCAGCAGAACGCCATGACGAGCGTCTGCAGCATCTCAGTTAGTAGGAAATAATCGTTCTGTTTCTGCAACTCCGTCAGTGCTTTAAGACCGTGTGCTCCACAAACACAACAAAGTCGTTGTCTCCTGGAAGTTTGAACCAAAGTGGAACATTGCCTTTGGCCCGATCACACACCATTTCAGACACCACGAGGCGTTTGGCTGAGGATAAGCAGCAAGAGCAGAAAATCAGCAAACACGATCGTTTTGAAAGACGCGGATGCTTTTAGGACGGCGGCTCCGGTTTCTGTTGGGCGAATGCAAGCACCAGTTCACATGTTTGACTTTAAAATGCTCTGAAACACACGCAGTTAGTTTTAAAATAAAGTGATAAATACAGTAGTTTAACTTTTCTGCCACTTGGAGTTTAATCCTGACGGAGGACCTCTGGACTGCAGAGTCAGAGTTCCCCTGAAAATGTTGGCACTTTGAAATACTGAGGTTATAGAAGCTTCAGAAAGTCGTACTTTCAGATTATTATTTGTATTTGGCCCCAGCAGGAAGCTGTGACAGCAGTCAGAGTGCAGCTTGGCTCCGTCTTGTTGCGTTGCTTCACTGAGGCCTGGTTTGGCCTCCAGGATGTTTTTTCACCGGTGCGCATTCGCTTCAAAAGTGATTTCGGAAAGAAGAAGAAAAATAAAAAACCTTTGAAATTAAAAGTAAAACACACAGACACAGGAAGTGCATTCTTTTTCAAGTGTATTTTAGATATCCACATAATAAACCTGAGAAAATCTTCACTGCTTTGCCAGAGTGGAAAAATTAGTGTGACAGTATTATTGTGTAACAGTGTTACACCTGCTGGAAACATCTGGATGGAAACATGAGGAAAAATGATTTCCTTGTTAGTATGCAGAGCAGAAGGAGTGAAGTAAAGGAGGGATCAGACACTGCAGGAAAAAGGAAGACAAGGAAGCCATACAGACAAACTGGAGAGAGTGAAAAATAAGGAAGGACAGGAAGGAGGAGGGAGGAGGTCTGCAGACTGACCCGCTGACCCCCCTGTTTGAGAGCTGACACTGCAGGCTGACACACACACACACACACACACACACACAGTCAGAAAGTATTTTTCTATGAATAATGACTCATCAAATCAGAGAAGCTGAGTGGAAGCACATTTTCGTTTCATTTCCTCAGTACTGCAGCACACCTGTCAGTCTGTGATTGATCCAATAACAATTAAATGAAAGTGTTTAAAATACAGATATGACTTTTAAACTGGATGAAAAAGAAACGGTGACATCTTTTTGTGTTTTCAGTGAAATAACATCTTTATGTGGAGGCAACTGAGCTAATGTGACAAAACAATATCTGCTGTGAAAAGTGTTTATGAACCTGATGACAGCAGAATGAAGCAGTTTAAACAAGTTTAGCTCAATTTACTGGACAGAAAGCACAAGATGGATGATTTAATTACGACTCAGAATCTTTTTGTTTTGCTTGTGTGGTTTGTCAGTGTAGGCAAAGCTGAACTGGACTGTTTAAAATGCAGTCAGTTTGTGTGCTGAGTGAAAGTGCTTCATTGACAGAAAAGACAAATAATGAGTGACGAGTGATAAGCGATCGTCGAGTTTCATTCCCACGTCGCACAGCCCAAAGCGTCGCTGTTTGTCCACACGTTGCAGCCTCTGGGAAGAACTTAATTGATAAGAATTGTTGCATTAGTTATGCAAAGTAGTAATCTTGTACAAACAAGACGAGACCTGTTATGGATTTGAAAAGAGAGATGGACAAGACGGAAAGAAAGGAAAGGAGAGAGGAGTTGTGGGAGTGTTTTGGCTGAAAGATGGAGTTCAGCACCAGCTGACGGAGCAGAGAGACAAACAAGCTGTCAGCAGGCAGCGTGCCCACACACACACACACACACACGAGGTCTGGGTGGCTTCACGCAGATGGCGAGGCTGGCATCGTGGTGCGTTTGAGTGTCTGTCCCTTTTTGCCTTCCTGGTGCAGAACAGTTTGTGAAAAGCAGAGGAATGTGACTGTGTGTTTATGTTGCACCGTGTGTGTGTGTGTGTGTGTGTTCACTTTGCGTCTTCCTTCTCTCGGTTTTAGTAAATATAATAGTAAACATAACAAAGACGATTGTGAACATACGGAGAGAAGTCAGGTTGTTTGTGCGGCACGTTCAGATCCTGGACGGGTTCTGGTTGGATGTGTGCAGAGTTGTGGACCAGAAGAACCACTTCAGAAGCTGAGCTCCTCTTCCCTCACAACGGGAGCAGTCTGGGATGAGCATTTTCACAATTCTGTTTGAGTTGTGGACCGGACCAGCAGGTAAACCCGGGACCAGCGGTCGGTTAAACCCAGTCAGACGCGTCCATACTGGCAGTGCTGCAGTCCTGACTCGCGTACATAACCCTGAACATGTTTTAATGTCCCGTGGCCAGCAGGGAAGCTTTCTCTTCTAATTTGTCTCTGCTGCCTCTCGACCGGGCTCAGCTCAGCCGCCAGCTGACGACGACCTACGTTATATTTTAGTGTGATGATTCATATTTCCTGTCAGGTCCGACCACCTCAGAAGTTCAGCTCAGTTTGTTGCTGTTAAATCCTTGATTTTTGTCATATGTCCAAATGAGTGGAGTTCACACTCTACCCTCCCCCCCGCCTCCCTCCCTCCCCTCTGTGTCTCTCTCATCATTATTATTCTGTCCGTCCCTCTGACCCATCTGTGTCTCCCAGACGCTCCCACCACTCCCCTTCTCCCCCCCACAGTCTCTTTCTCTCTCCCTCCCCTCCTCCCTCACTTTGACCCCTTTTGTTTGCAGCTTTTGGTTGGATGGTGGTGGTGGTGGCAGGAGGGGGTCCAGTCAGCTGTTTCCTCACTCTGTGTGTGTGTGTGTGTGTCTGGACAGTGTGGGAATGCGTGTGAGAAAAAGTTGCAGACAAAGCTCGGTCGAGAATCAGAGTGTGTGTGTCGGACGGTGAGGACACACACACACGCGGTGTCGGAGCATCCGCAGGACATGTAGTTTGGAGTTTGGCTGCAGCGGGAAGATTTGTTTTAGTTCCTTTTCTTTTTTTACTTTCTTTTAGTTTCTTTAGTTTTTCAGTTTAAACTGTCGAGCTTCAGTCAGTGGAATCCCAGCTTTACGAGGGTCTGAGCAGAGATCTAACTGCAAAGGAGACGATGCAGCCTTCATCGGGGAGTCACAGCCCTGACAGCTGCGTTCAGACGCAGCTCTGCGGTGAGTTTCTCATCTCTCACAGCAGAGAAAGACGAATCTTTGATCAGTCGTCGCCTTTTCTTCTCCGTCTCAATGCGTTTGCGCGTTCAGGACTGATATCGATGCTGACTTGCTGCGGCCGGCAGATGCTGTGAAGATGATGCTTCTCGAGTTGTTTCATTTTGCTCCTTTGAACGTGTGTCCTTCAGGGACGGCAGGGACGTCTTAAACAATTAATCGATTCGTCTGCACATGAAGAAGGAGTTTAAGTTATTTGTCAAGGAAAAAAAGAAAGAGAAGTATGTTAAATATTCTGTTTCAGCCTCTTAAGTCGCGTGGTTTGAACAGTTCACCAGACAAATCAAGCAATACAAAGACGTCTTTTTAGGCTCTGGTAAATTCTGATGAGGGTTGCCAGGTAGTGAAAACCCCTGTGACTTGTGTTGATGCTTTTTATTTCACAATACTGCACTCTTAAATGTTGATCCAAAGCATGAATAATTTCTCTCTTGCTAATAGGCAGTCGACCCTGCAGTTGTAGATGAGAAGTGAAGTGTCCTGCTGGATGAGGATAAACACCAAACAGACAGACTTTCCACAACCTGGCAACCTAAACATTGTTATTAAAGGCTTAAAACTGATCTGTAACATTAATTAAACTGTTATAAAGTGGCGATAAACTTTGAGAAACGTCACCTTACTGTGATACTGGGATACAAAATCCTGGTGAAGCAGCAGCAGTGGATGCTTAAACTCTGAGCTGCACATCATGTTTGTAGAACGTGTGTGTTCTTCCTGCCGCACCTGTGTGTGTTACATAACAATATTTGACTGTTTTATTGATCTCGCGTTCACGTAGTCTGGTCAGCAGCGTTTTCATTGACTTGAGATGAGCTGAACAGGTGAAGTGCAGGTTTGAGGATCATCCAGATCACCTCTGAAATGTGTGAACTTTGTCTGTGTGTTGGTGCTGTGGAGTCGTTAGCTGGTCACAAGGACATAACAAGACTGTGAGAACTGGACCCTGTGTGTGTGTGTGTGTGAGTGTGTGTGTGTGTGAGTGTGTGAGTGTGTGTGTTGTCTGCAGGCTACTTTATGTTCTGCTGTCTGACTCGGCCCTGACCTCTGGCTGCTCCCTGTGGAAAAAAAAAGTGTGAGAAAAATGCTGCATTTGTGTGTGTGTGTGTGTGTGTGTGTGTGTGTGGTGGGGGTGGTGGATGCAGGGGGTGGTGGTGGCGGCTGGAGCAGACTGTCTCTAAACAAAGCTGGGCCTGTCTGTCTGGTGTGGTCTGGCTCTGAGCGTGTCAGACACCCCGACCCCCACATGAGGACTGCATCTCCGTCTCGACTGTCTGAAAACCTTTCATTTCACACACAAACCTCGTTGTTGTGTCGGCGCTGAACAGTTCGGTCGTTTGCAGTCACAGCTTTTATTAAACGGCGGATTTAAGTCACTGTGGGCTCGGTGTGCGTATTCAATTGTTAACTGATTGAGTGATTTCCAAACAAACAGTAAACGCATCAGAACTGAAACAGTGAGTTGAGTTCGATTGATACTCGCCAACAGATAATTTATCTGTAATTGTGAGGCGTGTGTGAAGCAAACATGTCAGCCATCGTCAGGTTCTTCCAGCAGAAAGATTTACTGCTTGCTTTTCTGTCATTTTGAATGGAATATCTGTAGCATGTCAGTCGAACACAACAAGCAGATTTGCAGGTGTCATGATAATGTATTTCAACTGATTGTCAAGTATCGGGTCGCAGTTTGACGTACTGTAGTTTATTCCTCTGTGGCAGACTGCACAAAAGTACATGAAGGAGCCGTACTGTTGCATCGAACGAGGTATTTTTACTACAGTGAATATTTTATCCATATCACGACAAACCTTTGTGGAAGAAAGTCATCACCGAAAACAAACCGCATGTCATTTTATTTCATGTTGTCATGTTGTTGTTCATGTGCAGCACTTCAGTATAGTTGGGGGAACTTGCAGTAATAAGTAATGATAAGAACTTCCCATAATGCAACCTGACAGAATCTTCTCATTGGTCCCTGCCTGCCTCAGTTTGTAAAGCAGTTTTCTGCTAAAACGCCTGCAGAGACGACCCTGATGACATCACTGTGACATCACTGGGGTTTATTTTCTCAGACTTGACCGAACTGACCGTGATGTTTGTTTTTGCTCCCGCAGCCCAGCTGCAGTTCGTCCAGATCCTGGTGATCGTGGTGGTGATGATGGTGATGGTGGTCGTCATCACCTGTCTGCTGAACCACTACCGCCTGTCAGCACGCTCCCTCCTCTCCAGACACGCCCCCACGCGCAGGAGACACCTGCCATTGGCCAGCGTAAGTTTCGTGTCCGTCTCGTGTCTAGACTGTACCTGGAGGTAATTCAGCCACGTTTTACACACCTGATTGGAGCTGATTGCACAAACGAGGGGCTCTTGTTGGAAAAGCTCGGTCGCCCTCTGCGACGAGGCGGGCGGGAAACAGCTGATCGATCACGTGCAGTTTTCTTTTTCTTTTTCTAGAATTTTGCTGATTTCCTCTACCTTTTCTAGCGCGGTGCCTCCAAATGCACGTAGGAATGTTTGTGTTTGTGTAAGCACGGCCGGTGAGGACAGTTTTTAATGAAACACAGAAGAAAAACAAAGTCTGAGGAGCTGCTGAGTTACCCATGTGATCACGGTGATTAATCACCGCCGCAGGCTAACGCTAACACACTGACTCATTTCTTCATTAAGGCTCCCAAAGACTATTTCAAGACGCACACACACACACACACACACACACACACACACACACACACAAGCTGACTTACACCTGAGGCTTCTACAAACATATGACTTCAGTTGTGCTCCCTGAATCACCTGCTACTGAATCACAGTTGTGTGTGTGTGTGTGTGTGTGGCTCCAGTCTACAAGTAAGATATGAGTAAAGGATGAAGCGCATAATGCTGCGCACGCACACACACACTGTTACACAGACACACACACACACACACACACACACACACACACACATAAACACTGTGAGCTCCTGATACGCTCAGGGGAGTCATTGTCCTAGTTAATTTGGATTATCAGACAGACACACTGACACACATACTGTCAGTCAGACACGCAGGCAGACAGACAGGCAGGAAAACTGTCACCAGAGAATGGAAGCCCGCACGAAAGTTGAAAAAGTTCTCTGCAAACACTTCTTACAGACGTAATCAGCCGCTTTTTGTCCTCCCCTCACTGCGAAAAGTCACGTCAAATTATGTGTATTCGGTGTGGTGAAAGCAGTCAGTCCAGGTTTGTTGCTCAATGTGTTAGCAAGTCGGTTACAGATTCATGTCGACTGAAAGTAATTTCCAGGAGCCACCAGTGTCACCCGACAGTCGTTAACTGCATGAAAGTTTATTAATCTACGTGGGAAAATCGGATCACTGGTGCTGCAAGAACCCCCAGTATTTGCCACAATTAAAACACTTTAACAAAGTACGAGTTGCCCAGCACTTAACTATTTAAATATTTAATATTGATAAATTGTCCGGTCCAAGATGTAAAGAAGCTGCAGGTTGAGCAGTTCTCATATGGGCAGCTATACGAGTCACTGAGACTAAACTTGATGAAAATATCTGGACATTTAAGAAGACAGCGCAGCAGTGAGTGTTTGTTGTAGGCCAGTGGAGCCCTCTAGTGGACAGAAATGGAACCACACAACAAAATGCAGCTTGATGAATGTCTGTTGACACGTCGTGATAAAACATAATACAAACAAAACAAAAAACTCGTTCATGCAATAAATATAGATCTGAAATACTACCTTTTAAAATAAGTATCAGCAGTAGTTTTTTCACACAGACTTGAATGCATGCAGTACATGTATAGTACTACAAGGTCTGTTGTTGCCACAGCCGGAGAATGTATTTCACATCTGAATAGTTAACATGAATTGTGATATATTGGGTAAATGAGTTTAAATCAAAGTGAATTTACTTAATAGACCATTTTTCTGTCTCTGTCAGGAGGGAAGTCTGTGGTCTTCTGAGGGCACAGGGACAAACAGTGGCCTGAATGACGTGAGTTCCTCTTTAACCAACACGTAACATCAAACTTTATGAGTCTACAATTTAATGGCACAGCAGTAATTTGGCATCACTCCTCACCACAGCACCAGGTGTATAACCCACGCCCTCCAGACAGAGGGGTCCCCTCATCCTACCTACAGCGGGAGCCTCAGCACGCCCAGTCCCAGCCTCCTCTCCAGTCCCAGCGCTTCCAGCACACGTACGCCCAGAGTCGCTTCCAGCCGACTTACCCCTACCTGCCCCAGAGCCTCATTGATCTTCCCCCCACCATCTGCCTCTCAGACGGGGAGGAACCCCCGCCGTACCAGGGCCCCTGCACCCTGCAGCTTCGAGACCCGGAGCAACAGATGGAGCTGAACCGCGAGTCGGTCCGAGCGCCGCCCAACCGAACAGTGTTCGACTCCCATCCGCTCAACCCATCCAGCTCCTGTCTGCAGGCCAGGTAACAAGAACCAAGCTGTCATTTGTTGTGTAGGTAAGAAATTAGATGAAAATAAACAAAATAAAACCAGCAAAGAAATAACACCAACAAAACCAAAAACCAGTTCACAGAGCAGTTTCAGGCGAGGCATAGTTAAATGTTCCATATAAGGAATAAAAGGCTGCCACACTGCATCAGATTTCATGGTTGATCTCTGCAGTGTGTGCCTTGTTTTTTTATTTTTATTTTTTCTATTTTGAGAAGATGCACTAATCCACCTGCCAAAGGAGTGTAGGTGGTCACACTTTCAATTCAAAAGAATCAGAAGCCTCGCCAAAAGGGCTGAGTAGGCCAGGCTGTCTAACTGTGGTTTTGTCAGGGTACACCAGATGCTCTGAAGGTACACAAATGAGTCCAAGAAAAGGGCGACGCTCTCTTTCTTCGTTTCACTTCTCGTAGACTCACTGGGAAGCCAGAATACACGAAACCGGCAGTGATGTTGGTTTCAGTTACAGCAAAGCAATGCAAAAGTTGTAGCTTTCGCAAGTCAATCGGCAACTTAATGGTTCCAAGGCCATTAGAGAGTACGTTTTTTTTGGGACCATGAACTGATAAATTTAAACCTTCTGGCAAAACACAAGCAAGGCTCCTCAAATGGATACTGCTGCCGTCAGTCTTACTTACCGACCTCGTTGTTTTGCTCCCAGTCTGCAGGCCCCTCCTCCGAGCGTCCACCCTGGCATCAGCGTGTTAGAAGCCCAGGACGCTTTGTCCCGGCAGCAGAAGCAGGGCTCTCGAGTGGAAGGAGCTCCCCCAACCTACAGCGAGGTGATCGGGCACTACTACCACCCGACGTCCCTGAGCCCGAGCCACAATCATCGGACTTCGCAAGCACCCCCGTCCTCGCTCATACACGGTCTGCTCCGACCTCCACCTCAGCAGCAAGGAAGTGTGGACAACAGGAATGCAAGGAATACGAAGGAGAAATCGCAGAAGCCCCAGCAGGTGTGAAAGTACTGCTTCCTTATTCCTAGCCCGTGGGAAAATCAGGATTATGTCTGCTCACCACTTTGGAAGTGGTCAGTGGCGAACAAGGAACAACTTGGACAATGGTAAAATCCACTCTGAATGGTTTAATGGCTGGTTTAGTTGTTGTTGTAGCTGACATGTGGTCACTTTCAGTTCTCCCACTTCTTGGTTCAGGCTAGGACTGTGAAGCATCACACGCTGGCTTTCCATTCAGGTAAGAGCACCTGAAAACTCCTGCATAGCACAGTTACAGGAGAAAATCTGGCACTCCCTGTACCACAGCTTCCGCTACTTCCTGTCTGAGGAGCACTTCAGATGAACCGACGATGATGTCAGAGAAGAGGGCAGGAGGTGCTAAAGGGAAGGGTGGAGACAGAAACCTCCCTCTGCCCCTAACATCACCTCCTCATCCCTCCTCTATTAGACTGATCTCACTACTCTTCACTCATTATAAATATTTACGTGTTCTGTTTGTTTCTCTAGAACCTTTTGTTTGTTTGTTCGTTCGTCTCTTTCGCGCTCACAGGAGAATTCCTATCCACGCAAATGGCGAAATGTTGCAATCTTCTTGGTTCTTCCAGGTTTTCTTGTTTGTTTTCTCGTGATAATCGCCCTCGCTGCTTTGACTCCTCTTAGTTCTGTTACACGTTCGACTGCACAGTCCAGCGTTAGCGGTGGCTCCTGCACCAGGCTTTAGCTGTATCACTGGGACACGTGAGCACGTTAGAGTATAAGGAGTTTAGATTTAGTTAGCTTTGTTAGCTTAAACTAGCTTACCAGTTGTAGCACAGTGCTAAAAGTCCTTGAGCTAAACGTTTTGCCTTAAATCGACCAACCGATGCAGGAGTTGTTGCTAAAATCCTTTTATTTTTTTTTTTACTTTATTTTATTCTGAAGAAAGTTTGCACAAAGTTCAAGACTGTTCACCACAGAGAGGAGAAGAGAGAAAACAGAGAAAGTAGGGTTATTTTTCTAAACTTGATAGATTCGTATGAGTAAAGATGTTTTTTTTTGTTTTGTTTTATTTTATATGTTGTCTAGTTGTAGAAAAAGAAACAAACATCTGTAATCTGTTGGGGTGCCAACTTTCACGTTGAACATTTTGCTACATACATGTTGGCATGTATATACGTTACAGAATGAGTGTATATATACACACATGTATGCAAACCGAGAGCGAACTTAAAAAGCACGAATTTAGAGTTATTTATATAATTGCTGAAAAGAATTGCACTATTTTTTAGGATGCGCAGATGGAACGTGTGAGAGAGACTTTTATTGTGAAGGAGCTCCGTCTATTGAGGCGTAAAACTGGTCGAGAGAGACCTGAAGCCGCTCACCAGAGGGTCGGACCAGCTCAGTGCACCGCGTCCAGTATCATGATATCACATCTTGGGGAGATTCTGACTTTGGCTCAGCAGACTCAGATCGACCATTAATGTACCATTGATAAAAAGACAAATAAATCCCTCGTTTATGCAATTATGTCCGAGTCCTGCGAGCCGATCGCGAGTCAGCCTGTGGGCCCAATCATACACTCTGCTCGTGCCTCTCTCTCTTTTTCATCTTATTGGCCGAATCGTTAGCCAATCCCAAAGCTGGCTGTCACTACCTCGACCACACAAGTCAAGCACATACGAGTCTGCTCACGTTAATCGGACTTTGTCTCATGGACGAGCGTCTGAACCAATCAAGACGATGTGTAATGTAACAGTAGAAGAGAGTCGAGTAGAGTAGGACGTAGCAGAGTTAGCTTTTAATCCTCCTGTGTGTTATTTTATTTGAATGTCAGAATTTTCGTTCGTTGGGTGAAAAGAGAGAGAAACATTGCAGATCCAGCGACGCCTAACGTCCCCTTCGCGGTGCGACACTGAGGAGGGAAGCCAGGTTGCCCTACAGGCCCTGAATAAGTGATACGCTGACTCACACACACATATGAAGACCAACATTGTGCATCACACACTTCCAGCTTCTCTCCTACCTTCTCACACTCCCCTCTGGTGAGTCCCTCTCTCTCGATCTCGCAGGCATCTCTGAGCACTTTACCGCACCAGGACTGAGACCACAATCTTCTGTCAGCCAGCGTCGGCCTCGGCTCGCCGCCAGATGATAAAACTTTTAAAAAAAAAAAAAACTACGGTAAAATCCTTTAATTTTATAGGTTATAATTCCCCGACCTTCATTTCCACACTTTTAAAAGATGCAAAGAGTTGTGCTCTGAAACTCTAAATATCCTCCAAGAGGTAAACAAATCATAATCCCGCTGTGCATCAGTGATTCGTTCTTCTGTGCGATCAAGTCCTGATTTCTACAAAACCCATATTACAAGCAAAATAAGTATAAAATATAAAGTTTTCGTTTTTCGATACTGCGGACCCACTTTGGTCGGCTCCAAAAACCGCAGGTTTGATATCCAGCTGGACTAATGGCTGACTCGCTGAAAGATCACATGACCTTGTGTCCCTTTAAAGGTGACTGTTTGTATTTTTGTTTATTTTAAGCCTCCTCTTCCCTCGGTGGATATTTCGGTTTTGGAGCAGAACTCTTTGTGCGCTGAACGCAGCACGAGATGGGTTGTTGCAAACGAGACACGCTGAAGTGTTGAAAAGTGACACAAGTGTTAATAGCAACTCATCTTTTGTCATCCCTTCGAAAGTGTAGAAATGAAGGTAAAACTTTAGCAAAAGTGAAAGATTAGAAAATGCAGTTTGTAGGGTTTTTTCTGAGTTGCTGCTCCTCTGAAGTTTGCCAGACGTTGCGAATTTATATCGATGTGAAGGTACCACGTGCCCAAAAGAAGCCAGCACCCTTTAGCGTCCAGTCTTTATGCAACAGCGCCCTCCACAGGGACCAAACCGAAGTGCAGCCAAAACTCCCAAAGCTAAGTCAGCTTAACTTTGTAGAGGAGAGGAGAGAGTCAAAAGGCCAAAAAAATTGTTGACATTTTATATTCTAATTTGGTGAATCCTTGAATTCTTTATCCTTTCTTTCCTTCTCAAGTGAATCGCAGGTGTCGAAGGACGTACTGCGCACCGTTTATCGCTCCATCAGAGTCACAGAGCTAAGCATGCGTTTTTCCGATCTTTTAAGTTGTTTCCAAAAGAGTCTTCTGAGCGTATGGATAAAAACTAGTCTGCTGTACAACAACAACGACTTTTAACTTGACTGCCAAGTTGTGATGCTGTTTTCTGTCCCAGTCGAAGACCAGAAATGTGACACAACCATTTTTGTTCTGGTTTCTGGAAATGCAGTATCTTCAAATCACAAGTTCTTCAACATCAGTTCACCTTTCAGAAAAACAAATGCTTGCTTCTGTGACCAGACTGACCAAACTTTTAGTGTGTGCACAAATAATAATGATAAAATCATGATGTAAAGAAATGAATCTCTTGACCCAAAGCAGCTAAAGGAGTGACGAGCGGATCAATCAAAGTACGAATCACCTTTGACCTCAGAATGAGATAATGAGCCCAGTCCCGACATCTAGTTTAGATAACTTATTGACCTTTCTTGCCTTTTCCCTTGCACCAGTGTAATGCTTGTGTTTGGACTGGGCTGTTTACTTTTTTAAAATGGTTTGGTTCCCTGCTCTGGAGGGTTTGCAGCGGGTATGAGAAGGCTGGACAGGCTCTGATCAGGGCTTCACCGTAGAAACAAGTGGTAGTTGTAATAATTTACCCATAATTCCTGAGAAGAGTGTAGGATCAATCTCTCGCTTCAGGGAAACCTGCGCTGGCTGACAATTCAAAAAAACAAAAAATAAAAAAGACAGAAGAAGAGGAAGAGGAGGGGAAAACTCCGTCAGAGGCTCACACGTTTACTCATTCACTTTCCATCTTTTCCATCAGACTTGTCCTTCGAAGGCACTTCCTCCTAGTCAGTATGAACAGAACTCTTTTAATAAGCCTGTCCGCATGTCAGGTTTGGCAGACATTTCCTCTAAGGTTCAGCTTAAGTTGAAATCCACACAAAAACTACGCATTCACACATGAAACCAATCAGGTCCGAGCCAGAAATAATCTGCATGTTTGTACAGGACGAACATTTCCCTTTGCTTTAAGCCGGCGTGAAGGCAGACTGGCTTTTCCCAGGGCAGTGTGTGTGTCTGTGTGTGTGTGTGTGTGTGTGTGTGTCCTGCTAATGTACACTGACTTGACCTGGGAAAGACCTACAGCTGTCTAGACAAAACCTAAACACACACACACACACACACACAGAAGGCAGACTAAACAAACTAACCTAAGAACCAGACCTTAGACACACACAGGTGCACTCTCATTCATCTTGTTCTTATTGTGGACCACACAAGATAGTGAAAATATTTATCTCACACACACACACACACACACACACACACACACACACACACTCACACCTCCAGGGTTGCCTCCCTACCTTCTTCTTCTTCTTCCTGTCCAAACGAGCTCTTCCTGTTCCCTAGAGATGCCTGCTGTCCAATGACAGAGCTCCTCTCAGACCATCCCTCGCTGCCATTGGCCGGCTGTTTTTCGGTCTCCTAGGAAACGTTTATCGTTTATTGTCGTTGCTATGTCATACAAGTGTGCCTGCCTGCGCTGAGACATGCAAAAATGTGAGTGGCCATTCTGGGCTGTCAATCACCCCAGGCCACGCCTCCTTACTGTCTCAGATAATGATGATGATTGGATGATGATGATGATGATGATGAGTTGAGGATGATGAAGATAGATGTTTTTGATAGTGATGCCGCAGAGAGTGTTGCAATACACCTACTATTTGCCTTTTTGATAATATTAGTCATATTTTAACGTAGTGTGCTATTTTTTATTATTGTTGTTGTTGTTGTTGTTGTTGTTTATTCACTTGAAAACAAAAAAAGGTCATTTTTCTTTAATCCATCGATCACACAAACCTTTTTTTTTTTGTTAAACCAACTTGGAGAGTGTGAAACTACCTAACACACAAAAGCTGCAGGTCACTGGGAGGACGTGTGAATACAAGAAAATGTTCTTCTGCTTCTAAGTGCCCTTTCCAGTTTAAAGAGCAAATGGTGCGTTTTGTCACGCTGTGATTTCCATACTTCACCATAGCTGAACACGTCGAAGCTCGCTAAACGCGTGCAAGCCGCCACCGTACACTCACATGTGCACTTCATTCAGTCCTGAAGTCATCTTCTTTTTGAGCACATTTTGCTCACGCACTTACGAGTTCAAGTATGCTTCTTTGTGCGTGTAAATGTCGGGTCCCGGTAGCCCAGTTTGTCCGATGCGTCCCTAATCATCACGTCTACTCGTCCGGCCCAGCGTCTACATGTGTGCCTTCTGGTGTCCGGGCTCAGAGGAGACTTCATCCGTCTGTGAAACATGTTCTAGTGCAATGAACCCCTCAGATACTCCAGTGCTGTTGCCTTGAGACACTTGAGATAGCACCAGAACATCAAGACAGCACATGTGCTCATTCCAGGACCTGGATGTATGGAAGCCCATTTATGCCAGGAAAAGGAAGAAACAAAAAAATTGAGAACTAAAAAAAAAAAAAAAAAAAGATTTTTTTTTTCAATGAATAAACTCTTTGTCCAAAATACTCAAAATTATGACTTTGTAAGTGGTTTTAAGATCTATTTTGACAATGTTATGATATTGATTTACGAAGTCACATTTTTTACTTGCAGTATCATCAATTTAAGTGGGTATTTTTCATCATTTCTTTTCCTAGCAGAAATGTGCTTCCATGACAATGAGAAAATATGCCGAATATTTTCACATTCAGCTCACTAGCTGCTTATGCTGCGCTCCACAGATGTCAACAGGTCACAGATTTGGTTATTTTGTGTATTGTTTGCAAAGCATGTCCCTGAACGCATCATATTACCAGAGTTTAGTTGCTAACTTCCTGTGTGAGCATTAGCAGTTGGACAGCTTGTTTCTTCTTCTTGTTCATGTTGAGGTTAAGTAAAGTCAGTAAAGTTCAGCTTCTTGTTGTACTTCTGACATTTAGTGGAACGCAGCATCAGAAGTGGAATTACTGTACAGGATAATGGTTCCAATATGGCCGCCGTGAAAATAAACACAGAATGTTTTTCTGTTTGGTCTACTCAAAGCCTCTGGCCTCCATCACACACACCACAGGCCAGTTCTCTGTACACAGCATCATTTTAGACATTTCCAAAGAAGAAATCATTCTGAACGAGACTCTTGAGTTACACCTGACTTGAACTTTTTTCTCTTTTTTTGTTTTGTTTTCTTTGGGCAAACACTTTCTCGAGTTCCTGTAACACAGTTGTAGAAAAGTATTTTAAGTACGTAAAAAACACATACTTGTGCCTGTTTGGAAGAAGAACTCATTAAGAACTTAAGCGACTGGCGGGAGGCAAAGTGTGTGTTTTAGCTCGTTCTGCGTCGTGTGTTCTTTTCTGCTCACTCTGCTCTTTGAATCAGCGCTGCGTGGCGCATTTCCTCTGACAATGCTGAAGAAAAACACTCTCTTTTGGTTGCAGTATGTATGTGTGCATATTCAAACAAGCGCTTCGATATGTAACGGGACACGGCGGCGCTCTGACGCTTGTCCACCGCGGCGACTTTTGTAGAAGTCTTCCACCTGTTGTTCAGTTTTATCGTGCAAGCATGTAAAATGTGGGACTTGTACAATAAGTCAGTTTTTTTTCTGCTCAGGGTTCCTACACACGGCTGGTCCAGGGACAGTTTGATAAAAGGCCTGATGATCATCGTCTTTGAAGTCTTTTCCATTGGGCTCTCAAGCCAGACATCAGTTTAAATGTGTAGGAACCCTGATCTGTTTCTGTAGAAAAAAATGTTGGGTTTCCCTGAAGTCACATTTGGCACCAGGCTCTTAATTCATCCACTGAAGTGCAGTGGGAGGAAGATGAGCCCAGTGCTGACGGACTGAGGGTTTAAATCCAGTCTGTTATCTGTCACAGCATGGCTCACATACTTATATAGAGGCCTACTTATTCTCAATGATAATAATTGCTTTTGTGTGTATTAAAACAGTTTATTTTAATTTATATTGGATGGTCTGCGTGTTGCAAGGTTTGTTATGTTGTTGTTTTCTTCTTTGTTTGTTACAAACAGAAGACAAATGGTTTATCGTTGTTGTCACAGAACATGGTATGAATCGGACACATTTCAGTTAGCCTTCGATTTAAAATAAAACGAATTAAAAAATTTTATAAATATGTCCCCGTCTCCTCTGGTTATTTCTCCATGCATTTGGTTGTGTGTGAGTGAATCTACTGCACCCATCAGCCTAATATTGTTTGTGCACACTTATGTCTGTATGTTTTCAAGGACCTGCCGATAAACCTTTATTTCTAACGTATTTAGATCTGAGCTAAAGTCAGAAATGTTTCCATCAAACTGGTGAACAGTCTGTGTAATGTCCAGGAGGTGGTGCTCTCCACTTACGTACAATAACTATAATCAAATAATACAACATAACACTGACAGGAGCCTTTCTTTCTGCATAACAAATACTTTTACTTTGTACTGAAGCGAAACTGAGTTTCACTTCAATTCTGGCCAATCGAATTGACCAGAAGTTTCACTGTTCTTCCATCATTGGCTAATTACTTACATGTTTATCTATTTGTCTACTTCCGTGTGGCTGGATGCTTCCAGTGTGGACGTGAAAAACCCTCTGATGGAAAACTAACTCTGAAAGCGTCACCTTGTTACCTGCCTGGCCTGTCGTTTTCCATCACGGCTGAAGTAATGGCAGGTCACTGACGAACATCACAGCGCGAGTATCCTTTAGATCCGATGATGAAGAAATGACAATACGGTGCACTGACTTCAATTTTCTAGCAGAAGGTTATGGAGTAAAGATTTGCAGGCTGAAGTGCATGTGTGTGGAAGATGCTAAATCTACCACTACCAATACCACTTAATGTTTATTGGTGTTTTTTGTATCCTCAGCAAATATTAGCTGATTCAAAAACTATTTGCTGGTCACGATAACTGACAGTCCTACAGACAATAAGGTCTTTGGTATTTTGTAATTAATCAAGTTGTTTGAAACTTTGACTGAACAAAGGTTTATTTTCTCCCTGTAGCAGGAGTGTATTAATGAACCAGAAGTGATGATGATAAATGTGGCTTTTATTGTATTTGCTTTCAGCTTTTTTTCTGCAGTTTTGAATTTGACATCATTATGTTACTTAATTGTTTGGGTTTTTTTTTTTACATTTTCTTTTTGGTTAGACAGAACACAAATGTGTGCTGAAAGGAGAGGTCGCTGTTAGGAACTATTTCACAAGATGAAATTATGAAATTCTTCTTCATGAATAGTCATAACCTGTCAGTTCAGTCTGACTATAATCACATCATAGCCACAATAATGCAGAAAGACAACAACAGACATAATATGTCATAGCAGGAAATAAAAACTCAACTCACGACTGCATTCAACTGAGTCATTGTTGCTTTGTGCCTTTCCGGATGCCGCGAGTCAAGATCGCTCCTCCTTGAACAGAGGTGGAAATAACAAAAGACGCCAGGACGTTCAAAGAAAAGAAACGGCCATCTTTTTAGTCAGCCTCCATTCTCACATTCATGTCTAAAATTTTCTTGAAACAAGTTGAAGTTAGTTAAAATCTAAATCTAAAATCTGAAAATGCTACAGACTACTGTCCATGTTTGAAGGAAATGATGATTTCTGATTGTTGTTCCGTGTCTCTCTCCGTGCAAACGTAAAAATATTGGATGCAGTGCTTTCAAAATAAAAGATTGTTACTGACAGGCAGACATGGAGGTTTTTCAGACTTAAAGCCAAACTTATAAACTTTGAGACTTGGACTCAGTTCAGATGTCACAAAATTGAAGACCAAAGACTTGACCTGAAACAAAGAAAAGTTCCAACTTCTGACCAGCTAAAATTCCATAACAATAAATAAGACAGAGCTGAGATCTGATGTGGACCAAGCTGGATTGAATTAAGAATTTGAATTGGATTTGTTTGGAATGATGTGAGAATTAATTTGAGACTTGACCTAACAAAGCTAAGACTTGACTTGGTTTGACTTGATTCGAATAATTCAAGAGATTTGTCATGGAGTCATCAGGAATGAACTGGGACTTGTGTAAAACCATGATGTGGACTGTGAGGGACCGCGTCCCTCGTGGGAGACAGTAAGAAGGAGGGTGCTCACCTTCTCACATGGACCTGTCAAGAACTTGAGATTTGACCTGAGCTTCTTCTCAAAGACTTCAGATACTTGACCTACACAATGACCTGACTTGGACTTTTCCAACTGACTTGATTAAAAAAAAAAGAACTTGACTTGTACTTGCATTGACTTGGGACTTGTTTTGTCTGTAATGACTTGACTTGGGATAGGAGGACTTGACTTAAACTTGCCTTTAGAGACTTGACTTGAAAGATAAGCGACTCTGAGTCTTAAACAGACTTGAACTCAGCTCTGCTCTCAGCAGGTGAACTGCAGGTGACTGGAGTGTGTCAGCTGGCAGCTGCGTGATCGCCAGCCAGATGGATCCGAGCCAGATCAAACTCCAGTGACTCCACACCATGAAATTGAATCACTCTCTTTTGTCTTCCTGCCAAGTTTCTGCGTCAGCTTCACCTCAGATTGAGGTCTCGCTCAGGGTTCATAAGCCAGTCCATCTATCGGTCTGTCTCTCTCTCTCTGTATTGTCTAACTGTGTCTCTGTCTTGCCACACAGTTGGCACACTTCCCGATGGATAAACACAATTCAGGTTGTTTTATGACTCATTTGGCAGAAGAGATGAAAAGGTTGCAAGAGTTATCCTGAAGTCATAAAATGGAAATGGAATAATGAATGAGGCAATGAAAAAAAGTAGGCTGATCCCTGAAATGAATTCCAAAGATCATCCGGGGTTCCTTCGTGTGATTTTATGAAGCTTCCTGCCTTCTTCCCTTGCTCCTCCATTTGCCCAGTTGACCCACTATACCAGTGCTTTTTAATGTTTTGGGGCCATTCAGTACTGACAATTTACTGACAAAAAGCAACACATCTTATACTTTTGTTTTTAGACTTTGGTGTTGTCCAAAAAAAAAAAAAAAAAACCCCAAACAATACATTTACTGCATATCACTTTTCTAGTTGGGTCAGTGCTACATTTCTGTCTCAAAACTCTCTTTGGTGGTGTGTTCAAGGACACATTGCATACCATCCCGTGTCTTTTGAAAGTAAATCCCAGAAGAAAAACACGGAGGCTGCACAAAAAGGATTAATTGGGTGCATTTTGTTGTTATTTAATGGATTACTGTTAAATTTCTGAAGGTAAGAAGGTAGGAATGAAAGAAGCAAACAGCAAATGGAGAAAGGAGGAAAACCAGAGAGGATGTTTCAGTGATGTGTGGAGCTTTCAGACAGCAGCAGGATGTCCCACTACATCACCTGGGATTCCCTGTCAGCAGTGACCAATCACTGCCCAAGATATGTCAGCATCACTGCTGACGTCCAACAGTGGGTGAGTGTCCGAGCGTAGCCACTACGCAAGAACACACACACACACACACACACACACACACAGCTGATAAGCCCTCAGCTTCGGTGCGGCTGCCAGTCCACCTTTCATTGCACAACTTCCATTCATGCTCTTTCTCTTAATCTCTGTGACTTGGTTCTGGTTGCAGCTGAACTTTTATTTCCAGCTGACGTTTTCTCATTATTGCGAACAGTAAACATTTTTCACAGACATTTTTCACATTTTTTTTTCCCAAATAAAGTAATTTCTAAACTCCACCAGTGAATATTTGTTCTCTAATGAAGGCATTGAAAGAATGTAGGTTGATCACCTGAACAGAGTTTGTTCCAAAAGCCATTAAGAGCTGGGTTTCTAAGAAATTAAGGAAGCAAGGCAGGGAGGAAGGGAGCAAGGAGGCTAGCAAGGACAAGAGGAAGAAAGAAAGGAAGGATGAAGACGAAAAAGAAGAGAAAAGGTGCACTTCAGTCCAACATTTTCTAAAAACAATTTGATTTTTCCTCACTTCTTTGTCATTAATTCTATTTCTTTAATGATTAATTGACATCAGTTGGAACAGTACGTCACAGTAACACCTTCTCACTGATAACAGTCTTTTCATCATTCAATTCAGTCGATAAATACTCTGGAGTCAGCGTCGCTGTAGATACGAGCACTTGTTGTCCTTGTCGAGATAAAGCTGCCTGCTGCTGTTCATTTCATTCGGCATGAATGAATGGACGGCAACAACTTCCAGAAGAAGATCATGTGTTGAAAAACCTGAAAAAAAGTTTTTTTCATTTTGTCGTCTTTGTGATGCACAAAAAATTAAGTGTATGTAAATTAATGTAATGAGGCGAACAGGTGAGTAAATGAAGAAGAAAGTCTAAAATTCATTCTCCTTTAAACTTTAGTTTGGTCTCCACCACTTTCTGAGAATTAGATTTGGTGCTTTAGCTGCCAGATGTTTTTCACCAGTTGGTTTCTCAGAATGCTGGATTTATATGAGCTTCACTGACGAATATGCCATGAAACCAAAATCTAGGGCCTGAAACAGGCTGAAAGGCTCTGCAGAGCCGTCTGATGAGGTTTCATCGCTACGAGAGACGCCTTTTTGTAAGAGACAAAAAGACATAAGTTGTTCCTGAAGTTGCAATGACAGACGTGGAATCTGTCCTGCTGTGTCTCTTTTTAAACATGTTTTCCTCCTACAATGACCTGCCATTTCCCAACTGATATCATCAAAGTGTTGTTGTATCTAATGCATGTAACATTTTATTATTTTATTATTTATCACTGCTCACTCATGAATATGCTGTACATGCAATAAAAAAGAATCATAAAAACCTGTGAAAATAAAAAAGGCACATAAATGGTTTTATGGATGAACAAATAACCTGCAACCTGTGTAAGAAGTTAGATAAGAAATGAGCGTGAAAACAGGCTGTTTGAGACATGCAGTACAGGTATGGCTCTGCATGCTTGTGGGGTAATTATTTCCTCAGATAAGGCCACCAAAAAACAAGAGGAGTCAAACGCTCTGCAGTGTTGGCAGAGCACAAGTAAATCATTCAATCAGACAAACAATTCTGTTATTGCTATGAGCGGGTTTTTCTTGGTACTGTTCAAATCACACTGAGAGATTAACAGAGTTGCAGCGTACACACAGACACGTCTTGTACAAGGTTAACACAAGCCAACATGCAGGGAACAGGATGTGCTTTCAACAGCACAGTCGACACACCGCCATGCATGAGAGTGCAGCTTATCGCCGCCATGGTGAGGACGATGAGCGCAGAGGCCAATAGCTCCCTCAAATTCTGCTCATTTTTGTTTTGTTATTAATGAAAGATGCATTACTTTTAACTGAAATACGTTCATCAGCATCAGAAGAGCAAATGCAGGGACTGAATTACATGAAGCAGACTCCGCTCACTTTATCCTCTGATCAGCCAACCAGGCCAGCCAAACCAAACCAAACGTCGCCACAAGCAGTGCAGTTGGTGGGCTCAGACAACTTGGACCAAAGATTGTTCCTCTGGCCAGCTTACTTCTGGGTAACGTCAGGCTGCAGGAAGACAGGATGATGAAATAAGACTCAGACTCACTCTTTAACGGGATACCAGCGATTGTTCAGCCATCTTTAGAGAAACCCAATAAAGCTATCAGATTTGATGGGCAGAGTGTTCCGAGCCGTCTTAACAAAGTCTTGTGTGAAATCTCTCTTAAACTTACTATTACTCCCACAAACTTCTCTCTTTGTACATCATTTCTAAAACAACATGTAGGGAAATTTGTGCTGGTGCAACACACGTGGGCTAACTATGAAATCAGACAGGCTGATACTTTTGGCACTGAACCCCCACCTGGCAGGGATGTAAAGCAAATTTCAGGAGGATGGCAGTAATGGGGGCATATGCAGCCTGCTTTAATTTTCACATTGTGTACAATACACACACATATTTCACACAGTTCCTTCAGTAGGATCTCTTCTCTCTCTCAGTATCTTAACTGAGGCGATAAGACTGTCTTTGATGGAGAAGCAGGCGTATGAGTGATGTGCTCAGCTGTGGAAATCCTTAAAATGATCCTCATATTATTGATATTATCTGACTTTTAAAGTCGGCAAAGCGGTGAAGCATCTCAACATTCCAGGATTCACACATTCTTCAGATATTTCTTCTCTGTTTTTTACTTGTGATTAAATACTGGTAGTTTTCTTTCAAAAAGAACATTTCAACCTTTTCAGGAAGTCAGATTTTATGTTTTTTTGATTCCTCATTCTTTTATATTGTTTCAAGATAAAGATATATCTTTTTTCCAGAAAAAGGAGAAAATATTCCGTCTTTTCATGTGTGTCTTAAGAAAATCTGACTTGTCAGGCAAAAATAACTTGATAGAAAGGAGATTTTTTGCAGTGCTGGGGGATTTTTCTCTTGTGTTTCCTGCAGCCAAACAGTACAATTTAATTAAGCTGCAGTTTGACCAAAAGCATTTGTCTGCATGCTGACATGACACGTTTCTCGCCACAATCTGACATATTGACTTCGAGGGGGAAAAAAATAATGGTGGCTGAAAATGGGTAAGCAAAACTTTCCAAAGAATTCTAATCCTTTTTTAATGTTAGCTTTTAATTCTCAGACCTAAAATTTTGAAGCCTCCATACCTGGTCAGTTGTGGGTCATCTTGCACAACATTTGTGCACAATCTGTCATACTGATTGAGATCAACGAACAGTTCAGCGTGTTGTTTGTGTGTTGTTGACACGGAGGTGTTCTTAGCAACATCACAACAGCAGCATGCTGGATGGTATATGAGCACACAGGATTCAGATCGCAGGTAGTGTCAAAAACAAGTTAGCGATGATTAACTTCTTTCACTCTCATTATCTTCACATCTTGCACAACAGCGGCAGCGAACCATGAGACAAAAACAGGTGGCCTCATGCAGACGCTGTCCACATAACGGCAGCTGAATTTCCATCTTAAATGTAGACAGTTTTTTTTGACATATGTTGTATTTGTGTCTGTGAAGATTGTTGCATTATGACTTGAAACCAGCCGTCCTTTTGAAATTCTAATTGGAAATGCAGATTTGTTGTGTTCAAGCTTATATGAGTTAAGGTCTTGTACACCTTGAGGTGATTTTAATTATTTTTTGGTTGATTAAACCTCCTATCAGGACTGAGTGGATGTAAAGACTGTCCTTGACTGTCGTTCCCCTCACTCACATTACACCTTTAATGTTATTATTAGTACATGGCGTCTGGTGACCTCACATAGATTCCAGCAAATCTACACATTCGGTGTGAGCTGAGGTTCAGTTATTGAGCCAGAACAACTGAAAACAAATGAAAACAAATGACTGGGTGTGCAGGGGTTTAGGATTTTGTCTCATATTATCATTATTAAGTCATTGGCTTTAAGAACCACATACGGCACTAACATGTTTGCTAACATTGCTAATACTTTGCAGCTGCTCTAAAATGGTCACAGGTGAGTGAAGTGCTCAAAATTTCTCTTTTCTTCAAAAGCGATATTAAACCTGGTAACTGTACTCTTATGTAGGCTAATATATGCTTTCTTATTTATCCTCTTTTCAACCTGTAGCCTGTTTTTTATTTGTCCTGGTGTTCATGCTAATATTGAGCTAACTAGCCAGCTAAAGAATTTCCCCTCGGGGCTTTTTTAAATAAAAGGAATTCTGATTCTGATTCTGAACATTCAAATTAACTTTAACTTTAACGAACCACATTTTACCACTTTGATTTATAAAAAGTTGTCATAACAAAGGCCTACTTAGGAGTTTAGCACTCATTTGAAGTCAGGTTTCTGGCCTTTCTAACAAACTGATGCAAGATGTTTGCGCTCATGTTAGCTCTGCTAGCTAGTGTTTCAAGAGGATGACACTCACTGTTTTGAAGCTATTAACACAAGCTTAAGAGGCTCCAGTCTCCCTGTCGATAACCCGACTTAAAGGAGGAAAAAACTTTCAAAAAGACCAAAAGTCTGTGGCGAACTGCTCTGTGAGGCTGTAATGTTAAGAGGGCCAACTCATCTGAAAACAATATTCAAAAGAAACATTGCTGTAGTGCTCCATCCTTTTCTATTTGTTCTAAACTACTCACAAAGCAAACTGTTTGGCCTTAAGTTGCTTCAATCTTCTATCACGTTGACTCACAAAGAAAAGTTTCATCTCATGTAAAGCTGGCTGCTTTCATTGCCAGACATTTATGGTTACATGGTCATTTAAGAAAACAAAAATACTTCAGTTTGTCTCTCGCCTTTCTTTAGACAAACTGTTAGTCCTCTGTCCACTGAACAGGATGTTCTGTCGTCATTTTCCATTGCTGAAGAATGATTTCTACTCTACATGGCAGATTTAAATTTCAGTTTTATCTATACATATTAGTAATAGAAATGACATGCTTCTTTCAAAAAATAATAAAAAATGAAACTGAATCACTACTTGAAATATTTTTATTGTGGCCTCCCGTCTTTGGAGGTTCAGGATTACAACAAAACAGAAGAGATGACAGTGTACAAAAATAAATTAAGGCAAAAAAATGACAATAAGAACAAAGAAACAACATTCTGCCCCATGTTTAGGGGGTCAAACAAAACTTGGAGCTGAGTTAACCCGGACTCATTTACTCTTTCTGAGCCATACAAATCTATATGGCAATGGTGATGTGATATGCATTTATAATAAGTTATTATTAAATAGAAGAGTTTAGACACACAGCAGGACATTGCATTGTGAAAACAGTTTAAAAACACAGATATGCTATAAATCAGCAGTCTTGTTCATCTGGCTGTCATATTTACGATGAGCACAGTGAGGAATGTTCATATAATTAATGCCAACATCCCCAGCTACACTTTAACAGAAACAATTTCAGAAAATTGATCTGCAAAAAGGGCAGGAAAAAGAAAGAAAAGGAATCAAAAATGTGGAGCAGTAAAAATAATTGTCATACAAGATTTGTTCCTCTGTCTGTGAAGTTGCAAGGCCCCATCCGAGTCAGAGGTTTTTTAAAATACAAATAACAGTATAACAATCGTTCCTCAGTACAAACATTACGAGATATTCTAGAAATACAAACATTCTGTTCTTGAATTTCCAACATGTGGTCACAGAATTACTAAATTTCTGTTCTGAAGTTCTGATATGTTGTTCTAGAATTACTAAAATTCAGACAAGCTGATCTAGGATCACCAACACCACAGAATTGTTACCCTGCTGCTCATTCCTTTCCCTCCTCTTTTTGCCCCTTTACATCTGATTCACTCTCTGCTGCAGGAGCTCCAGCTGCCTGGCCACCTCGTTGGGCAGGTCATCATTCACCTGCGTGGTGAAATACTTCTTCATCTCCTCCACCTCCCCCTGCCAGAACACCTGATCCAGGGAGAACAGCTCATTGAGGTCCACGTCCTCCTGCAGGCCCTGCAGGTTCAGGGAGTTGCTGCAGGGCAGGTAGCCCACAGCGGAGGGCATGGCACCAGCCTCGCCATTTACTCGCCTGAACATCCAGTCCAGCACGCGTATGTTGTCGCCAAAACCGGGCCAGAGGAATCCAGCAGTGGGGCTCTTGCGGAACCAGTTGACATGAAAGATCTTGGGCAGCTTTGCGCCAGGGCGGTCAGCCATGCTCAGCCAGTGGGAGAGGTACTGTCCAAAGTTGTAGCCGAAGAAGGGCCGCATGGCAAAGGGGTCGTGCATGATCACCTTGCCTGCAGAAAAGAATGACGGCAAAGAGGATAAAAATAAAATGGGTAAGTATTTTTTAATTTTTTTTAATATTTATTTCCATCCTTATTTGTTGTCATCTCACAAATCCAGTGTCTGTGGTGTGGTTGTAACCAATTCCTAAAACTTTACATAAATGAAGATCTTACAGATGTCCAAGCACAAGCTATTCATATTTTTCTGACTCACATGCTACTATATGAGCTGTTGTGCTGCTGTGAAAGCCATGATTCTCAGGCTGAGGAAACTCAGAAGAAGAAAAGGAGGTTGTTTGGAAGGTTGAAAACTTACCTTTGTGTTCAGCTGCAGCAGTGGCCTCTGACCTCATGGCTGCTCCAACAAACACTCCATGCTGCCAGCTGAAAGCCTCGTATACCAGAGGCACACCTGAAAGGTGAAGTCGTAAGTTAGATTTGCATTATGTGACGATTTTCTCCAATGCCATTACATATTCTTCTATTCCTTTCTGTACAATGGCTCAGTCTGTCTACCTTTCTACCAGGATTGTGGTCTCCACCAAGTTTCAGCTCACCTTCTGGCCTGCGCCCTCCAAAGATGATGGCCTCAATGGGGACTCCCTCTGGGGATTCCCACTGTGGGTCAATGATGGGACACTGACCAGCCGGAGTGCAGAAACGAGAATTGGGGTGAGCACAGGGTTCACCTGGGAGGCAAGAAAGACAGGAATTTAAGCTTGATTTCACAAGATCTTATCCAAGTGAATTTCCCCACTGCGGGATCGCTAAAGTTCATTTTATCTTATCTTACTCTTCTTTGCTGTCATGACTTCGTATACCTCTGACTATCTTGTCAATCAAAAGAACTCTTGTCAAACTCCAGAAAACAATCAGTTATAATTCAGTAAAAGTGCTTGAAAGTGCTTGTTCATCTGATGACAATTCTTGGATCCACGGACAACAACATCACCCCTGCTGTATTTAACAGACCCTAACTAAAAAAGCAAAAACAAACTCTTACCATCTTCTGAGCTCCAGGGCTTGTTCTTCCAGGAAGTGATGTTAACTCCCTCAGGCAGTGACTGGTCCATTCCTTCCCAGAACACACCACCATCACTGGTCTCAGCAACATTGGTGAAAATAGTGTTTTTGATGATGGTCTGCATGGCATTGGGGTTGGTTTTGGCTGAGGTTCCAGGAGCAACTCCAAAGAAGCCATTCTCCGGGTTGATGGCACGAAGGTTGCCTAGTGACAGGGAACAAAGAGGAATATTGAATAATAGAAGCCTTAGTTTGTATTGTTGGTATTATTTTTGAAATCTCAGTGTTCTTGTTGCCAGTTTTAACTTCACATAGTCTTGAGTCCCTCACCTTGGTCGTCAAACTTCATCCAGGCAATGTCATCCCCCACGCACTCAACCTTCCAGCCCGGTAGCGTGGGGCAAAGCATGGCCAGATTCGTCTTCCCGCAGGCGCTGGGAAAGGCAGCTGCCATGTACTTCTTCTCACCAGCAGGGTTGGTGACACCCAGGATCTGAACAGGAGGAACATTTGATTTGGTATGAATGGACAGGTTGTTGTGCCTGTGATACATTATGTATCTCAAGTGATAATATTTTCCTTTTGAATCCTTACCAGCATGTGCTCTGCCAGCCAGCCCTCCTCCTTGGCGATACGTGAGGCAATGCGCAGAGCAAAGCACTTCTTCCCCAGCAGGGAGTTTCCTCCATAGCCACTACCGAATGAGATAATCTGTCTGCGGTCTGGGATGTGGGCAATTAACGTCTGTTCAGGGTTACAGGGCCAATTGTTCACCAAGGGCTCTGAAAGAGAAATCAGTAAATTTGAATCAGTGGTTGTGTTAGGTACTCCTATGCTTTTATCATTACTAATCAAATACTGAAAGTATTTGTATCAGTGGCAGCTGTAGTAGTACTAAAAGACTGAAAGAAGTATCAGCAGTACTAGCAGTAGTAATCACAGTTGTAATAGTGCAACAGGACCACAAGTCCTTTTCATTAGTACTCAAAAATATTCAGCATTGTCTTAGTGCAGCTTAATGAGTGACGAGTCGATGTTATTGACGTACTTTTGAGCGGCAGAGGACAGCCGACGGAGTGCAGACAGCGAACAAACTCGCCGTTCCCCAGAGCAGACAGCACAGCCTTTCCCATACGGGTCATCACCCTCATACTGGCCACCACGTAGGGAGAGTCAGTCAGCTCCACTCCGATCTTAGAGAGGGGGGAACCTACTGGGCCCATGCTGAAGGGAATCACATACATAGTCCGACCTGAGGGCACAGAGGCAGAGATGTCAACACTTTAACGTTTAAGTTTTCCTGACGCTGTGTACTTCACCACAGATGATGAAATATCCATTACTGGTTTTAAAAGTTCTCAAATATGTAAGCAACAGAAAAATGTGGGGTCAGTCAGTGAAAAGATAAAAGTCATCTGACTTTGTGCAGACCTTCACTTTGTCTGCTAAACTTTATTCAATAGTATTTCTTCTGTAGTGCACAGTGAAGGAGCTGCCTGCACTTTACTTTTGCTGCAATTAAATTTCACCCTAATGATTTACTCCCACGTAAACCTGCTCTGTGAGTAAAAAATACCTGCCTAACTGCCCAATAATATCTTTATTGTAATGCTACTGATCACTGATAAGACAGATAATCACTCCAAGCCCTCAGATTACTCTGTCCAGTTAAAACTGAAGGCTGAATTGCGTCAATCATCATTGTTTGCGATACCTTTCATGCAGCCGGGGAATCGCTGAGCCATGGCTTTGTCGAACTCTTCCGGTGACATCCAGCGACCCAGCTGGCTGACTCCGCCGCCCAGAGGCGTGGGCACCGTGTCCCTCTGATCCCGAGTCACAATCACAGTCTTACTCTCCACACGAGCCACGTCCCTCGGGTCGGTTCTGGCCAACCAGCTAGCAAGAGAGGGAAGAAGAAGAAGAAGAGGAAGGAGGGGAAGTAGGGAGGGAAAGAGGGAGAAGAGGGACAGAAGGAGAAGGATGGAGAGAATGAGGCAGAAGGGGGACAGAGGAGAGAGTAAGAAGACATTAGGGCCTCTTTTTGATTCAAATTTGATTATGATTTCTAATTTTAATTGTTAAGTTATAGACAAATTTAACATTTGTTATCAGAAGAAAGTTCACGCCTCAGAGGCTATTGCAGTTTTTCTGCAGGGTGAGCAAACACAGTTTTCACGTTAACCTTGCACCTGAAGAAATGCAGTCGAGCAAGCTGCACTTTCTGGTTTGTCAGAATGTGGATGTTTTCCGGGTATGTTGTTTCTTTAAACAACTGCCGGCAATCAGCTGACGCACATTGTCTTCAACAACAACATGAGCAGGCAATCTGCCACTCGCACTGAGTTACTGCCGTCGTAGTAAGAAAAACAGCATCAGCTTTAACTCCTGATGGTTAAAAAATATTTTTTAGGTCAAACTGTTCTTGAAAAAAGATCAAAGGATCCCCAAAATTTCAGAAGCTGTCCTAAAATAGTATATTTCTAACCCAGAAACCACCTAAAAAACAACTTCTCCTCCAGCCTACTTACCAGTTCTCATATTTTCTGAGCTTCTTGATCATCCCCTGCTCCTCCAGCTGAGTCAGGATGGCTCGGTTCTCCTCGTCTGAGCCATCGCAGATGTGAAGGGAGTCGGGCTGACACAAAGTCACATTGGCTTCCACGAACTCCTTGACGGCTGGACTGAGGGCACTGAGATCGCCCTGCAGGATCCTGGGACCGCTCTGGTTCTGGGACTGAAGCTGAGGAGGCATGGCGGAGCAGTCTGGAGAGGGAGTGAGTCGATAGACAGAGGAACAGACAACAAGAGGAAGTCTAGGAGTGGACTAGCCTGGAGAAGGGAAGAAAGAGAGAAAATAGAAAGAAGAAAGGAAAGAGAGGAGGAATGAGGAGAAGAAAGGAAAAGGATGAGGAGGGAGAAGAGAGGACATGAGGATAGCATAATAAGGGTGAGAAGAAAGGTTAGAAAGAGAGGAGGGGGGAGGGAAAAGGGGTGCATGGATAGAAGAGAGAGAGAACCAAAGCATTGAGAAGAAAGGTCATCAGAAATGAATGGAAGGAGAAGAGAAAACAAAATAGGGGAAGTAAAAATGAGAAGATGGCAGAGAGGAAAGAGATGAAAATCTGTTTAGCATATAAATCTTTTCCAAAAAGTATAATAAAATGTTAAATTTAACTCTGTCCTTCAGTTTACTATTTATGCTGTTTTGCACATAAAACATTTTCAAGGAATTCCTGCAAGTCAGACATGTCAGACAGATTCTGGGTGATGCAACAGCATCCCTGCACAGATCCCCTCTAACTCTGCAGTTAACTTGAGTATCCCCCCTCATGTTGCAGCCAAGTCACACTGAAAAGAAGGAGCATCAGGTTACCTTCAGTAGTTTCTGTGGAGCAGAGAGCCTTTAGCTTGGCCTCATCGGTTGATGTGCCTGTTTTCAGGAGAGTTCAGGATTGTTTCTCCTTCTTGGACAAGTTGTATCACTGTGGAGAAGCTTTTTATACTCTGGGGTGTCCCACAAGAGAGGGGAAGGGAGAAGGAGGAGGAGGAGGAGGAGGAGGAGGAGGAGGAGGGGTTGTGTAAGGAGGTGTGTGTGTGTGTGTCGGGGGGGGGTCATCCTCTGAGTTATTTGCATGACTCTGTTGTTCTCTGCAGATGTGACAAACACGCTGTTACAGGCAGCCGGTGAATCATTTATCAGCAACGGGACGTTACGTTGTCTTCACGAAAACCGGTTCCCTCTGCCCTCGGCTGAATGCAGATATGTGGCAGTTGGCTTAGATCCCAAAGAGAGACGGACAGCTTTGTCCTCACCGCTGCTGACACTATCTCTCTGTGTTACACATGTCCCCGAAGGAGAGGAGCCCGGCTGATAACGTCAGGGTGCACGCACAGTTCTCAACCAGTCTGACGTGAACAAATTCAGATTGATGTTTTCTCACTCATATCCTTCATCTGGTGTGTTTTTTTGGTTTTGAATTTCCACTGAAGCCTGAAACCTGAATAAAGTAAGAACTAAGAAGAAGAAGTTAAAACATTACAAAAAAAGGATTAACACTGAAATAAGCAGATGTGACGTGTTCATTTCGTTCTCTGTATTACTTTCTCGAGTGCATTTGCATGTTTTTATTTTACTCTTTTTAGTTTGAAACAGTCATCAGTCAGCCATTTCTTTAAATTTAAAATTCTTTAAACTGCTAATCTTCAGCTTAATGAAAAACCAAACAATTTTGCGATATTCTTTCTTTCCATCTCTCCTCTGGTCCTCTTGTCCACTTGCAGCAGCTGCTGGTGAACTCTGACCCACATTACTAAATGATGTAAGTTCAGGGTCCGACATCGTCAGGCTGGTGTGTGACGTGGGCAGCGCCTTGGCTGGCCTACTTTTCATTGGCTGACAGACAGGGGCTTGCCCTTGTGTGGCCAAAGGTCAGCTGCATGTGAATGTGTGTGTGTGTGTGTGTGTGTGTGTGTGTGTGTGCGCATGCACTGCAGTTTAAAGAAATCTTCGAACAAAAGACAAGAGCCTTTAAAGGTAAAAGGACTGAGAGCTGGGGTTGAGTTCAGCCTAAAGTAGACATTTTAGCAGTATTAGTTACAGCAGTAATAATGTCGGTTTTGATAACCACATTATGAAAGTGTCAGATTAAAATGACACGGTTCTTCATAGGCTTACGTGGTTTCGTCAGTCTTTAAAGAGACTAATATGTCCAGTGTGTGCAGGAACACACCGTGATAGAAACTCCATCAGAAGTAATCTTTTAATTTAGACTGAAGAAAAACAGTGAAATAATATCAAAATCTAAATTCGATATTTGAGTACTAAACTAAAGTATGTGCCTGAATCAGGAAGCCTCTTGCTTGTTTCGAAGCCAGTATATCAAACATGAAGTGTGAGCATGTGTGATTCTGCACGGGTGGAAAGTCCCAGTTTCTTTAGTGATGATTTTAGAAGGTAAATTTTCAGCAAAACCCTGAAGTGTTCTTGTGTATGTACAGTGAAAAACAGAAATGGAATTTTGATATGTTTAAGTTTGCTAATTATTATTGCAATATTAGCACTACAATTATGCAGGACATGTTTTCTTACCGGCTGTATTATTGGTTCAATGTGTACATGCAGAATTGTGAAACTGGCTTATATTCATTTGTCTTTTTAGCACTGGGTCTTCCTTTGTTTTTGCAGTGACACCATAAGAAACTTTCTAATAGCAGCAGTTGCACAAGTGGCTGTAGTTTCAAACGAAACAGTGCGAGGCGGAAAAGTGGAGTAGTTATTTTACTGACTCGTAGTGGTATTTGTACTAGTATCAGCCGTACAGTACCCCAGTAGTACCATTAGCTAAGCAGTAGTTGGAGGGGAGTAGCAGCAATTCTAATTTAAATACAGATGTTTTTTCTGGCAACAATATTTGAGCCAATGTGGCAGCTTTATGGATTTTATATATATGTTGTGTGTGTGTGTGTGCATGTGTGTAGTCATGCTTCGAAATGCTGAGTGAGCGTATGTGACCAGCGTACCTGGATCTGACCTCAGCACTGGTTCTGCAGCCAACAGTAACTTCACAGGAGTCTGATTTGGTACAGACAACAAAGACAACAGCATGATGGTGGCTCTTATATAACACCCTCTGCTCGAGTGTTTTATGAACAATAATAACGGTTGCGCTGTACCCTGTCAGCAGTCATAAACATAAAACACAGACCCCCACAGGATCTTTAACCTGGATGCATTTGCTAACATTTGAACCATCAGAATGAAAAACTTAAAGCACTGAGGACAGATTAGCGCAGTAACAAAAACAGTAGTAGACTGATTACATTAGTGCGATAATGGTGTCTAATAGTTCCCAACAGTGTCCAGTGTCCAGTTTTCAAATGTTACAAAATGCCAGACTCCTGTGTTGCTTCTCGACTGTACCAATGAAAGAAATGCCAACACAAAGTGCAAAACAAAATGTAAAAGACATGTGATTCACAACAGAACTGTGAAGCCTGCCATAGAAATGAACCTGCTCATTTAACTTTAGCATATTGTGTCATTTCAGTTTGCATGTTCTCCCTGTGCCTGCGTGGGTTTTCTCCGGGTTCTCCGGCTTCCTCCCACAATACCAAAAACATGCACATTAGGTTGATCGGTTCCTCTACATTGCCCCCTAGGTGTGAGTGTGAGAGTTTGTGGTTGTCTGTCTTTGTGTGTTGACCCTGCGATTGACTGGCGACCAGTCCAGGGTGAACCCCGCCGCTCGCCAGTAGTCGGCTGGGATAGGCTCCAGCCGCCCCGCGACCCTGATGGATAAGCGGTATAGGAAAGGGATGGATGGATATTGTGTCTTTTCTTTTCATTAATTCTTAAGTCTTGTGAACAAAATTGTATCATTGCAGCCATATTACCCGCGGTAAGAAATAAAGGACATACTTGGTTGGTGGTTACAATTGTGGATAAACCTTCTGCCTCAACTGACACCCATAAGGAGGTGCAGCTCTACCTGACCAATATGGTGGCTGTGCTGACGTGTTGCTCCAATGCACAGCAGCAACCAGTGTGGGATGCATGCAGCCCCACAATAACCCTGCACTGTAAATGTGCGACAGCAGAAATGTGAACTCAGGATCAATTTAGGAACATTTTCAGAGCTTTTGATCACACCTCACGGTCTCAGAGGCTCGTCGGTAGCCGACTTCGGACATGATGGAATGGTGGCTTGTGCCAGAGACAAGCTGAATATCCTTTCCTGGGTTCCACCCTCATCAGCACCTGCTTCACTTGATGTACTTTAAGAGTGAGTGGGAGGTTGGTGCTTTACAGATGAAAAATAAATTTGGCAGTGCCGTCAAGCTATGTTCTTTCTGTTCTCAAACAGTTTCACACATTATCAGATGAGATACAAACCAATACGAAAAACACTGATTGTGTTCTTATAACCACCTACTGAATCTGGAGCAACAATAAAAATTACTTTACTCTATACAAATGTGGCAACAGTGACAACACAGATTAAGCTATCAGATAGCATTCATGGAAATGCTTTGAAAACAGAGAGCTGATGTGCAGTAGATGTACTGTTACACAGAGTCTAAGTGTGCTGCTGTAGTGAGAATTTGTTCTTGATTCAATCAGTAAGAAAGACAAACTTTCCTAAACCTTTTCCACTCTGACTTTGTGAATGCAGATTGATCCTAATGCATTTAGTGGACAGTTACTGAGGTATAACTATCTAAAATTAATGCAGTCTCGTACAGCAGTCCCACAGTGGATTAAAAAAAATAATAATTTCTTATTGATGGAGCAACGTTTTTCAAAATAAACCCCAGAATACTGAACTTGACTGAGATCCTCCTGACTTTTGGAAAAGGAGACGCTTTGTGAATGGAGTTTCTGTAAGAGCTGAAGATGTGTTGTGACATAACACATTGGCTTCCATAGTGGCATTAGTTTATGTTATCTGCTGAAAACAACAGTACGGATTATTCTACATACATTTTCTCTTATGATAAACAGGAGGTGAGTGGATTACAAGCTTGAACAGAATGATAATACGAAGGAGAATTTGTTCATTAAATTTTAGTAATGTCAATCTTGATTTCAGTTTAACTTTAGAGGATATGGGCCTGTGCAGCTCCTGTGTGTGTGTGTGTGTGTGTGTGTGTGTGTGTGTGTGTGTGTCTGGGTGGTTCAGTCTGTTTATGAGCTTTCTAGGACAAAAACACTGATAGAGTAACGCTGACTGAAGAACTTTCTTCAACAGCAACTTACTCAACAATAACTGATAATGCTATTTTGTGAGTCATGTGTGTGTGTGTGCGCGCGCAGCCACAGTTTTAAATAGCGGGATGACAGTTATAGCTTCACATTTCATTTTCATGGCTTATTTAGTATTTTCAACAGTCAATGGTTCTTGTGTTTGTGAAAATGAAAGATCAAAATTGCTCCTATAATCAGGAACACATGAGTGTGTTTTGGTGTCTTATTTGTGTATGTGTACACTAAAAAAGTTTCTAAACTTGAAACTTGAAACTTGAAAAGTGCTAAAGGTTTCTAAGTGATTACAACATCCTCTGATATGTACAGTATATGTGTGACTAAACATGAGCTTATATACTGGAAACTCCCACTACATGACAGTGTCAACCATCAGCCAGGGTTTTGAGTAAAACTGGCACAGGGAGATATGCTATCTCCAGCCTTTCCGGTTAGTTGTTGTTTTGTAGTTTTGAAGCTGGCGAGGCTCCTTTGAAGTGATTTAACAGACCTACAGAAATATATACTGTGTTCAGTTAAAGTCTTTAGACCCATCAGTCTTTTTGCAGGCTGTGACCCAGAAAAATCTCTTCACCTTGAATGTCTGTTTTACTCACATTAGCCAGCTAACTGATCAGAATGCTAATTTTAAAAAGCAGTCAATGTTAATGTTAACTTAAGCTACAATATCTGCTTTAGCCTGTCTACAATATCTGCTTTAGCTTGTGTGCTAATCATATAATCATGTGGTTAGCATGATTATATGATTAGCATGTTGACCCAAACTAGCAGCATTGATTTATTGGTGGCAAAGTTAGCTGATCAGCACCTCATTTTGGACCAGAGTGAATCTACAGCTATCTAAATTTGGACATTCATGGTGTCCAGACAATGAATCTCAGTAACCTTGGTGATCCCCTGATTTTACCTGTAGCACCAACATGTTCACATTTCCAGTTTTGAGTGAACGACATCAACATCTGATGGATGAATTAACACATTCACATACCCCTAATGATGAATTGCAGTCTTTGGTCGACTCCTTAAATTTACACAACAATTTTTGGTTTATGACAATCAGCCTCCACCATACTCTGTACTAGCACTAATTAGCTAATGTTAGCATGTTAACACACTAGACAAAGGTGGTGAAAATGATAAGCTTTATACTTTACCTTCTAATAATCAGCATGCTGATGTTAGCATTTAGCTTAAAGCAACTTTCAATTCAGGGCTTGGTTACATAATCATACTGACTCATAAACTCAGTGCATATGGTTTACAACTAGATCATATCTACAGATAATCTCACTGTGCATCACTGGTTTATGATCAGAAGTAGAAAGGGTTTGATCAGTCATATCTGTAAAGAAAGAAAGGTATAGATAACACATGATGGGCATATGCAGTGCAGACAGAAAGGTGGCTGTAAATGCCTTGAAGTGCCACTGCAGTACTGCAGGCTGCAGCAGAAAATGAGCAGAGGCTTCATATCAAAATGAAAAAGGTCCAATATTTGAACAGATTCCATTAAATAATGTTGGTTAGAAAAACAGAATCGACTGAAAATCAAAATTCACTGCACATGTTCAAGTTTTCACTGCACACTGAGTCCTTAAAGCAGAGGGTTGCTGCACAGCATCTCAAAGCACATTTTTGCTCCCACTAAAATCACACCCTGTTATGAAACGTGAGATCTTTAAGTCATTATTCAATAACTCAGATTAAAATCTGAGCAGGTCTGTGAGATTTTTAATGTGTAGTAGGCTTGCGACTGATATTTGTTTCCCACTTCCGTCTCAACTAATTGAGTAATTCACAGCCCCATTTTCAGAGCAAGGTGATATTCTTAAATTGGTTGTTTTGTCCAACCAACAGTTGAAAGATGTTAAAGAAATTACCTTAAAATATTAAAATAACCCAGCAGATTCGTATCTGAAAAGCTGCCATCAGTGATCTTAGGTGCATTCTTTCTTAAAAATGACTTGAATGATTAACTGATTATTTAACTTATTATTTTTTACATTGTTTCAGCTTCATTGTGTTGCGTGAGTTCTGTGAACAAATGCTTTCTCTGCAGTCTGCCACAGCGATAAAGAAATGCACCAGTGCGTAGAAGGATGCAAAGCAAAACTAAATCCACCTCACTGCCTGAAATCAAGCACGAAAGAGAGAAAGTGATGCAGAGTCGCTGCCGTATTTCAAGGTTTATCAAGCTCTGATGCTCTTTGTGTTACTCCATTGACGACACCAACGGGTACAAAACAGACCAAAGTGTGTCAGTTCAGTCAGCCTGAACTGTGCAATGCGTGAATCAATCTCTATAGCAAACAACAGCTACAGCAGAAGAGTTTAAAGTACCAAGTACATTGACGTAAAGACATGTGCCGGACTACAATACAGGGTCTTCATCGGGGGCCCCTCTTTGTGATACGAGCCCTAATGTCATACTGTGTGCAGTTGGTGGACTGGAAATCCTTTAAAAAATTATCGAAACTAAATATTCATTTTCCAGGCCTGGAAACGCTTGACAACGTTGTAGATTATATCAAAACCTTTGTAAAAATAATAAGAAATAATATTAATAATTACATTTAATAATAATGTTAGCTGTGTGCCTTTCCTTTCTTCTGCCATGACTTAAGAGCTGTCCTGACACTCAGACGTCAAAATGACGTTTCCATCTGTACAGAAAAACGTTCAACCATGACCAATAAGAGCTAAGACTGACCCCTGACACACTTACCAACACCATGTCTTTGATTAGAGCGCCACCTTGAGTCATTTTAATATAACATAATCCAGTCCAGAGTTACTGCACACAAATAAAGACAAAAGATTTACTTTAAATTTACATTAAGCCTCTGTTACCAGGGATTGCTTCACATAACTTTACTGATCTCAGATCATTTATTGGCACAGTGAGGCAGGGGAAACAGTAGCTCATGTCTTCAGATAACGTGTGTAATTAAAGCAGAGAACGTGCGAGTGATGTCGGAGATGAAACGTGCAGGCCACTCTGTGGAGCGTGGGATTTGAACCCATCCCAGCGTCGCCACAGTTACAGCACAGATATACTATGACTCCTATGTGTTGGGGAACTCTGTCTCCATGACGACAGTAAACAGGTCTGTCAGTGTGACTTACACACAGGTGAAACATTAGCCGGACAGGGAGAAAGAAACCACACACACACACACAGGCTCCCTGGTCCGGACAGATGGCGGATCCACAGCGAACATCTCAGCCCAGCAACTTTGTGCATCAGGATGAAATCTGGTAAATCTGCCAACTGCTGCTTTGTCTCTGCTGTGTATCATTTGTTTAATTTTAATCACTCTTTATAAAAGGAGTTGAGCTTCTGGAAAAGATGCTCACACTTATCGGTGGGCAGATCATCATTACGTTGATGGTAAAAATGGACAGACTTTTATATAATGTAATGTATAATAATAATAATAATATAATATAATATGATAACTAAATAACTTGACAAAAATTCTGAATATGTTCTGATTTATGTCTCGTTTGAAAATATACAAGATGTGCCAAACATCCTTTGTGATTGAATATATTCCTGTATTCCTATATGCTTGTTTTGAATGACTAGCATCATTAGGACTATTTTTGTCTTTCCTGGTAGTGTTGTTACCGTGAACATTATTCTTATTTTCTGCTTTTTCTTCTTCGTTCACTCTCTTCTTATTCCTTTTCTGTGTGAAGCTCGTTGTGTTTTCCCCTGACTGCGAAGTATGTTATAGAATAAACCGTGAGTGCAGTTCCTTGTTTTAATGATATAAATTGATTTTGTGTAATAACAATGATTTTTTTTTAGACAAAATTGTGTTACACTTAGAAATGCTTCTTTTAAAAACTTCAATTATTTGGTATAAACCCGTAAGGTATCTTGTTACAGTGAGAAAAGGTCTTTTTAATTTGGGAAAACGTTCTTAAAATGAGAAACTGTAAGTAGTTGTGATTGTAGCTGCAGTAACTGGACAGACCAGCAAGCTCCATGTGTGTTTTTCCAGCTCTTTCTGATACTGAGGTTTTTAACTCCACATTCTCCCAGAATTTCAAGACCGTTTAGTTTTAGCCAAGATTAGCTTTTATAATTTTGTTTGCATTCAGCAACTACCACTATTATTAGTCTCACTGGAAGTGGACCACCAGCTTTCTACAGACTTAAATTAGACAATAAGGAGGATTTTGCAATCTGCTCTGAGACGGTGAAAGCACCTGTTTTGGCTCTGTGAGTTATGGTGTGTGTGTGTGTGTGTGTGTGTGGTGTGTGTGTGTGTGTGTGTGTGTGTGTGTGTGTAGGAAAGCACACGTGAAAGCTGAAAAGGATTCCGCTAAAGTGTGGCCCACCAAGTGGGGTTTCCTGACTGAGGCCTATGAGGAGGTATTCATGCACACACACACACACACACACACACACACACACACACACACACACTGCCCCCTACTGTCAAAAAGCCGCCATAGCAAGTGCATAGCAAGATATGAATTACACATTAGCGACTAATACTGTAAAGAGAAAATAAGACACAGACATTATTTCAAGTCTTTCCATCCCCACAGAAGGGTTACGATAACTTTCTCTGTTGTGTATATTTCAGTATGAGAAGGAGAGCGTGAAGCTGAAGGAGGCGGTCAGAGCAAAACTTCCCCATCACCTGGCAACACGACCACCGACCCCTCCAGAAGAATACATTCACGTATGATTTCTATCTATCGATCTATCGACCTATCGATCTGTCTGTCTATCTTACAAACTTTCACCCCCTCCCACGTTTCTTTCCTCCAGGTTGGCCCCTCTCCTCCAATTCCTCAGACATCTCAGGCCTTCATTGGCTGGCGTTCAGGTCACTCGCACCTTCAGCTGGAAAAGTATGGAGTGGTGCATTATGGGAGACGTATTTTCCCAGAGGAGCTCGGCTGACCTCTCGACACTCGAGCCATCCTTGCATGTAGTCCTGACTTCTCGCGGGCTCAGTATTGACTGTTGGGATTACAAACAGACTGCGTAGATAATTGAAGTGACCCATAAGGATGTAGCATTAAATAAACACAAAAATGAAATCAACCACGTGATTATACATATTTTTAAAAGTTCAGCTGAGGGTCTCACCTCTTCAGACGTGTCTTTCAAATGTTGAAGGCAGCTCTCTTCCTCTGTGGAGTCTTTAGAAATATCTGTTTTTGTCCTGTTTTGCTCCAGTTCCTGAGCTTAAACCCGCTGCTCTCATAGCAGTTCACCAGAATGAACATTAGCTCACAAGCTGTGTTATCACTTTTAATCATATCCAGGGCAGTCGGGACTTTGTCAGTCCAGAAAAACTTTAGTCGAGTTTTGGGCAGTATCAAAACATGTGGAGCATTAAAAGAAATACCAACTTTATACATTTTTACATAAGTGAAATATATGTTCTATGACTTGAATTAAAATTTTGAATTTTGAACTGATTCTCAGTTGTTTCCTAATCATTTATCAGTTTATAGAGTTTTCTTTTTGAGTTTTATCCTTCTGTCTCATCACTAATTCTTTTTTACTGGTCAACCTGGGTATGATTACAGCTTCTGGATTGAAGTGCTTTTTCGACTGTGATCTTATTCACAAATATGTAAAGAAATCTTATTTCCAATATCATATATTTATTTATTTGAATAACTGCAATTCTTCTTAACCATCGTCTGTATTTTTTGATATCTTGTAATGTTTTTATATCCTTAGATTCCCTGGTTGCCTGAATGTAACCACCAGGTATGGCAAGCTCTATAGTTCCCACTTAAAAATATCACTTAACCATTTATGTTGTAAGCACCCTAAGGCTCTTGGGACACAAGTTTTCAGTGAGGGGGAAATATGGACATTTGGAACATTTGGATAAACAAATATCACAAATTATTGTCTAAAGCAGGGTATTTTTATATGTATTGACTTTCATTGTTGGAGAAGCGACTTGTGACTGGAGGGTCTCCGGTTCAAAATAAAACCGTGGGGGGTTGATTAATCAATGCTCTCCCCCTCTATTAGTAACGGCTGAGGTGTCCTTGAGCAAGGCACCGAGCCGCCCAACTGCTCCCCAGGTGCCTGTCATGGAAGCCTGCATGTTGCATGTGTGTGTTCCATCAGAGATGGGTTAAATGCAGAATATGTATGTAAAATTATACTGACAATAAAGTTTGAAGTTTGAAGAAGGAGAAGAAGAAGTAAATCGGCAGACAGCTGATATTAAGCAGTACTGCTACAACTACTACTGCTGCTGCAGCGAAAAATAACAATAATAACTTGACATATTAGTTTTCATTAAAAATACTCTTCTTCTGTTGTGTATTTAAACGACTACTGATAATTAAAATATTTCAAGAATATATTCAAAACACTTAAAAATAGCTATTTTGGGAATCTGGGAATTTCCCCCTGGACGTTGTTTCACACGCATGAGTCACGCAAAAGCGCTGACGTAATGACATCACGAGGCCTCTCCGATAAAGCGGAAGAAGAGACAACAACAACAACGACGGCAGCAGCTTCTCAGCTCGACGTCGCTACTTGGCGAGAAAGACAGCAGAACAACTTAACGATTACTTATTCGGTGTCACAAAGTGCCGGCGGGTCGTGTGCGGTCAATACATTCGTTGTTGTTTATATCTGATAAGAAAATGTCTGTATTTGCTAAGTTATTCGGCAGCGGTAAGGATGGGAAAGCGCCGTCAGCCCAGGACGCTATCCAGCGACTCAGAGAAACCGAGGAGATGTTGACCAAAAAACAGGAATTTTTAGAGAAGAAAATCGATCATGAGCTCATGACGGCGAAGAAGAACGGCACGAAAAACAAACGAGGTGAGGAAAACCCCCTGAAGTTCGCGGCTTCGCGCTTTGGTCGATGACCTAACTAGTTAGCCCGCAGGCTAACGAAAGAGGAGGAGCAGGAAAGTTGGCGTTTGACATTCTGCCTACCTGAACACATGCCTGTCCCTTCTGCCGTCTGACTCCATTTTAAATGTCTTGTTCAGGGCAGCAGAGTCTTGGTACCAAAACAACGGAGTGAAACAGACAGACGCAAAGTTATCAAACAACGAAGGTGCTTAAAATTGTAAAGGGATTTATTAAACAGAAGTAACTTTGCCGATACGTTTGGACGACGTCAAACAGGGTTGTAGTTAAACTCCAAGGCTCTGGTAATGTTATTGACTTTGTGACAACCCAGCCAAAATTATACATATGTTGGAAATAAATTGGGCATGCGACGTAGTTTGTAGTAATAATAAACAGCGTCCTAGTTAGTTAAGTATCCGGGTATTACACTTTGTGCTCCATTTATTGATGCGGTAATTTCTCGGTGTTGTATTTATGCCACAGCCACCTTTATTCACTCCAGACGTTTGACACTTCCCCAGGTTGTGCCTGTCATAAATTACGTTTATGTAACAAAGGTTCTCAAAGGGTCGTCTAACAGTCTGGATAAAAAAAATTTAATCTGCTGAATGGTGTAAAATATGTTCAACGAATTTCCGTAGTTGTGACTTCAAAACAGAAAACAGCTAAAATTTGTATTTTTTTTCAGGGCCACTGAGAAACATAACTTCTACTTGATTCTTATTTAACAATTTTATGTTATGTTATTTTTTTGTAACAAAAAGAGCTGTATCACATATACTTTCTAACTACCATTCAAGGGAAGTCAGAACTTGGAAAATAGATTGAAGATCTTGCAATACAATGAAGTATTTACTCCAAAATATAGCGTCTATAAAATATCAAAATTATGTCATGCCAAGACATGTAGCTTTCCTTCTTTGTAGCAAATACCTGTGGAAGGGAGAGGCCAGGCCTAACTGCAGCTTTGTGACTGATCACTATCAATGGCAGACTATGATTAGGATTTCCCGGAACATGTTTTGTTTTTCTCTGTGAATGCTGTGGCACTGGTATAATACTGGTAAAGCAGGGTTACCTAAAGTGGGGCCCACGGGAAAAAAACAACTTTGAGTTTTGGCCCTGCAAGGGTAACGGTTTGGACTTCCAGTGTGTAGCATAACCTTGTTTTGCTGGTACTAATCTGCAGTGTGCAGTTTTTGGATTTGTTTTTCAGCGGTGCTGTAGGCCCATAGTTTGCTTACAGGACTTTAGATAATAGACGATGAATGGACATTCACGTAAAAATAAAATACTGGGGGCGGGGAAAAAAATTCTCCTTAGCTTTGCATAACCTGCCTCTTTTAAATATACCTGCAGGCCAGTTGCTTAGCTAACAGTTTGTTCAGGTTAACTGAGGTGATACGTCAGTTTCGACCCGGAGTCATACAGGGAAGAGACTATAGTCAAGACAGCTGACTGTCTTGATACCCTTTAGACCCTTTAGTCAGACATGGCCTGCCCCTCTCAGATGGTTTCCGCTGATTGAAAATGTCACTCAGTACATTTACAGCATCTGGCTGGAGGCAGTTAGTTTGTTCCCTTTATAGGTGTGCCAGTACAGCAGTTTTATTATACACTATGGCGAGCAGTACTAATGATAATTACACCACCAATAACTCCTGTTACTGCGGCTGCCATACGTTTTAGAGGACTGTGGACACAGCACAGTGCTTCTGTCATTAATTTGGATTATCTACACTTGACCACCACGGTGCTGGTC
This sequence comes from Scatophagus argus, assembly GCF_020382885.2. Classification (NCBI taxonomy): domain Eukaryota; kingdom Metazoa; phylum Chordata; class Actinopteri; family Scatophagidae; genus Scatophagus; species Scatophagus argus. The sequence goes on along the minus strand of NC_058495.1, from coordinate 24,911,643 downwards.
AAACAGAGCCGCAGCAGCTGTAAACTGTCTCTGTAGTAACACATCCATTGCAGTTGTTTAGGACACACAGATCATCACTGTTTTGTATGCATTTGTAGAGGTACTGCCTTTGAAATGTATATATTTTTATGTATATTATCTTTTAGTATTTACACCTAAATGAGGAAGGACTTTATGGTCTGTTAAGTTCATGTCAGTGCTTTTTGCAGCTGTAATAATATGTAGTAATAGTTGAACAAAACACACCCCTAACTACACACTGCCAGATTGCCAGCTGTTGTTGCTGAGAGATCTGTGTTGCAGTAACACATCCTCTTGAGGAAAGAAGTCACACGACTAACAGTCAGACCACAGGCAGCATGAGCTCTTTTACAACAGCGTTTTAAAGTCCCTTTCTGCATTACGCAGCAGTCCAGCTTCCAACCCTGTAACCTCATTTTCAATGTAGCTCATCTTGTCTCTTAACCTCCCTCTGGTTGGGGGATGAACACACCAAAGCAATGATGGCAGCATCTGCATGTTGGCTCTGTTCTCACTTCTTGGTGTATCCACATTTTCCTGCAATTGACCTCCTTATCACTGTTTGACACATCAGGTATTTTAATAAAACCCTTTGGTTGTTATTTAACATTTTTCAACTTGAGTTTTTCAGTCATAAAAGCAGTAGAGTTCACAGAAGCAGAAACGTGACAGACAAATGCCACAGAAGTTGTCAAGTTGGTAGATAAGAGCAGAACAACAGGAAAAATGTTCTCAGAAATGACTTCATGATGTTCAAGGAGATGGTCTGAATGCAGCTGGGCAGCCCTGATAATCTGATTTGTGTGATGTTGGGTAACGATGTTATCAGTCCAGAGCTGAGTGCTGACATAATCTGATGAAGCTGGAACTATCAGCTGCTGTCTGGCTCCTGTTGGACCAAACCAACCTCATATAGGACATTGATGCAGGTGTGTGTGGTTGTGTGTGTGAGAGAGAAATACAATTCAGTTATGTATGAAAACCATCATAATAAAATGAAGGAATCAAAAACTGTCAAACACTGAAATCTGCAAACGGATGTCCACTCAGATTTGTTTTTCTTCAGTTTCATTGAGACATGTTCTGATCTTAATTTTTATTTTATTCGGTTCTTGTACAGCTGAATAGAACATTTGAGAACAGCTGATGTACTGTGATCTCTGGAGGTTGTGCTTTAGCACAGCATGCTAAGTAAAGCATGCTCACAGTGACAATGCTAACATGCAGGTATAATGTTTAGCATGCTCACCATCTTAGTTTACTCTGTTAGCTTGCTACCATTTGCTAAGTACTGCTAAACACAGCTGAGGCGGATGGGAATGTCCTTAGTTTGAACAGATTTTGACCAGATGATGGCGCCAGTTGATAAGGCAGGAGGTCACCAAGTACAACACAAAGTTCATTTCGTCCTGTGAGACACATGAACATGTGTACAACATGTTATGTTAATTTATTCAGTAGCCAATAAGTAATTTCACTGAAAACCACAAATCTCAACCTCAGCAAAGTCATTGGGATTCACGCTCTGTGTGCCATCAACATATGACCCAGATTTGTTATTTACTGAGAAACTTCAGTCTGGACTAAAGTCAACTGGCCCGCATTTCAAACCATCTGAGTTTGAAAGTCATCAGGATGGCACCAGAATACAACATTTAAAATGATAACCTATCATTTTCGTGTTGTTTTCCGCAGTGTCGTAAAATGAATCAGTATATGAGGTTTGTGTTTAGATGCATACGTCATTTCAGGCCTTTTTTGTGTTTCTAAAATATGTTTAGTTGTCATCCATTTGTGCAGCACACATGACAGGCAGGGAAACCTGCATTTTCGTGTTGTTTTCCGCAGTGTCGTAAAATGAATCAGTATATGAGGTTTGTGTTTAGATGCATACGTCATTTCAGGCCTTTTTTGTGTTTCTAAAATATGTTTAGTTGTCATCCATTTGTGCAGCACACATGACAGGCAGGGAAACCATTGCTGTGAAAGCAAAGATTACTGCTTGTAGCTGTGCAAGTTTGTGTGAAATTTTGATTTAGACATAAGATGTAAAACCATAAACAACCCCCCCCCCATGACTCAGCAGGTTTAAGTCACCAATCTCCTCAGGGAAGTGGTTTCCCATGTCAGCACCAAGATGTCATTGTCCGTGTTGTGGTTTGGGTAATTGTTTCTGCGTATTTAAACCCACATGGAGGAAAGCAAGCACCAAAACATACTTAGTACAGATTATTGAACTCCTACATACAGGATGTACAGTAAAGAAAAAAAAACTATTGGTAAAATAGTTGATTATTCAGTCCAAAATGTTAGACATTAAGAACTTTGAGTCATCATTTCAGTCAACAGTCACTTGTTATAGCCTTTGCTTTATGTCATTGTAAACTGAATATATTTCAAATTTATATTTCAGATTGTGGTGGACAAAACAGATGTGAAGGCGTTACTTTGCGCTCTTAGAACGTGAGGTGATCCTTTTAATTAGTGAACTCATTGTTTCATGTCATGCTACAAATGTTAAAAGTGTCACTTTTTTGTACGTAGTGAAAACCAGTCAGGTCTCCTTTGCAGCCCACCCAGCAGTTGCCTCAGGTTTTCTGAGTGTTATCATCCCAGGTATTTTGGATGAGATAAGGTCTTTGAGAGCTTGATGAGATGCAGGTTTTGTTCTAGACAGAAATAGCATTAGTACAAATCTAACAAAGTGTTGGAGAAACCATTCTGAAAGCATGGCCTTGCAAGCTATCCATTACTTCACCCTGGAAGAAGGTGAACTACAGCAAAATACAATTTAAAAAAAAAAAAAAAAAGTCACATGCTTGCAAAAATGTTGCTCAGTTGGGTTAACTGCAAAAAATATCCAATTGTTCACACATCATACATAAACCTAAAAAATAAAATAACCAAGTGTTCATGGCAAAGTGCAAGACATGTCAGAAACTTGAGTCCAGGCATATTGTACAGTTAGAGCAATAATCAGTACTTCTCACTAAGTGACACCTAATATGTTCAAGCTTTTCTTTTCTGTTGTGCCCCACAATTGTGTGTAGTTTGTGTGTGTAGTACATGAAAAATGGCAAAAAAATTAATGTAACTATGCAGTTATGAATGTAGTTGAACTACCAGCAAGCAAATACGAAATGAGGTTAAACTACTAGTTTAATTGCATGTAGTGACTAAAAACAGTCTGACTAAGGCAAATAGCATCTGCAGGCTGAGATTTGGCTCAGACAGGATTTTATCAGATTAAAAGAGTCCTGCTCCATTTGGACAAATGCTGTAATTCGACATGCAATTCAACAGGTCGCTGCAGCACAGCCCCTCCTGCTCCTAGTCTGTTCTTCCAAAATGCACACAAAGCAAGCTGCTTCTGCTACAGGATCGCACGATGCCAAAGGTCCACTTGGAACATGGCTTCATCTTCTGGTTGTGTCTCTGTCGCAGTTCCAATGTTCACTGGAAGTGTTTCTGAAGCACTGTGTCTTAACACAGGACGAATTTGTCTTCAGTTGTGCGTCCTATTGAACTGTCTCTTTGTAACCGTTTCTCTCTTCTTAAAACAAATTTAAAACAAAAGGGAGAGTCCTCAGTCACTTCAGTAAGTACGAGTTGTAGCTATCCGCTGAGCTAACCTCGTCTCACCCTTTCTTCATCGGTCCAGCGGCTCTGCAGGCCTTGAAGAGGAAAAAGCGGTACGAGAAGCAGCTGGGTCAGATAGATGGGACATTGTCCACCATTGAGTTCCAGAGGGAGGCCCTAGAGAACGCCAACACCAACACGGAAGTGCTCAAGAATATGGGCTTTGCTGCCAAGGCAATGAAGAGTGCACACGCCAACATGTAAGCGACACATTTAGAAACAAGTTACAGGTGTGATTGTTTTGTCAGGCCTGTGGTGTGTTAGATGATGATGTGAATAATATAGAAAAATAACTTAAATTTCCCCACTAGCTTGTTATTATATTGACTGTTTTTGTCATTCCTTCATTGCATTATGTTGAGATATGTTTATGTGTTTATGTGCTGTTTGTTTAATGCCCCCCTCCCCTTTGTGTGTGTCCTCTTGTTAGGGACATAGACAAAGTAGACGACCTGATGGCGGACATCACAGAACAACAGGAATTGGCTCAAGAAATCTCAGATGTCATTTCCAGACCAGTCGGTTTCGGAGAAGATTACGATGAGGTGAGAACATAGAGCAGAACCATTTCTGGAACTCGGGAACCTTTAGGCCTGAATGTATTTAATCTGCCGTAGTTCTGCTTGTAATGGTTTCAGATTTCCCTGGAACTACAAGGGAATTCTTACTGCTGAACATCACCAACTGTTCAGATACAAACCTCACAGCTGCTACGGCTTCACTTACTCACCAGACAAGTTCTTGCTCTTGTCTCTTGCAGGCTTTATGAGTACTGAGAAATGCAATATTGTGCCTTTTGGAGCCAAAGTGTCATCAATAATTGAAATCCAGAATGCACGCTGTGTCTCCATAGTCTTTAGGGCCTCCATCAGCTACTGACAAAGGACACAATACTAAATTCAGATGAAAGAAATTAGGATTTCATTATAAAATGAATTAGTCTTTGTCTATCTTGAGCGTACACTGATCTGATTGTTTCATTACTTGCTTGTGTGTGTGTGTTTAGGATGAGCTTATGGCTGAACTGGAGGAGCTGGAACAGGAAGAGTTGGACAGAAATCTTCTGGAAATCGAAGGAACCGAGGACGTTCCTCTACCCAGTGTACCATCTACATCACTACCATCTAGACCAGGTATTATATGTCACTCAATTCATGTTCATTGCGGTCATCTACTCTCTTTTATCTGATTGTATGTTTAATTTCTGTTTGTTCACTTTTTAGCCAAGAAGAAGGAGGAAGAAGACGAAGACGACATGGCGGACCTCGAGGCCTGGGCGGCTAACTAAGCTGGCTTGCTGTGCTAGCTGGCCAGTGCCCCTCCCCTGTCTGTCTCTGTGCTACCAGGCTGTTCCCAGACTTCTGGAGGAGAGACAGGGAGTCTGGGCTGCTGGCATGCTGCTCTGTCTTGAAGGCTTTGTCCCAATTTCTAATCGTACCCCAACCCTGAAGTATGCACTTGTGCGCATATTCACTGACTCAAAATGAAACAAACCCAGGCTCTTCTCTTTTGATTAATGTTACAGTAAGAACCTCTTTGCTGCAACTGCACACTCCTCCATTTCTAAAGGGCACAGAGCAAATGCCAGGCCCTTGCAGCCTGTGGTTTATGCATATCAGAGTTCTCCTTTTGAGGAAAACGAGTTCATGACTCGGCACTTTGGTCAGGAGTGTGCAAGTGCATACTTCTAGGGAAGAGTGCATGGAGCAACAGGGCAAGGCTTGTCTCTGAAGGAATGTCAAGAATCAACAAACATGAGGGTAAAAAAAAAAAAGAAAAAACGGAAAGAGGACATAACTCATTTTTCTGCTTCCTGCGTTGTCATCTCTCTGCTCTCCTAGGAGTGATGACGGCAACCCATCGTCTCTGCTAAGTCTCAGCAACAGCAAATTCAGATAACTGATGAAAATGTGGGTTTTTCTCACTGAAATATCACTGTCAAACTGAATGATGACATGTTATAGCAGTGGACACATCATGTAATGGAGGGGGGAGGGGGGTGTTCCAGTTTTGATCAGCCATACCTCTTACCACAGTGCCCACAGGTAACTTCTTGGTCACCCATCAAGTTCTCTGAATCTAATCACTCAAGTATCCAAAATGTTGTGGGGAAAAGGATTTTTGTTCATAGAAGGAGCTTTTTCTTTCTTTCTTCATCGCTTAACATTACAGCTGCACTGGTGCCCCTTCTCTTACAAATGCCATCAGAAATGTTTCTTGTTGGGACTCAGATGTTAATACTCAGACTGTCAAAACTGGTTTTACAGCTTAAAACACTTTTGCCATTGTATTTCAAGTATCTTCAAGAAGACAGCCTCAACCAAGCAAATTCTTTAAAGGGGCTGCCCCTTTAAGGAATTTGCTCAGTGAAAACATTTGACAGCCAGACTGGAGGGATTGTGATCATTCTTTGGTCAGTTAGTGAAAATTAGCTGTTAACTAGCACTAGCAGTGAAAAGCTTGACTTGATAGCAGTAGATTGATCAGGAGCCTGCATTTCTTTTCTAGCTGGGTTGGCCAGAAGTGCAAGAACAAGCTCACACCTGCAAAGCTGCAGGCTGATTCAAAGCGAGCGAGCGAGTGAACTCAGTTCTTTGTAGCTGTCTATCAGTCCTTCTTGTCCCTCACAGAAACTTTATAATTAGCGTTTTCAGACGAGCATGTGCAGGCAGTTGAGAGGCCACTAAACTACAGTTTGAAAGATACAGGTTTATGTGTGTGATTATCAGCTTTATCCTGGTACATTTTTGAATATGTATTCATTCAAAAAACAGATAATAGATGAATGTTAATGTATTGTTAATGAAGATTAATGTTTTATGCTACATTTTGGAAAAGTTAAGCTTATTGGAGCTTGACTCACACCGTGGACTAAAGGTCAGGATGTCTCCACCATTGCTAAACTAAACCATATATTTGATTAATATAATCAAATTATTATATTAATAAATGTACATTGATTAATCACTCCACCACACCCACATTTTTTTCCTGCCAAGCTAGGGGAAATCAAAGCGGCGACCCTCCGGTCACAAGCTGCTTCTCCAGCCTCCTAGGTCACAGCTGCCCCAAAAAATTCTTTCTGGCCAGGGTCTCCATCACTCTGGATCTTCCACAGAACACACCGGCAACTGTTTTCAAAGGGACTAATTTCTATTTAAGACATAGTCTTGATTAAAAACTGAAATCCCACAGTCTAAAAACTTGTGCATATTAAAGTAAACGAATACCACTAGAGGTGAGTAAGTGAATTGGTTCCTAATTTGGGGTGTCTTTAACAAGACGGCGATTGCTAGTTGGCTAGCTGACATTGCACAGATCTGAGGGATTGATTGATTTGTGATCAGTCAAAAACGGCCTCAACCAAAGCTTCTCTGTTATGCAGTGTGGGAGTAGTTGACTTCTGGCCTCTGTTACTCAGTCTATAACTGCATGTGCCTGACACCTCCAGCGCCTTGTCTGTCTGGTTTAACAGTGATATAATCTGAGAAAACCCTACAAAGGTATATAATATAAAGATGAGTGTGTGTGTGTGTGTGTGTGATGTTTTCTCAGCCTTTTGACACAGTGACCTCTTGAAATTGAGATGGTGAGCTGGATTGTTTCTTTTTTCCATTCGTTATTGGCTCGCCTGTAGGGCAGAACTGATTCAAACGCAGAGATGAACACGAGATGTGTTGGTTTCACGTTGATGCTCATGGTAAAACATTTGCATAGCTACACTTTCTGCACACTACGCTTTTATCAGCAGCAGTTTATGTCTGGATGGATTGGGGTCGATCCAGAACCATATTATGACTTTAAACATCACCTGTGTCCTTCATTAAGCGAATAAATAAAAACTGTAATGCAGAATCGCCTTATTTGTAAATGGGTTAACCCCAGTTCAGACAAATTATTGAAAAGAAACTTGCATATATCAGTAAAGTTTTTGTTTTTCCTTTTTTTTTTTTTTCCTTCTTTACCTGAGATGTCACTCATATTCTCTCTGGCTGTACAGAAACACAGTGTGACATGTAGCCATTTAAAGATGTTGGACTTTTTCATGTGGCATCCATGTTGCTCTGTGACTGGGGCTGTACACAGATTATCTTAATAAAGTTGGGATTCAATGCTGACGTTGTCACTGTTGCGTCCGTTCATACAGGAAGAAGTTTCTCTTTCAGGCCTTCCTCGATCAGCAATCGCCAGAACTTTGTTCTGTATTGTTAGCAACTGTCTCGAGTACTTAAGTTAGATTTTAAGGGACAGAAAGGGAATATGCAAAACCAGTATTACTGGATTAAACCAGTTGCTTCCTTTTGTAAGTGTAAACATCCAAACCACATCTCTGACCCATGATAATGCTCTACTAGCTGTGGTCCTGATCTCCACTTCAAACATGCTCTTAAATTAGCTGCAGTATAATGTTTCTACCAGTGGGCTGAGGTTATCCCCTTCAGCTCGAGGCTTTGAGTCTTTCACTCTGGATTTCTGGGCTTGGGGTATAGTCACTACATTTCCCAGCCACAAATTGCCATTTTCAGGACACATTTGACTTCGTAGAAAATCCCTCATTTAGCGTTTGAATATTTTCCATGAAAAAAGTAATTGCCTTGTCTCAGGTCGTTATTAAATGGGTATTTTCTCATGGTGATCAGTGATCTTCTCTCTCACCACGGTAGAACCGGATTAGATAGATAGATAGATAGATACTTTATTGATCCCGAGGGAAATTCAAGAATTATACACTAATGAAAACATTATGAATATGAAAGTTTATTTCAGTTATTCTGTTGTGCTATCCCTGAGCAACACTGGGACTCTGTTATCATAGCTTATTTAACTTGTGTAATTTAGAATGGGAAACAACGTACACAATTTGCCAGCGGCGTCCACACCTAACCTGTTCCAACTACAAGCCCTCGAGCCCCTCACACTGCGATTCAACTTATCATTGGCTGTCAGTCCCAACCGCAACCACAATCCAATCAGATCGCTCACGCGCGGGGCGGGAGCTTGTGTGGCCAATAGGAGTCCAGTATGTATCGCATTTTGAACCGCCCTGTCGTGTAAACTGGTTTGAATGTGGCTCCGGCGATAAAAAGCGAACCGTCATGTTTGTGTCCCTCCCTCTCTGCCTCTGTCCGTGGGCCAGGCCGCCGCTCCGCTCAACCTCCCCGGGACGAAACACCAGTGAAAGACCATGTCTGAGAAACTTTCCTACAAAGTTGGTGAGTGTGAAGATTCATCATTTTAAACATGCTTGCAGTATAGTTTTTTTTAAGTCGAGTAGCGGTTTGCTAGTTAGCATACAGTGAAGTGTGTGGTAACATGCGTGTTGGGTAACGGCTCCTAAAGACGTATTTAGCTTAACATCTTCTCACGTAACAAAACAAATGTGGTTGAATGTTTTATACAGATTTGTTTTATAATTCTGTGGTTTATAGCGTTTTGCTTACTGTGTCATTGCTATCATTAATTTGCTAGCATGTGGTAAATTGCGCGGCGTTGTTGACATGTATCAAGGCTTTCGTCGTGCTTGCTGTTCGTTACCGTCCTTTTAGCTTGTTGCTTGTATGGTTCCGCTTTCTGACGATCGCAGTTGACTCGGTTCAGAGAATGAATCGACATGTACCAGTCATACTAAGCTTCGAGCATGGGCTGCGATGTGAAGAAGAACCAGTTCAACAGCCGCTGGGTGTTGCAGTTTATAAGATAAGCCGGCGGCGTTAGGCTCCCCGGTTTGACTGCGTTTGGGAACTGCATTTCCCATGATGCCTGCAGCCAACTTAAACATGAGTGACAGGAGCAGGCAGAGACCGAGCCGCACTGTATGTAACTTGCATACCGTAGTAATGCTAGCACTGCACGTGGTGTTTCCATGCAACACGTTTGAAAGCTGAATGACTTCGATTTAAACGTTGTTGTTTAAAAGTTGATATTCTAGTAAAATCGTCTTGTTTTGCTCAAGTTGCTTTTGTTTGACCCCAGAAATGGATCATTCTTATGAAGAGAAGGTTAACTTGGTTGAGAAATTAAATATGCACTTAGAGATTTTTAAACAAACTGCAGCTGAACCTGTCGGGTAATTCATGTAAATTTGTGGTGCTGAGTTTGTCATCTGGTAAAAGTCTGACTGCTGCACGTACGAAGCAGCTGGTTAGAAGCAGAACAGGTTAAACAATATCCTGGTTTCAGATAGCTGTGGGGCAAAGTCTACACATTCTTCACCAGCTTCATATAATCAAGGTATCAACTCAGAGTCCAACTTGGTGACTGTGTCCGTCATATGTCAGTTAATGCATTGTGACTCATTTACAACAAAACATGTGAAACATTCTGTCCGTGGATCAGTGTTGCCCCATTTCAATTTCAGTTTGGATTACTCGGGTTAGTTGTAGCTCAGGGTGGAAATACAATCAATAACATTTTATTAGAAAATATTTAGCTATTGGTAGAGTCACTAATGCTTATTGTGTTTATTGGCGTTATTCCATTATAGATAAAATGATCTGTTGATTTACATATATGTTAACACATGTTAATTGGCAGCTCGAATAACTTTCTGATGTGGATTTTTTTTTTTTTTTCGGATTTTCTTAACATTTTATAGACTAAAAGATTAGTTGAAAAAAAGTTGAAATACTTCACAGATTGATTGATAATGAGAATGACTGTAGCAGAAAGCCCTATATTCCATTGATGCCAGGTATCACTTGCTGTTTAAGTATGTTTTATTTATTTTTCAAGTAGGTTTGTTAAGTTTTAATTGTGACAGTGTGTCTTACATGCAGGAGTGGTTTTGAACCTTTCGGAAGACTGGCCTGACTTGACCTGTTGGCATAAGGTTTGCCTCAGTCACGAGGCCACTCATATCTGTGGCCATAAACTATAGCATGTCTTTGATGTAAAACTGCACTTCAAATACTAATACCACCGTTTAATGTTTCAGATGGGATTCGATCTCCACTGTCTGCCAGAGTTGGTGCCCTGCCCATGTAGTCATATAGAACCACACAATACGCCCCTGTCCAAAGAGATCTCGGCCACTGTCTTTGACTCTGTGCACCACTTTGACCCCAGTGTGAACTTGTGTCCGTGACCCCCTCTGGTTGGTCATTCAGCCCAGTGCCGGTTCAGTGCGGTTAGCCCGGCTGAGGTGTGTTTGAACAGGCTGCAGCCTCTGTGGTAGTGGTGCAAGGTGGGCTGTACTTTGGGACTTCCACCCTGCGCCCTGAGGTTTACCTTCAGCATTATGGAGCTCGCAGCAGGGAACGGTGTGCCTCACTTCTGATGAATTAGTATGTGTTGGGTTGTGATAATCTCCAAGCTGAATTATAGAAATTTGTGGTGTAACACGGTGTTGATAAAATCCATATCTGATATTTTTCTTACATTCTGTCTCCCCAGGACATTGATTTCAACAAGATGATTGGGCTTAATGGAGAAAAAAATTGGGTCTACAGAATCACATTATTGTGCCGTCCAGTTAAAAAGTCAGACCCTGCTTTCTAGCAGACAAAGAAGATGAAGAGCAGGTGGTGTGGGAAAGCTGTAGCTCTGCTCTTTGTATTGTGTTAGATGTGGGTTCCAACTTGAGATGATCGTTCTCGACCTTAATGGGAGTCACTCAGTTTCTTGATCAGTGTAGTTACTTGATGATGTAGACGGTTTCTCTCATTACATATGTGGCCTTAGTGCTTCTGGTATTTGGATTGGTGGCCTGGTTTTTAGGGAGGGTTTTGGCTCCATATCAGGACACCATCAGCAGTTTGGGTTGTGTGATGCATCAGAGGTACAAAGTGCTGCTAAAGAAACAAGAAGTGAAAGCGAGAACTTGGTGTTGCTAGAAAATCCTGTCGCTTTAATGACTTGTGTGTTTTATTTAATAGGCAGTGAACCGAAGCCCCTTAGAAGTTTTTTAACAACACTTCAACTTTCTTTCATTGTCACAGACTTTTCTGACTAGTTTAAGAAATAAACCTTCAATAACCTGTTGCTGTTGCACTTTAAATTACGAATAAATCATAAAGTATTGTTTAATTTGGCCCTTTTCCAGTGTTTCCAGTGTTTTTCCAGTTGATTTAATAAGCTCGTGTTCTTCTCTCCTGTAAAGATCAAACTCACAAAAACATGCAGGTGAACCACAGCAGCAGCAAAAGTCTCCTGTTTGACAGCAGTGGCTGTACAGACAGCTGTGTTGGGGTGAATTTTCCCAGTACAGCAACTTCATACTGTAGTTATCAGGGAGAAAGTTATGTTCTCATGTATGAGAAATGACAGTAGTTTGCATGCATCAGGAGAAACATTGGCAGATATCATCATGCTTATCTGAGACTTCACCATTTAAACTACAGCATATTTGCTGATTTGCAGAGAGCACGTCCTGATTTTCTAGGGAAGAATTTATTAAGTGTGTTAGGACGTAAAATAATTTCATCTGTGTGGTGTCTTTTTCTTCAGTCATGTTTAGGGATGTTTGCAAGTTGTGATGCTCATTTTCATTTTAAACAAAGTGATTTTGTTGTTTGGAAACTTGACTTGTATCCTCAGGAGGATGTCATTGCTAATATTTCATGATTGTTTTGGGGGGAAAATGATGGTTAAGCAGCAGTGAATAACAATGCGAATAGACAGCTGGGCGGAGGGGGGCAAATCTGCTGAGTACAGAATCAAAACAACACATTTTAACTTCCTGCTTTCTGCCTGTCTTTCCTAGCTGACATCAGCCTGGCCGAATGGGGGCGTAAGGCCATTGACATTGCAGAGAATGAGATGCCCGGTCTGATGAAGATGAGGGAGCTGTACGGTCAGTCCAAGCCTCTGAAGGGCGCACGTATCGCCGGCTGCCTGCACATGACTCTTCAGACTGCAGTGCTCATCGAGACCCTCACCGCCCTCGGAGCTGAGGTGACATTTACCAGCCGTTCCTCACTGTTTAGTCATAGAGAGAGAGAGAGCGTCCAATCATCATTCATGGCTTTCAGAAGAAGACAAAAAAACTTTTCCTTTGTATTAACACATTCTGTGTTCGACTGTGAACGTTCACGTGAGAACAGATGCAGGCACATTTAGTTAACTTGCTTATATATTTCTTGAAATGAATAAGAAAACTAAAAGGCTAAACTGTTAATCAAATAGTCATGTTGATAAGAATCTCATTTTCGCTACATTTGAGAGCTGTAGCAGTAGAATATAGAGTGCAGGATAAAAGGGTAAGATATTACAGCGATTGGTTTTTAAAAACAAACATTATTTCGATTTGATGCTAGATAAAATGTTATGTATACGGTGTATTAGAAACTTGTAACTCTTTGTCTTAAAGGCCTGAATTTAAACACATGAAATATATGTAAAACCTCTGGGTGCCATGATTGGGTACAGCAGTGATTTATTTATTTATTTTTAAATTAGGAGGGCCCATCATGCATTCTCACGAACTGTGGACTGTGTTGACACTGTTGTTCCAGTAACATCTTTTGTTATAGTTAAACCTCTCCAGGAAACAGAACGTCCACTGCCAGGTCCGTGTTTGGCTTAGTTAGTCTTCATTCTCCTTAGTTTTCTTCATTCATATAAACCATCATAAATAGCTTGTGGGAACTACAGGCCAATGGATTATCAGATATTACACAAATCAGCTGTTGTGAATATGTACAGATTTCTACATCAGAAGGGAGATTAGTTTGGTTTACTGCTAATGCATTATGACTTCTGTTGGACAGATGGAGCTCCTCAGTGTAACTTCTGTCAAATTCTGTGTTGCTGAAGTGCACCGCAGCAGCAGTTTGTGTGAGAGGACAAGTTCATTGATCTATTTGTTGTAACAAACTGTTGGCGAGCCTGGGATTTTGTCTCTCAGTTTGCCTCAAGGCCAGTGTATTCTGTTATCGTGTTAGTTTTTATCTGTCTGACCAGGACTGGTTTGGCCTGGTGGGAACCCTGCAACCCTGAGAACCAAAAGAGAATAAATAACTGCTCTCTCAGCCCACTGATTATACTTCCCTCGCTCTCTCTCTCTGTGGTGGTGACGCTGTGATAACTCACTCTCAAACCCATTTTCTCATACAGCTGGAAAGCAGTCAGATTTCCCTGTGATTTCTTTAATGCTGCAGTGCAGAGTTTTGGACACTAGAGGGCAGCAGCATGTGTTGACTGGATTCATAGTGCAGTGGCAGGTCATTCATGTCTGCTTTCAGAAATAACATGGGACACACCACCAACACTTTAACACACAGAGTGCACCTTAGCTGTCATCTTAAAGTACCCAGTGACTGTCATGGCTGCCCAATCAGCCAGGCAGGGATAAAACTTTGATAAGACACAACCTAATTCTCTTTGCTTTTGACATCATTTATAAGACTTCCGAGTTGGACTTTGGATTGACTTATCTTGAATATAATGATACAGCATGACTAATGATCTTTTTGGCAGCCTTCTGATATTTTATATTTTGATAGAAAACCAGTTGCGCGTACGCATGGCCACAAAGCTGTTATTTATTAACTTTTATAGAATTAAGTTGCTACAGAAATCCTTCCATTACCACATTAGTTAAGTTCATGTTAACACGCTGGGTAGTTTTTAGTTATTTAGAGTTTCAAATGAGTGTGGATTATAGCTGCCTCAAATGCTTCCTTCTAATATGAGCTGATTATATAATCTTTGGGAATTAAATCACATGAATCTCTTTCTGATGCTCTCTCTCCTCCTCCTCAGGTTCAGTGGTCGAGCTGTAACATCTTCTCCACTCAGGATCACGCCGCTGCCGCCATCGCCAAGACTGGTATTCCAGGTAACACACACCACCTCCATGTTTATGTGGATTATAAAACCTGGTGATGGTCATGTTTCTGCACATCAGTAGGCTGTTTAATGCTTACAACACTGCGTAAAGGGGCATCTGTTATTGTTAATGAGTATATTCATATCGTACTGGGGAAAATGTGAAAACCCATCTCTTTTTCCTCTTCTTTTTTGCCAAAATTGACAATATGCAGGTTGGCAGGGATGATCGCTTTCATGTAAACAAGATATTTACTGCAAGTAAAAGAATTATGACAGGCCTAAAGTGCAATGCATTCAAGCCGGAAGAAGATTTTGGCAGTGGGAGCCAACTGTTAGTGTTTTAGCTTCTGTCGTCACGTCAAAGCAAAACACAGTTTAAAGATTCCAGTGTCCAGCAAGGAAAAAAATAAAGGGAAGGATGTTCATCACCAAATATTGGATAACCAAAGATTTAATGCCCCTTGAGGCGTTGCAGCCCAACCGTCAGTGTTGCAGCTGTGTCATAAGGTGGCAGAGACAAACTGGTGGTAGTCTGCACTGAGACTCTGACGCTCAGAGGACTCGGAGTGATTCTCACCACCAACACTGTGGACTGACTGCCTGTAGGTGAGAATAATCTCACCTGCCTCTCAGAAAGACTCATATTCGCTCATTTGCTTCCTTTCTTTGTGTAGTGTACGCGTGGAAAGGTGAGACCGACGAGGAGTACATATGGTGCATCGAGCAGACTCTGTATTTCAAAGATGGCGAGCCCCTCAACATGATCCTGGACGATGGAGGAGACCTCACCAACATGGTCCACCAGAAGTATCCCAAACTGCTGGCAGGTCGGTTTGAGGTTTATTTTCTGCCCTGTTCTGACATCATTGATAAGAATATGTGGCATCTTGCCGTTTTATCACTGGCACGTTGGGAAGGGTTTTGTGACGCGTGGCCTCGATGTGTTTTGGCCTGCAGATTCTGATTTTTATCATCTAAGATGTCGCGAGATCTTTAATGTGGATTGGGTTACACTATTTGACCGTGATCCAGCTCAGTTTGGTAGCTAATCAGGCAACATTTGGGGTTCTTCTCAGAAGTACCTGCTCTGGGAAACTAGCTCTAACCAGAAGATGTCCCATCATTCAGTGCGAAGTGGCCGGTGATGATTTTCCCACTCTGTAACGTTTAAATATTAAAGCAGCAGTAGAGTTTCGACCCCAGAAGACAACATGACTTGACAAGACTTTTCTAGTCAATGATTTATTTATTTTTTACATGAGGTGAGATATTTCTCATGACACCTTGTTCATATGGGTGCCTCTTGAAGCTATGACAAACTGGATATTTTGCCCCTTGAGGCGTTGCAGCCCAACTGTCAGTGTTGCAGCTGTGTCATAAGGTGGCAGAGACAAACTGGTGGTAGTCTGCACTGAGACTCTGACGCTCAGAGGACTCGGAGTGATTCTCACCACCAACAGTTAAAACACTCACTGTGTACTGACTGTGTTCTTTATGGACGGTGTTGTAAGCACACACTACTGAGTTCTTGCCCTGTGCTGCGTCTCTGTCAACAAGTGAAGTATTTTTGTTAAAGTGTTATAATTACGTATAATTTCAGGTATCCGTGGACTGTCAGAGGAGACCACTACAGGTGTCCACAACCTGTACAAGATGTTGAAAAAGGGTGAACTGAAAGTGCCCGCCATCAACGTCAACGACTCTGTCACAAAGGTAACATACCTCGACCTTTAACCCTCTTCAGCTGCTTCCTGTGGCGTGAGAGATGTATCATAATCCTCATCAGTGGGGCCATTAAATAATAAAGAAATAGTGTTAAATACCATGAATGAGAGTTGCATGTTGGACTTGACCTCACAAGTGAGTACATTTTAATGACATCAAATGTATGTCTTTTCTTTTAATAACTACAAGCTGACTTCTTGCACTTCACTCAGTACTCAACTGCACTGCGGTTATTTCAATAGTAGATCTATTGAAATAACCGCAGTGCAGTGCAGTACTGAGTGAAGTGCTTCCAGTGCTGCAATTATACAGCTAAACTGAATGAACTAGAGGTCATGAGAATGTCCTGACATGGAAATTTATGGAAAATCTTTAAATTTGACACCAGCCCCTCGGAGGGATCAGTCCATCTCCTTTGTGTCTGGAAAAGGCCTGACATCCTGTGGAATAAGATGTAATGGAACATGTTCTCTATCTCCCTGACTCCTGCAGAGCAAGTTTGACAACCTCTACGGCTGCAGGGAGAGCCTCATCGATGGCATCAAGCGAGCCACCGATGTGATGATCGCCGGTAAAGTTGCTGTGGTGGCAGGTTATGGTGATGTGGGTAAAGGCTGCGTCCAGGCTCTGCATGGGTTCGGCGCTCGCGTCATCGTCACAGAGGTCGACCCCATCAACGCCCTGCAGGCCGCCATGGAGGGTGAGTCATGATGGCCAATGGAATACTTATACCATTAACATTAATTAATTGTGAACATCCTAGAGAAAACACTTATGCAGTGTCAAACGAGTAAAACATACCTAATTATATAGTAAATTCAAAATGAAAGTTTCCAGGTACCTCAAAGTGGCCCACAGTATAAAGCTCACTTCTTCTGTTGCTCTGTAGGTTATGAGGTTACCACCATGGACGAGGCTTGTAAGGAAGGAAACATCTTCGTCACCACCACTGGCTGTGAAGACATCATCCTGGGACAGTAAGTTCAGTGTTAAATTCAGCATGCTTGAATTCTCCCGGTTGTGATTGAACTCGAGCTGCATGCTAACCGTGTGTTTTACCTTCAGTCACTTTGAGAACATGAAGGACGACGCCATCGTCTGCAACATCGGACACTTTGACTGCGAGATCGACATGAGCTGGCTCAACAAAAACGCTGCGGAAAAGGTCAACATCAAGCCACAGGTAGGAAAAGTGAATGTTTTGTACCGAATTTATTTCAGGCTGAATGTATTCAAATCTCTTGTGTGTATTCTTGCTGGGTGTGTGCTTGCTTCTCTTACATCAGTCCGAGTCTGTTTTGTATCTGAATGGTGACAGAACCTGTAATCCTCCTCAGGTCGATCGCTACCTTTTGAAGAACGGCCATCACATCATCGTCCTGGCTGAGGGAAGACTGGTCAACCTGGGCTGTGCCATGGGACATCCATCCTTCGTCATGAGCAACTCCTTCACCAATCAGGTACTGTGACTTCGTGCGAGCCAGAGACGACAGGCTTTCACTTCTCAGCCTTGACATATTAATGCACATGCATAGCTGCTCCATGAAACGATCTCACGTCCTTTCCTGTAGGTTCTGGCTCAGATCGAGTTGTGGACGAACACTTCCAAATACCCTGTGGGCGTCTACTTCTTGCCCAAGAAGGTCAGAAGCTACACTACAATACTGGTTTATTTATGCAGTACATTACTTAAGGCATTAATTAACTTGGCACCATCTCATTTCTCTCTGTCTCAATAGTTGGACGAGCAGGTGGCAGCCGCCCACCTGGATAAACTGGGGGTGAAGCTGACCAAGCTGACTGACAAGCAGGCCAAGTACCTGGGTCTGCCCAAGGAGGGGCCCTTTAAACCGGACCACTATCGCTACTGAGCCCCCTGCCCTGCTGGGTTGGAGGGAGAAGGAGCAGGAGTTGTGGCTAGAAGGGTGTTGGTGTTTTTGTTGGGTGGGAGCACTTTGAGAGTTTGAGGTTGCACTATGGGCGCTGTTTTGGTTTTGTACTTGAAATGTCAGCTTTTCAGGGATTCAGAGACAGCTTTGTTTTCTTCCACCCAAAGTAGACTCCCAATTCAAATGCAGAAAAAGTATCCTGTGTTGTGATTTGGCATGACTCAAGTTTTGGAACCAGCACCTTGTTCTGCTTTACTTTAAGGTGAATTCAAACAGAATCGTCCAAACAGGTGGCAAATCACAAATTTCTTTTTGAAGCAGGACTTCAGAGCCAAAATTGCTTCCTCCGGAAAACTGCGTTTACCCTACAAATCAAAATGACGTCCAACGTCGTACTTCAACTGAAAACGTCACATCTCTAACTTATTTTGCTCTGTCATACGCCAACGTCTTCGGTCCTCGGCTTTCTCTCCTCTCTTTCTCATCTGTGCCCTACTGAAACACCATCAAGTGCTACTGTGGCTGTTAAAGAAATTCCTCTTGTTGTTTATGTCATTCCCTCTCCGTTCATGGAATAAAATAAACCCTGATGATTTTCTATCTGAGCTCTCTTCTCCGTGTCGCCGTCGCTCGAGTTGGAAGGTGACAGAACGACTTTTTCTTCTGTATCTTAACGAGGCAAACGGTTTAGTGTACAGCGGCCTTATTCCACTGTGTTAATGCTTCCCCTTTGTTAGCACTTTGTGAAAACTGTACTTGAACTCTGCAATAATACTGAAGATCCTCATGAAGTGCTTGGTGCTACTGGTTGCAAATTACTCGCCTCAAGAGTAAAGAGAAGCACTGCTGCCAAAGCAACCACCAAAGCACATCATGTTTTTGCCTGACATAAAAATAGTCTTATTCTTTCTGTTGCTTTAGTTTTTTTTTCTTATTGTGATTACTTAATCGACTTGAAGGGCCAAAATGTGCAATGGCCCTCCCCCTCCCCAGTTCCTTTTAACTTCTCACTGTAGCCAATCAGGAAGATGTTAATGTGGTGGCCACGGTTCTCAATGGTTGCAGCCTGAAGTACAGCATTCAGCGGCTTCTAAACGATGGACTGATGTTGAAACTGTCTGACTCATGAAAAATAAAAAAACATGCTGACTCTGGGTTGTTTCTCCTCATTGTCCTGTGGTACAGCCAGTGACTGTATATATAAGAGAGATGACATGAAAAGCTTCCCAAAAGTGAAGGCCAAACATCTGGCTCGCCCCCTGGTGTGGGGTTCCAGTATAGGACCTGAACTGCCACCCCTCACACCATGTTAGCAGATTTGCAGTTAGCAGACTTTGACCAAATTTAAAACTTGAGATACACATCATTTTTTTTTTCCATCATACTGATGTATGTTAGTGTTCATCTTGTAAATTTGATTTTAATTGGTTATTGATGCCATTGAAAAGTCCCTGAAATGTCTTGATTGACAGCTGAGCTATCTTGTGTCTCAATATTGCAGGCAAAGTGCTCTCATTTTTCCACAGCATCCTGAGGGTTGATTAAGTGACTCTTTATCTGACAATCAGCAATGACCTTGAGTAAGAACATGTTTTAAAAAAATGTAGATGTAAGGAAATGCTATCCTGCCAGACCAGATGAATCTGGAAGCTCATGAACTGGCAGATGTGTGTGGTTCCCCACCCCTTCAGACAGATTTCCCTCCATCCTGGTTTGTCACAGGCCAACCACAACTGTTAATCTTAGAGTGCGTTTGCTGCGATGGAACGGGAACGTCACATTTGTGGCATTTTCAGCGAATGTTGATAATGCCCCATTGGAAACTGAAACTAAGAGGAGAATTTGTATTGGTGAATTAGTCGGGCCAAGCTAAGAGAATACTGTACTGGCACTGAAGTCATATGTTACCATCAGGATGCTGCTGGGAGCAAAATGCTTAAGGCGCATGTCCCGTCCTCACTGTGTGACTGGTTCACTTCTGGCTTTGTCATACCCTCCTCTCGCTCTCTCCCTTTCATTTGTCCAACTATCCAATAAAGGGGATAAAGGCCCAACAAAACAATCTTGAAAAGAAAAGGAAGCTGCCACTTGGCCCTACAACCCAAACAGGTCTGGCGATCCCCAGCTTTGATAAGATCGTCTACTGTACGAGTCCTTCGGGCATCAATCAGAGCTTCTATTTTATTATAAAAATCGAGTTATCTGACAAAACACAGACCAGATGTCAGATGAGAAGATACGATACAGATGTAAGCACTTTAAATCATTTTCAGAGCCACTCTGAAAGTCTGCTTGATTGGGTTAAGCATGGACTAAGCTGTAAAACATGATTCAGAGATGTTTGAACAGAGAGAAATGTGTGTTTTATAACCTAATCCTAATTAAGTAATTGTGATGTGTTTTTCTGGATTAAGCTACTCGGGCCTGGTAGTACATTAAGTGGTTCAACTGGGTCCTGTGCTTCTCAGCTGCACGTGTATAATATACAGTGTTCTGAAATTCTCCATAATGACTACGTTCACGACTTTATATTTTAATGGCCGTGCTTTTATAGTGTAATATTTTTGAGTATTTCTACCATGTGATAAGTAACTGTGAAAATGGACGTGCAGCGTGAGAGCTGGCAGCCCTGTTCAGTAACGGTGACTAACAGCCTAAACTTCTTTGTCAAAAGAAGGGAAAAGAAAATTGGTTTAATTAATTCCTCAGTAAAGTGCCTTCTTGGCAGGAGTCTGAGAGCGATTACTTTTTTAAAAACATTTTTTTAGAGCTAACAGAAATAACATTATTTGTAAGAATGTGAAAATATTAAACAATAACAGGCTGATTAGGGCTAAATAAGTTTCCTTTGTTTGACTTCAAAATTGTGGCCCTTTAACACAAAACAACTGCTGCACGCTCACAATGCGACTTCCCCTCAGTCTGCCTCAGCCACGCGCGCTCAACTTCATTTGGGCGCTTGCTCAAGTTTTGCACGTTATAAATGTGCCACAAAGGTCAACCAATCACATGCTCCAATCACATCGCAGCATCCAAGTGGGACATTTAACCATAGAGTTTAACTGGACTGCAAGATGAACCAAGAAAAGTCTTAGAAATATTGGTTAGAGATTATGCTAATGGGGGATTGAAAGCCATAGAATTTGAATCTGTAATTGCATCTTTTAGAATAAAATGGTTGAAAGACTGTATGTCTCAGTCCTCTTCTATATGGTACCATATCCATAACAATTTAAGTTTTAATAATTTTTAATAAGGTTGGAGGAATTGATTTATTGCTTAAATGCGCCTCTGAGGTGTCTAAAATTACTGTAATACTATCCAATTTTCACCAACAAGCACTGCAGTTTGGGAAGATGATATTTACCCAGAATTTTTCACCACACAACTCTTTGCTGTGGAACAACAGGGTTATTACCATAAACAAAAAATTCCATATTCAAATCTGATTGGTGTAACAGTGGGGTAATGTTTGTCTATGATCTACTGAAACCAGACGGACAACTGTTTTCCTTTGAAGACTTCACCTCAAAGTATAACATTGTCACCTCAAAAAAGGGTATGAAAAGATCTGCAAAGCAATTCCTATTCCTTTAATCCAACTGATTCACAACAGCATGCAGTTTTTGTCGACTACACCCTTTTTGCGCACTCTAAAACTTGGTGACATTAATTTATTGGATAAAAAATACAACAACAAAATAATAAGTCTACATTTTAAACAAACAATATTTGGCGATTTTGATTCATGTTCTGTTCAGAATAACACAGAGGTGTCCCTAAAGAGACAGGCCCTTTCTTTTCATATAACTTGCCCAGTTGCTCCTAAAGTTAAGGAAACCCATTTTAAAAGAGAATCAGCAATTTACCCTGCTAGTGACTTCCTGCGTAGAAGATTTAAGTTTGCTGTTGCTCTGTCTTTTGCTCTTCAAAGGCTGAAACTATTGAACATTTATCTATTCTGGTCTTAAATCCAAAGTTGGTTATCTTTGAAAATGGATAATATACCCCTTTTTTCCTACAATGATATTATTTATTACATGGACAACTTGGATGCAAACATTTCCGATACTATCAATCTTGTTATTATTATGGGTAAATATCATATTCATACTAGCAAATGGAAAGGAAGCCTTCCCTCTTTCACGGTGTTCTTGTGTAGTTTTGCCAACTACTTTAGGTCACTGAATGTTATAGAAAGAAAAAACCAAAAGAATAATAAAATATTCTTGTCTGTTTCTCGATTCTTGCTCTTCTAATGTCTTGAACTTTGCTCCTTTGTGTCTCTTTTTGTTTATTCTTATCTGTTCTTCAGTATGACTTCTCTTTTGTTTAATGGTTTTATTCGGTTGCTTATTTCCGTCCTTGATTGGTTGATTCTTGTGTTCAATTGTCCCTATTTGTGATGTAAATGCAAATAAATAAATCAATCTCAGAAACTGATTTCCGCTCCGCAGTCTGGGGGCTACACGCTATTTAGTTCATTAAAAATAACGAGTCTTGTTAAGCTAACAGCTAAAGGGACGCGGCTACGTGTGCAGCACTGTTTAGAATCCATTCGGCCCAATTCAGAGGACTTCCGGCTGTTTTTCTTTTTATGCGGTAACGTTGAATAAAACCATGGAGGCAGCCATGTTGGCGTTCTGTTGACATAAAGCGACTACTCTATTGGTGTAGCTCGATCACGTGTCGAACTGTACCACCACTCGCGAACCAAAATCTTATTACACGCTGAAGGAACTACTTCTGCATTAAATGCCTCGACAAAGAGAATCGACTGGATTTTTAGCGACGAGCTTTCTGCTGTTAGCTTAACAAGACTCGTTAACTTGCGGTCTTAGTAAAACTCTATGGGGGCACGTGATCTCGCAATGCATTGTGTGACGCGGTCGCCATTTTTGCAGGCAAAAGTGTTTTGTTTACATCACTTCGCGTTAGATACGGTGCTGCGACAGAGAGGGAGGATGGAAAACTGGACCGTACCGAGACAAGCTGGACCCTGTTCCTCTAAAAAATTAGTAAAAGTGGCGGAATCGATCCATATGAGCACGCTGACTGGACAGTGGACATTAATGCCGCGACTGTCCGAAGCTGAGCTTGTCCTCCGTTAGTTATTACACCGGCGAAGAATTGAGGAATTACTTCATTTGCAGCGATATTTATGTGTTTACACGCAGTCTTTGTATTGTTACTGGAACTTTAACGGCGTCACTGCACTGCACAAGAATGTTTGTAATAAACTGAAAAGACTAAAACAAGAAGTGTTCAGTTACTGCTTGAGTAAACGGCACATGGTCTCACAGAGGACTTCTTATGGCTCAATTAAAGTAGTTGGAATATAGTTTCATATACTGCTGCTGGACTACAATATTTATTATCAGCATCAGGCGAAGTTTTATTAACTTTCTTTGTACTGGACCCCGTAATTTTCGTGGTAATGATCTTCAACTGCTGGTTAAGTTTATGGTTTTTATTTTCTCACTCCAACTTAGTACATTGAATATTGCATAAACTAAAACCACCGTAAGAGTTTGTGCCTCATTACGGGTCAGAAACTGAAAACATTAGCTCAGGTTGCACTATGTGACTATCTCTTATGAGCGCTGTAGCCCAACCGAAAGATTCCTGTAGCATGCGCAGTAGACCGACACCAAGCCTATCAAAATAAAAGTTCCTCTTTCAACAGTGCATACAAAAGCATATGATTCCTTTGTACATTAACCAAAGTTACTGCTAATAAGAAAACATTAATGCAGTATCAAAAATAGAATGCATATCAACCTTTATATTAATAAGGAAATTCACCTAAAATAATGAACCTTTTGTGGGGTCATTTACATTCTTTGTAAAGTGCAGGCCCGGTGTTTGTCGCCATAAGAGCAGGTAGCAGGTGAGGAGGTTTTCCTGCGCCTGACATATCAATGACATGTTAAGGATGAATAGAAATAAGCAGAGGAAGATTAACAGCCATTCGTTTTATATCCAGAAACCCACAGAAATTGAAAATACATGAATAAGATACAGTTCACAGTCTGGTTTTTCCACTTCACTCTGTTTGTCAGTCACTGTGTGGTATCGCAGGGCCTTGTTGTTTAATGACAGTACTGGGAGACATGTTACTGAAAGCACAGCACAGTCACAGTGTGGTCAATGAAGGAAAGTTCCTCACCTTCAGGTGGAGCCAGCAGGCTCACCGGTGCGCTGCAGTATGTGATCCCAAACTCCTTCCACACGGACCCTTAGCTGAGCTGTCCGCCGCGTCTCCTCCACAGGTCTCGGGTCCAGCACGTCCTCTTGTGCAGCCCGGGCTTTGCACCTCGGCACACATCAGTCCAGCTTCATCCCCGATGTTAAATCCACGGTCCGCCAAAGCCAAACCTCCCGGTAACCGTTTACTGAGGATGGCACACCGCTCGGTCAGGAGCTTGTCGCTTACACGCGCTCCACGCGCTGTAGAAGTGAACATCTCAGCCCATCGTTTGTTTTTACGACACAGCACGTTCGCACCGCGTTTTAACTTGTTAAAACAAAACAACAGGACAAAAGAGCAGCGCCACGCATGCAGCCGGCGTAAACACGCTATTCAGTTGCCAGTAAAGCCCACAGTGCATTGCGGTTTTCCCACGCCGCTACGTCGCACGTTCGAGCAAACGTGCAAAACGTGAGCGAGCGCGCAGGTGAAGTCGAGCGCGCGTGACTGATGCGGACTGAGCGTGCAGCAGTCTGTCTGAGCGCGGGGGAAGATATTTTACCAGCACAGAATCGATTTTTATCTGCTCAGCCATAAGTTTTGTGCGCTCGATTTTAATTTTTAATTAATTAAATTAATTTTTAATTTTTTTAAATCTGAATTTCCCTGTGCGCACATGGTCCTCTGGCATACGGGTTCGCGCAGTGCTTTACATGGGCACACACACACGAATAGCTGATAAAAGTGTGAATAAAATTATGAAAGCAAAGACAAATAGCTTCAGACGGGAAGAGGAAAGACTGACCATTCATTCAGGTGTTTTAGTCATATTTAATGATGATAACTATAGAGTAACACCAGCCTTATTGTTTACAGACCTGCAAAACAGAAACGTAAAGATGGCGATTATCCTGTTGGGCGTCACGACAGGCTCATGTTTCATATCAAACGTGATAATGTGTGTTTAATGTCAGTGAAAATAAAGAATGGCAGCAGCACCGAAAATGCACAAAATACTCAAATCAGCGTGATCTATTTATAAGTGTGCTTTTAAGCCGAGAATCTGCACAAAATTTCGTTATGCTTGCATAATGACAATAAAGGCTCTTGAATCTTGAATCTTGAATTGAATCTTGAAAACACCGTGAGACCGTCTTCCTGTTGGCCATCAGCTTTGTCTCACTGCGCCCTGGTCACCAGCAGGGGGCAGCGTGCCTTCTTCAGTGTCGACACACAGGCTGGTAAATCTCTTCATTCAGACATTCTTTACAGCCACTTCCTGTGTTTGGTCTGAGCTGCTCAAAGCTCATTTAAAAATGTGATGCTGCTTACATGTTGGTGAAGTTACAGATTTTGGTTTAACGTGTTGTATAAGAAGTGAAATTGTGCTTGGAAAAATGTGCTGCTGCAAATGAGTTTCAAAATATTGAAATCTATGAATTTGAATGGAATTGCCATACAACCCTTGCAAACTGTGGAGGTGAAATAAACCATCTTGACGGTGCTGACCTTTGAGGGAATGGCGAGTCCAAAAAGACAGGAAAACATCGTAAAATCTTTGCTGCGCTGTCTGACTGTATATCACACTGCCGTGCTGGAGAATAAAATGCTCCATAAAAGAGGAGCTACACAGTGTGCAGTAAATCAGACACGAGGGGATGGTGCAATTAACAGTTACTGTGTGGTTAGCAGCCAAGAGCTCGAGTCGTCACCACATCATCAAGCTATCAGCATCACAACAACTGGAACAAAACGAAGGTTATGAACCACAGGAAGTGTGTCAGACAGCAGGTTTGTGTTAACAGATTACTGTTAATGCTGCTGCTGTAAAGCCAAAGTCCTCTCACCTGCAGCGTTGGGTCAGGGACAGAAATCTCAATAAGCGTCTTTGGTTTGGGAGCTGAGCCTTTCTAAATTGTGTTAAATATTTTGTTATCTTGAAGCAGATGACAGAAAAATAAATTTTAAACAGACAACAGATTTTGAGTGATGAAGTGATTATTAAAAGCAGTAGAAAAGAAGAGCAAGGAGAAAAGAGATGTCAGTAAACTGACTCAGTACGATCAGCAAAATATAACACAATTAGTTAATAAGTCACCATAAGCTTGCAGTCAAATTTGTTTGTGTCTTGGCTTGCACGCTTTGGCTCACTCGACCTTTTAAATGTTTAATGTCTTAAATTTCGAGAATTTGCCAGGGGACGTTTAGCCCAAAAGCACCACAAAGTTACTCAGAACCTGATGCAGGAAGGTGATGACATAAGTTTTGTTTTGGAGATGTTGGCTTAACACTGGCTGTAATAAAATCAGCAGCTTTCCTCCCTGAAGCACAACACAACAAAACACATTTAAAGTAAAAGAAACCAAGTTCCAAGTTCCAAATCATTTAACTCACCTGGATGACATATTTGAGAGGCAGGTAAACGTATGGTAAATTTTTGGTTAACGGCTTCCTCCTCAGCTGAGCTGTAACATTAGCTCGTTTAGTAAACACAAGCTTCCTTCTGCATGGTGATACGGACGGAAAATACACCCATCGGCCGCAACATTAGTATCACCTGCTCGGTGTCTTGTAGGTCGCCTTGTGCTGCCAAAACAGCCCTGACCTGTCGGGGGGAGGGACACAGGACCTCTGGGGGGATTTTCAGGTCTCTGTGCTCTGAGGGTGGGGCCTCCCACTCACCTGCATGGATGGGCATGGGGGGTGGACTCGGCTTGTTCTGGTGCATCCCGCAGATTCTCGATCAGGTTGAGATCTGGGGAGTGTGCAGGGTGTTGTTGTGTTCCTTGAGACATTCCTGAGCTGCTTTGGAAACGGGACGGGGTACGTCGTCCAGCTGGGGGGAGGCTGCTGTCAGTGGTGTTAATCTTGTGGCTGGTTGATGCCGTTCCTACATGAAACTGCTGTGGATTATCTTCAGCAGCAGGGTCATCTGGAAACACTGCTGTGCAGTTTTTTAATGTAGTTTTTGGTGTTTTGAGCACCACAAGTGAAGTACCATCAAGTTCCATAATATTCAAGAGAAGGCAAACTCTTTTTTGAGTTTGGAGTGAACTGTCCCTTTAAAGTGGAAAGCCTGTCTGTGAATTCATTCCAAAATCTAATAGTGAAAACAAGAAAGAAAATTGATTCGCTGGTTTCTCAAAGATTTTCACTCCTAAATTCAGAGCAGATTCCAGTGACAGTCTAATTTGTGGGATTTCCTTTGAATACAGCGAAGCTCTCCAAATAGTTTCACTGTGAATCCTCACACAGCCTGAAGGTCAGTGCGGTCGTAAAGCCGTCCACGACATCGTGTGGCAGCTGAGGTTGGACTGATGGGAATCAGGAGGCTGTTGACATCAATGCTTCTTTCGTCCAGTGGTCATGTTTAATTTTCTACTGTGAAGCCAACAACTGACACTAATATGAGGTGAAAATGGTGATGAAAGTAGGGAGGAACCACCGTAACAGATATTGCATCTGCCTTTGTAGAGCTTCTCCTGCTCTCTCCACCTCAAAGCTCTTTGTAAGTTTAAAAAGTTGCTCTCAGTCTTTAACAGAAACTTCCCAGTGTGTGTGTGTGTGTGTGTTTGCCTCAGGTTCACACTAAGAAACAAAACAACAGAATTATTGCACAAGTTCAGTGTTTTTTCACTTGTGTTTGCTGGAATCGGTTCTGCTGAGTCTGCAACGTTGTGATTATGTTGTCCTGAGCCTGCACTGGCACCCGCTCACTCTGTCACTTCTCTGGGTCCACTGAAATGGGAATTTGTTGGTCTCAGCAATGTAGCCTCAAAGCCCGATCAAATTAGCATTTTTGAAAGCACAATTTTGGAACCAAAATCAATTCGTTTCAATTGCGGCATTCAGTGGATTTGCCGAGTTGAAGTACATCCACACCAACGTCAGGTTCTACTTGAATTTTGACATGAAAATTGCGCCGGTTTTTGACCATTTCCAGCTCCTCCACCGACATCCAAGGGAACGGAGCCAAGGAGTCCAAAACAGAGGAACCTGTCACATTTACTGCGTCAGATTTTATATGACCCTGCACTGCCGTCTGACGAACTGGTTAGTCTTATTACCAGGTCGACGGAATTTGACGATGTGGAAATAATCATCGATGACCAGAAGCGTCCCAAAAACAACAAAATGCTAAGAAACAAGACATTACAAGAGGAGGTCAGAGTCTCCTCTAGTTGGTCAAAAGTGACGACTGACAGGGATCATTTCCCTGTCAGTCTATACATCGTTTGCTAAGAAAATCCTACATGCTATAGAAAGAAAGACGACCTGAAATCCAATACTCCATCGACCCTCTTTTGTTCACTGAATGGCTATTTTGTGGCGCAGAGAGAAATCAAAAAAGGACTGGATCCTGTTAACTTTAGATTTTGGAAAACTCTTGAAGTCTTGTGTTGTCTCTGATGTGTATCTTACTTTATCACTGGTGACAATTGGCCTGGGAGGAATTATAATTTCATCCCATTGGTCCCAGAATTACAGTCTCCTAAAAGCATCATACTCCCCAAGCTGCTGTTTGATCTCTGCTGAAGCCTTCGACCAGTTTCCTCCACTGGAACACTGCGTTTTTTTGGCTCTTTTTGATCCCGGGTGGCGTCTCTGTTGTCTGTTCATTGTTTCAGGATCCCAGATATATTTAGTGTGTCAGCAGCCATGATGTCTGGATTACCTGCCTCCTTTGAGGCTATTAAAACAAAGCACATTTCTTTAGCCAGTTTGCACAAGGCTTTATTATCAGATTTATTCCAACAGAGGATTTACCGTACATTTGTTTATTTGTGGCTGCACACCCCAGTGTCAACACGCTGTCCTTGTCCCCAGCTCGCTCGCTCTGGCAAACACCTCATGAGTCTCCCACAAAAGGCTGCTTTGGTAACTTAACAGCCGCTGAAGGATAGTTTGTGATTTGACTTTTTTTTTTTTTTTTTTTTTTTTATGCATCCAAATCAATTAACTCGTCTCCCATTGCTCTGCCCTTCTCTTAAGCTCGTAAGACCACCTGGTGTTGGTTTCCATCATTTCAG
Source organism: Scatophagus argus (assembly GCF_020382885.2). Lineage (NCBI taxonomy): Eukaryota > Metazoa > Chordata > Actinopteri > Scatophagidae > Scatophagus > Scatophagus argus. The sequence goes on along the minus strand of NC_058495.1, from coordinate 24,882,379 downwards.
TATGAACAACAAACCTCCACATGTAGCTCACCTGCTCACCTGCTGAGAAAACCAAATCCCGTGTGACACAATGCGAAATGCAATGCAATGCTTAATCAAATGTCCTGCTGATGAAGAAAGTCAGCAGATACAGGAAGGCAGAAGGAGGTGGGGGCTGGGCAAGTTGGTGTGTGTGTGTGCAGTCTAATACCCAGCGTTTAAGTGGGTGTGTGTGTGTATATGTGTGTGTGTGAAGTGAAAAGCAAGGCGAGCACATGCAAGTTTTAGGAGTAAACACCACAATAAAGTGGAGAATTAAGCAGAATTTAACGCTGAAATGAGAAACAACCTGCACATCAGGCACAGCATAACTAATGTATTCATTCAAACTCTTTGTGCCAGTTTTACACTGTCAGTCTGTGGCAAACACTGACAGCATCAGTCACCTCTGATGGCCCAGGCCAGTATTTCTGTCATCATTCTGTCTGTACTAATAACAGTGTTTTCCTTAAATCTAACATGACAAACTCCAGAGGCTCACGCTGCTTTGCTAAACACGCACACAGACAGTGTTTTGTATATGCATGTGTTACTTTGTTTTCACTGTGTTCGATCACGCAGAGCTTATGGACGTTCACATAAATGCTCCCCATCTTCAAGATACAGTTAGTTTCAATACAACATGAAACTCAAATAGCAGACTGCCTTTGGTTTTATGCTATAATTTCACAGCAAACTGCAAGAATCATGCAAGTACATTAACTTCATGGGCTGAACTGCTTCGACTGCTACAATAAGATATTTTTTTCTCTGCTGTCTTCATGGGCCCAGCTGTAGTGTGAACAGATGAGTTTCCAGGCTGTGACAGAAAATATGAGATGAGAGTTTCTGCTGTCCTGATGTCAACGGGGCGCTCGTTCCATCGCTGTGCAGCCAGGACAGTCTGGATTTTGTTGAGCGGCAGCCGGGCTGGTCTTTGTAGTGAGGAGAAAGAAGCAGCAGAGCACATCGCACAGGCTGGCTGCATGGTTTGACCTTGTGATGGATCTGGGACTGGCCTGAGCCTTTTGCACCACGACCAGAGACCTGAATCACGTTTGAGCTGCCAGATTTTCTTACAGCACAGAAATGAATAGAAGCCAGTGATGACGCGAAAGCTCAGGGTGACACATTCAAGATATCTAAAGTGAACCAACATTGTTTTTCAAAATGGTGTGAAATGTTGTGTTTCCTCACAAAGGAAGGCGAGTGCTTCATTAGTGGTCAGTCACGTGACAAGGCTGTCTCTTGAAAACAGAGAGCAAAAGAGCCAAACTTGCAGTCACATAACAATCTGACAGCTTTATTGTTTAGGTCAGAAAACATTTTGTTTTAAACTTTGTCAGAAAATAGCAAAAATGCTCATCAGAATACAATGCGATGAAAAGCAATCTGTGATGATGATGTTGTTTTTCCAAATTCAGTATCCATTTAAAAAGAGAGCTCACTTGCGGCTTAGGCTGAGGCTAGGAATACAGACTTAAGTAACGTTTAACGTTTTCATATTTTCAGGTCTGGCGGGTCTGCGTTAAGTTTCAACAATTTCAATTTCCCACATCCTCCCCTTAATAAGTCTGTTCACTCCTGCAAAGGAGTTAACAGAATCATCCTCACTTGGAGAAGCAGCCAGCCGGACGGAGGAGGAGGAGGATCGAGGGGGTAAAACCGATGTCACAGTCTCTGGTGACATGACAACATTTGTGAGTCGTAATCATCCCTGCTTGATATTTGGGTGGAGGCAGGGGAATGAATGCAGCTCTTTGCGTGGATGAACTTTTCTTCTTCCTTTGTTTTTTCTGGCAGCCCAGACGCCGTTGCCTGTTGCCATTTGACTTGAGTGCTGCATGTGCCTCACAGGCATCACCAGCTTTTTGATTGGTTTGGACTGACAAATCGCTCCCATGTACTCTGACGTCAAAATGTGTAGCCGTGAGCACAGGTCACGTAGTTTTCTGAGTCACTCTGCAAATTTTGTACCACAAAGTGAGAAGTTGTGATCCTTGCTCTTCGTGCAGAACCTAAACAATGAGATCCCAACCTGAGAGGGGGAAAAAAGAAACTCAGGGAAGTTAAACCTACCAGCTGCAGTGTGAAGGTTGCAACTTGGTTTGACTTAGAGGTTACAGAAAGACAAAACATCTGATGCTCGTTGGCCTGGATTTACTTCAGGCCATCCAGAAACTGCGCTCGGTTGGTTCACTGCGAGAAATCACAACCAAACAGCACTTTATACATCGTGTGAGGAGAAGTGCGAACAGGCACCGGAAACCCATTAAGTGGATGTGTTCTCAGCAGAGACCAGTGAAAGCATCCACCTAACAGCTAGTTTAAACCTGTGTGTGTGTGTGTGTGTGTGTGTGCTACGAGAGTCTGGAGGATGACTTAAACACTTTTGATAATGCAGACCCTCCATTACCTCCTGAAGCCCTGCTTATGCAACCACTAGGAGTCCTGAACTTTGAACTCTGAACGAGAGAGAGGGAGAGAGAGAGTGTGTGTGTGTGTGTGTGTGAGCGTGTGTGTGTGTGTGTGTGAGCGTGTGTGTGTGTGTGTGTGTGTGTGTGTGTGTGTGTCTTTAGCCGAACAAAGCATACTGTCCCCACTGAGAAGGCTGTGCTTCTGCCTGTTTGTCCAAAATAAAAATTCAGCGGCTGCACAGTCGCTGGAGGGAAATCGTCTCTGTACAGGAAGTGATGAGTCAAAACACCCGACCCAAGACAGAGTGAACTCGCTGCGTGCAAAAGTCATTATAAAAAAATAGATTCCAGAGCTGGAATGGCACACTGACATTAATTAAAAATGAAAAATTTGTTAAGATGTTTGGATCACAGCTGAGCCTCTGAAGCCACAGGTTTCAAAAACAACTTTTTACGACTGAGTCATCTCTCGTGCAGCCGTAGCCTTCATTAAAGACACCTTCTTCACGTCCTCATTTTGTTTGCGAGTACGAGGACAGTTCTGATGACAACGGGACATTGAAACAGCATGTAAAATCACTGTGTTGACAAGTTAGATTTTTAAATATTATGAATTTAAAAAAAATTCAATACTTGTGCATCACGTAAGAAACAAATGAGCAAAGCCTTTGCAGGTTGTGACCTCTCTGTTATATCTCTTTTTTTGGTCAAACTTTGGTTTGGGTGCATTTATTGTTTTTTTGTTTGCTTGTTTTTGAGATATCAACTTAATTAAAAAAGAAAATAAAAGGTGCAACAAAACTAAATGATGAAGCAGCAGGAAAAAATACCTTGCGTTAAGGATTTAATGAAAAATTTTCCTTTATGGAGAATAAACATCAGACTTAATAAGCTCAGATCTCATAAAAAGCTACAAATTGCCTCAGTTGTCCCATAAACTAAACAAACTAAACAGACCTCCTTTAATAAAACATCAGGATCCATTCAATACCTCAAATTTTGCTTTAATTTGCACATTCATAGGGTTTCAAGTCTTAAATTTGATTATTTATGCCTACAGTGATAAATGGAATACAGACTGAAGATCAAAAAGTGACCTGTAAGGGACGAGTTTTTATCTGTTTTCTCTACCTTCAATCAAAAAGTTAAAGCTTAAAGAGTTCTGTTTCATATCAGCAGTAAAAACTTATCTCACATCTTTTGAAAGAAACCACGAGAAACCTCTGGATAACTGGAGGTCTGAGTATTCGCACTCAACACCAGCATCAGCATCTCACCTTGCATTAACACACACACACACACACACACACACACACACACACACTGCATTAGACAGACATGACAGAAAGTAAAAGAAATCTTTGTTGTGCTCAGGTTGTTGGGGATTCAGTTAATTTTAGTCTGAATTGTTGATTAAACTGAAATGTGTCTTAGAAAACTGCAACTAATGCATCAAATTTGATTAGCAAACACATTTAAATGTTAAATTGTGAAGTTGGCCATAAGGATGATAATTGTGAACTGTGGACTGTGATTTGTGAGATACAGTGTCTCTCGTTTCTGCCTTTCCTGCAAAAAAACAGGACAACACTTGGATGGAAAATGTCAGCTTCTCCTGTGTAGCTTCTCACATTGTCTCCTTGAACAAATCAGCCGACAAAAGATTTGTTTTTTCATCTGTCGCTATCAAAATGTGCATTTGTCTGCCCGTAGCTGATGGTGTAGCTGTTTGGGCTGCCCCATGTTACCGTTTGCCATCTGGTGCCAGATTGAAAACATCCATATATATTCATCCATAGCTTCATCATGCATCTCATCTCTGCAAAGTCACGTTTCAGCTTCAGAGGGAACCTAAAAACATCTGCGGGGAAGGTAGTTAAATGGTGGTACGGTATGCGCTCCATAGGAGCAGAGGTGCAGGAAGTGCTGAAATGACTTACGAAAAGGCTCAGTCAAGTGTTTCCACTTACTCTGATTAGACCTCCTCTCGGGACAGTGTGGGCACGACGCAACAGGTGGTTGGTGGAAAAATCAATGCAATGTGGTTATTTTTCTGTATGGATTGACTCTGACATGAATTTACTGATAGATGACAATTTAATGCAGGCCTACTTTCTCTCTTTGTTTTCATCAAACGCGCACAAGGTCACCGCTACGCCAGCCTGCGGTCCATGAAGACATCTCAGTTGTTATCCAACTCGTCCTCAGGCTGGGGACACGTGGACTATCGTTTGTTGGTGAAAACACTGATCTGAGGACAGTGACTTGGCTGGATTGTCCTGTTGTTGAACATCCTGTCGGGTTATGTTTACTGTTCGTTACTGACTTTGAATTTTGTTAGCATAACATTAACTTTCTGGCTAGCTGAACAAACTGGAACTACTTCTTGTTGCCAATAGGTTTGTCCTATTCACTGGAGTAGTGAAACAATTTTCGGCAGCATAGGAGCCTATTGGGACTGCAATGATGGTCTCAGGTGTTAGTCAGACCCTCAGGTGCTACCAGGGAAAATGAGTTTTACCTTGTGGAAAGACTTTGGATTTTGGTTGACTTTTGTCTTTGGCAAGTGGCCGTGGTTTAAGTGGAGTAACGCCTTTTGGGGTGTTCATGTTAATGTTCATCAATGGACTTTCCATTGTCCATTAATTCCCGAAAATGGACACTGTGTTGGACATTATCCCTTACTTTGCCTATAAATTTCATTTTGTATGTAAGTCCCAGTTGGTGGCCTTTGTCGGCATTGTCCTTGCAAGGTTCAGCACATGGCATGTGGAGCCATTTTCTGAGCTACATTATGTTATAAAGTGAAATCATGTCTGATGTACAAGAAGTCTGATGCAAAAACCACTACTTTGGGGTTGTTATAATTAAAAACAGGGTGCAGAAAAGACAACTGTATGAGGGTGAGAACACCAAGGAAGGTTGTCGTCCTTGTCGCCACACTCGATAGGCTGATATTTACAAGCTAATGATAGTTTTACAGTAAGGAGCAAACAAACTTGTCCACTGGAGGAATCTAAATTCCGCTGTCACTTCAATGACTGCTTTTATAACATCCCTTCTTGTTCCTTGTTGAGATATCAGCAGGGGTTTTGGTTCATATCAAAACGGATGCATAAGCAAAGATAGGTTTATAATTATCACATTTATCACAATGTCAGGCTAATGCACTCAGATCTCTGTTAAAGGGAGATGAGCTCAACAATTCAAACTAATTGGAGATGAAAGAGTGAGGGGGAAATGAACTGCCTTTTTTTTTTTAACAGTACATCACCATTTATTCTCCTTTGAATTCCAGCAGTAAAATACCAGATGTTGAAAGAAACACACAACCCATAATGGCCTGTGACAGCTCCAGTGGAGAGCAAATGAACCGCTTTGATTGTTTTTGTTGGAAGTATGGGCATTTTGTAGCTATTGCAGTCACGTTAGGTCAAAAAGTGCTCCTGAGTTGCAGCACAGGTGAAAACTGACTGACATATTTAGAAAGCGATCGTTAAAGTCATTCGGAGACTAATATTATTTTATGTTAAAATTCTGAGACAGCTCTGTTTTGTCAGTGCTGGAAAATCATAGTAGAGCATGTCCAGAAATTTTGTGAGAGGTTATCTGCACAATTCTTCACACGTCTAGTGGTCTGCGGGTAGTGAAATTCGGCCAACTTCCTTTATTTCGACACCAGGAAAGTACACTAAATGAGACCTAAAGAGCTCAAGAGTCCAATTTGAAACCATGATTTGTCACCTAAATCAAAACTGTAGGAACTCCAGTGAAATAACTCAGAGGCAGCTGGTGTGACTGTGTTAGATTAGTACATATTATTTTTGCGCATTTCCCAGAAAATATCCAGTGAGGACACAAGCAGTGTCCCAGTCCAGTTCAGTCCTCCAGAGTCCAGATTTCTGGGTAGAGTGTGTCATTAATGGGCTGGAGAGGTCAGTCCAAACTCAACTGACTTCTTTAGATGAGGCCAAGAGACGCAGCGAGCAAACATAAGCAGCCGTTTGCATCCTGTCTTTTAACTGTCATTGTTTAACGGCGTGTTTGTTTGATCCAGATCGGCTCATGCAGTCAGGAAGTTTTAGTCACGTGATATTTACCAGGCGCTTGTCTCAAGCTGACCAGTAAAACCAATGAAAACGCGACTCTGCAGTTCGTCCATGACAGCAGATGAATGTAACTGTTTATAGACGTATTTACCTTATGTAACTGCCGCGTTGCAAACCAGTTGACCATCCTGTGTTGAAGTGAGATAGCACAGCCTGCCAGTAAACCTGTAAATCTTTGATTTATGAGGCCCTCTAAGGATCTGGCTCCTGTATTGAGACACAGCGAGAGGGTGGAAAATGTCTGTAATGTGTCATGCGATGTGAACACTGCCGTCAAATGCAGCTCTAATGAGATATTCAGGTCTGGCCAGTGTTCTTAGACAGCTCATTATTCCCCCCTCTGCGACTGGCGTCCCACCAGATCTACATCTGCAGCAAAACTGGCTCTTGTCCTCATGTCTTGGCGGTCCCATGTCCCTCCTCCTCCAATTTCCCTCTACCCAAGTACAACTGTCAAAGAGCAAAGCCCGTGTCTTCTATCTGGTTAGAAAAAATAATCTATTTTAATGGAAATTGATGACAGCCCTGGAGCAAGCTTGGTCACATGGGTGCGATTATGATAAGGGTGGGAATCCAGTGCGTTTGAAAGGTCAGAGACTGAGAACTGTTTTTCTTTGGGTTTATTATCTCTTATGTGATGAGCTGATTGGTGCACTTTACATCAGATGATCCCCAGTTATTTCAGTCAGTGTGGTTTCGCAAATTCTCAAACTGAAACCGTCAAAAATGTCGGCGAGCTCCAAACTGCCACGTACTGTAGGAACGTTTTCTGACCAGCCCTACCTGACATGGCGACCAAAACTACTTGGTCAAAGCAGTCAGTTAAACCTAAGAGCAATGAACCTTATCTGTGAGACGTTCGCCCGAAACATATTTTGGACATGGTTACAGTTATAGTTGTCACATGTTGGCTTAGATATCAATAAAGTTTCCTTATTTCCCTCTTGCCTTTAGGCTGTAATGTGTTGTGAAACTGGAGTCTCATGTGCAACCATTTTGCACACCCACACCCCCCGCTTTTCCTCCGTTTTATATCACTGTAACTTAAACTGGCAGGAGACAAGTTTTTTTGGCTGTAAAGGTCCAATGTGCAGGATTTAGTGGGATGTATGGATTATAGTACTCAAGTTATCGGTAATCACCTGAAACTGACAACTGCTGTGTTTTCCTTGGCTCATAGCCTTTTATCTCTACATTGGCAGCGCCACATTGTGCCGCCACATTTCTACATTAGCCAACAAAGGACAAACCAGGCACTGATTCGAGAGCGGACCTTATGTGTTTTTGACAACCACCGAACAGCAAGTTGAGACGAGTGGTGTTCAGTTGGCCGCCATCGGCAACCTTGCCGCAAGGCGCCACATATCGTTAGGAAGTAATTGTTGATTACACAGTTTAACGGCTACATAACAGTGACACCATCAGGCCTTGTCTGTTTCTACTTTAAATATCATCTGTTGGTTTTCGACTCTTGGTTGGACAAAACAAGTAACTTGGAGGTGTCACTTTGGGCCCGGGGGCTAGCCATGAAGTGGCTCTTTCTTCACACTTGATCTTCCATGAACAATTCATGTCAATGCTAAATAAAAACCTCCCTCAGTTTAGCTGAACTTGACCAGACTCTGCTCAAAGAATCAGGCTCCAGAGGAGAGATATCTCTATTCACAGAGGACTTCATTAACGCAGTTGCTTCACATTATGTGTGTGAGTGTGTGTATGAATTATGTATTTTTCTTGTGCTTGTGGTCTATAATAAGTAAACTGAGAACACAATCAGGAACTAGTCACAGGCAGTGGCTCAAACAAGTGAATGAACAACGGCGGGAAAAATGTACAAAGAGGGGGAAAAAAGGACACATATTAGAGCAAAGTGACACTAAAATCTAAACCGTCACAACACACATTACCGCCACAAATGCACAAACAGGGTAAGAATGATTTATTAAGCTGCTGTTCAATGCTTTTCTGCAGCTCGTAGCCTTTCAGTCTCTTAAACGTGTTTCAGTTGCAGGTTTGTTCATTTATCTGGTAACCAAAGCACTGCAGTTACAAACAGCTGCAACGTGAGCCATCTTTGGTCCTCTGCACCCGCGGAGCAGAAATCCTCCATCATGTGCACACACCTGATTTTTGGACTAACTGAAGGCCACACACACACACACACACACACAGTCTGGGCGTTACCAGCATTTATATCAAAAGGCGCGAAGCCGAGTAGGTGACACGCAGGTTACTTGAGGTCAGGGTGATGGCCACATTCAATAGTTGACACAAATTAATGATCACAGTGTGTGGGAATCCGCTCAACAGAACGATGAGCAGCTGTTTGGAATAAGTCGATGCCATTTCCCTTCTCCAGCTTCACTCCTCAGGCTTTCTTTCATCCATGCTTGAATAATGACTGTGTCTTAGTTTTTTATCACAGTGCTCAAAGCGTAATTTAACTCTTCGTTATTTAACTTTGTTAAGATCATAATCCAATAACATAATTAAATTGTCTTAATCTTCTGAAACTCAAAAACAAATGTTTTATTGAGAGTGTTTTTAAGAAGTTGCTGACACTGATACAGAACAGAGCGGCATTCCTCCCACACACCTCATTATCTCTGTTACACACACACACACACACACACACACACACACAAATGTCACAAATTCTGTGGGCATGCAGCGACACAATGCATTCTCCAGCCCCTAACCTTAACCTTGAAACCTCAGTCTCAACCCTCAGGCCAAAATGTTGGTGGTGCATTCTTGCGCACTTCGTAAACTCAGGAATCAGTGCTCAAAAAGACACGAGGTTTGTTTAAAAGTGGACAGTTGATTTTTTTTTTTCTTTGTTGAAATACACGGGGCACATATTTCATTACTTTCTTGTTCTTTCACGACACAATTACAAGCTAAAATCATAACAATATCCCATTTATTTCCATGTTGGCAGATCTTAAAAATGCTGCAAACATCCAGTCAAACTGTTAAAAGCAGGGTCCCCATGTACCTCTGAGATCATTTCCAAATTGTTTTAATAATATAATATAATATAATATAATATAATATAATATAATATAATATAATATAATATAATATAATATAATATAATATAATAAAAGTTAATACAATAATCCAATTTTAATAATTAAATACTAATACTACCCAATATGCATACATTTTGGCCATTAAAAAATATGCTTGGCTGGTTGATTTTTTCCATCTGCAGGTGAATGTAAAATTAATTTTGGACCCTGCAGCTACCCATAAAATGTATCCCTGTGCATAAGTGCAGATATGTTTACTCGTATCTTTGCAGGATTATCATTCCAGAGTCTCCCTCTTTGTTCCTCCTTGTTGTTCCTGTGCTCAAACTGCTCAAAACTTATATTAACTTGCTTCACTGTGCACCCGTGAAGACTGTTTTTGGGACAGACTGTTAGCTATAAATCATCTTAGCCATTTAAAGTACTGCAAATACCTCGTCTGACAGCATAATATGGTGTGAGTTTCTCTCCGCGATCCAAATCCTGCTTAACATCCACTCTGGAACAAAGATGCAGAAAATAGTACTTAAAACAACCAGATCATTTTGTCTCTTGGCACATCATTTATCATTTTATAGACGCACACTGGACCACACTTAGACAAAAATAAAAGTAAATATAATGTCCACTGTGACAGATGGCCAAAAACTGCAGATTTTTGGCAGATTTCTATTTACCAGGCGCTTGTCTATCTATCTTATTTCTGCAGATTAGATTTGATGAAATGAATAAAAGCCAACAACTGTCTGCTAGGACAGAGAAGAAAAATGTATAACACTACAAAATGTTTTTTGAAAAATGGCAGCAGGATGTGTGTAGCTTGTAGTAAAAGGGCCAAGATGTCCAGAAAAATGGTTCAGTTGTTTGAGTAAAGGGAGCGACCGTTCATTCCATTTTTCATGCGTTTCACTGAAGCTGAAGAGCATACCATGCAGTCAGGCCTGCTGTGTGTAGGTAAACAGGTCCATATGTCCTCTCTTAACTGTCTCTCTGTGATGCGCTTTAGTGTCTGTGGTGCTGTGTGTCATCAGTTTGCCCTCACAGCAGGGGACGCCCCACTTCCCCCTGATCACACTGCTCGGCTGGGTCACTTCAGGTAACCAACAGCATCAGTTTCCCCCATCTGATAACATGAAAAATATTCAGCATCATGAGCCCTACTCGTCGCTATTTTCTTCAAATGTGTTTTATTTGTTTGATTTACTTGCACACGAAAGATCTTTGGGCGGACCGACAAAAGTGAAGAAATAACTGACACGTTGGTGACAATACAAACAGTCAACCTGTGAATGTTTTTCCGTTATTTGTAACAAGACTTCAGGTGCTTGTTCAAGTGCTTCTTTCCGTTTCTGTTTCTTCCTCAGCCACTTCACTCCCTTCCGGTGCTGCACTTGAGGACGGCTGTAATGAAGCCCCGCTGACCCCATCGTGGCTTTTACCCATTCCTGCTGCACACATCGAACGCACCACCCTGCCTGAAGGAGTTGTTGTGGTTATGAGTGGCTGAGACGTGTCATCACACTGCTGCTTAACAGTAACGTGTTTTCCTCACACAGCTATGCAGGTAAGACTCAGCGATGCTTCGGTCTTTTGGCCGGTCTAAATCTCAGGTCGCGGCATGAATCTCGGCGTGTTTGTGCTGAAGTCTCCCAGTAGGATGTCGGCACACCACCCAAGCATCTCCCGTCCACGACCTCTCCCTTCCCACTGAGGACTCTGTGGTGTCCCCCTTTACTTAAATTGCTCAAATGTGTGCCGTATGTATCACCATCCTTTGGGTGAATCGCAGAGGCTCTGCAACCTTTGATGTCAGAGGAGGATCAGACTGACTAAGATTAGGACGCCTTGGGGGGTCTCAATTTGCCATAAGATTCTGACTTTGTTGGCTTTGTTGTTTAGAGCAGCTGAGAGGAGCCACACACACCTCTCCTGTCGAACTTGGCAGTGAGGATATAACCAGGTATTGTATGAATTATGGAGCTGAGTGTATACCACTTTGTTTGGCGCCACTGCTAAATAAATACATTAATATAAGTCAAGAGAGACTGACTCCTGTTGTGAAGGATTTCGCTGGAAAAACTGCAGATATTTTGATTCACTGTAGGCTGCAGTGTCTTGGCTGGTCAGAAAGTGTGGGAGCGAACTTTGCTTCACGGTGCTCAGCTTTTCAGTGGGTCTGAAATGCCACCAGGCCAATCAGAGTTAAAGTTAGCTCACTTTGGACCAGTCAAAGTGGCTGTAGGTCAGTTTAACAGCAACGTCTCGAGTAAGAGCAGCCGAAAACAAAGGAGCTGAAACAAAGTTTTCCCATTCACGTTAATCACGAGGTTGTCAGACTGTTTTATCAATAGTCTGATTGCCATGACATTATGTGACATTCACGGTCCCCAGAGGATCAATTCCACATTTTCCCTATAGAATCACCATCAGTTCATTTTTATTTGTCTGTTTCTTTTTTTACGGCCAAATACCTGAGCACTCAGCTCAGAGTGCTGTCATAATGCTTACTCTTTTGTCAGAAACCACGTAGTATGAAGAGTTACAAAGTCAGTGAAGCCCCCATGATGCCTCCAATCCTGTGACAAGCATTTTTATTTTTATTTTACTTTTCTGTTGTGGTTCGGTTGGGTTGGTCAGGTTACGAACCAAAAACGCTTGATTACGTTTAGGCAACATAATTACTTGACCACATTTAGGAAAACGTGATGTTGAAAATAAAACCTTTCATAACGTTTAACACATAACACAATGAGCTTTCTGAAAGAAGACCTTCTGGATAACTTCTCCCACATACCTGAACAACCTGTGTAATTGTAACTGAAATACACCAATCAGCCGCCTGCTTAATATTTTGGCAAACAAAGACATTCAGTTGAAGATTTTATTGTTATTTCTGTAAGTTGGTCGTGTACTGTTTCTCCTCGTTCCTTTTATTAATGTATTATTTTTGTGGCCATTTTCACTTTTTAGTAGACAGTGACAGTAAGAATACATGCAGGGAAAATGGAGGGTATAAAAGACAAGAAAGGGCTGGAACGGCACCAGAAACGCTGTGGTTACGAGGACTGCGGCTCAGCTACTCTGTGCAGGAAAAATTATGATTATCATCTGCTTCTACGGGCCAACATGAGAATCTGGTTCACACGACATACTGATGAATCTTTGTAAACGTTCAAAATCGTGTTGGAAATTTGTCCTCCAGCTGTGGTTTTCGACATGTAGTTCTGTCACATGAGTGAGTGTGTGTGTGTGTGTGTGTTGTACTGCAGCGTTAGTAAGTGCTGCTTTACTGTGCAAATATGTTTACGTCTCTGCTCCTTAACCTTTAATAAATATTCCTGTGAATTTATCCTGACGACGCTGACAGTTGGCTTATTCTGTCAAGGAAAATCTGCGAAGGGCTCCTCTGAGTTCTAAGAAGTACAACCTTCTTCCTTTAATATCCTCTGCTCTTCATTTTTCAATGTGTGCAGCTGTTGCCTTCAGTAACCTTATCTGAGTAGCAGAATCTGCTTACACAAGCCAACAAAGACTTCACCTCCCCAATGGTTGTTGGCCATTTTGTTTATTTCCACACGCTGGAAATAAACAAGTCAAAAAAGAAAAATTCAGCCCTGTTCACCACCAAAATGTATTCACACGCTGATTTTAAAGAAGAAGTGCATCGTTGTGTTGTAGTCATCCTCTGCTGTTTGGAGATACTTTTCTCATCATGACAGAAACAGTTTTCCTGATGCAATAAAACCAACCATTTAATGACAAAAAAAAAGGAAAACATGATACTAAAATTAAAAACGACATCCAACAAGATGAAACAAGCTCTGTCAGCAAAAACCAAGCTGACCATGGAGCTGAAATAATGACGCACATTAAAATAATAAGCTAATTAATGATGAGGAGGCCACTCTGCAGGAACGTAACAGTAAACGCACATGCGGTATATGACGGCTGAGATCTTTGAGACTGAAAAGAAAGTGTGCAGCTGTATTTGAAGACTGCTGTTTTTTTCAGTAGTTTTACTGTAATCTAAGATCTGGCCACTGGTGGCAGCACTGAGCAGCACTCCAGACCGCGACGAGAGCTGTGAGAGGATTTTCACCCTGCAGCATCCTGTGATTTGGTGCTTGATAGTCTGCTTGTTGGCTACATTCAAGTCGAGGACACAAAGAATCTGCAGAGGTCAGCTAGCGAGATGCACAACAACCACACGGCTGCACAGGCCAAAAGCAAAAGATTTTTCCACTCAGATGATGGAAATTTTGCACTGATGAAGAACTGATGCTGCAGACAGTGACCTGGTTCCCATCAATAGAAAACTGACATTTTTGGAGTCTTTTATGAATGACTTATGTTCCTGTTAGAATTCACACATCAGATTGACACTCCAAAAGGAGAAAAACACCTTCAGCAACACTGCTCACCCATCAAATTGACACAAAAGATAAAAGGATGAAAGATGCAATTCTAGGCATTCAAACTGGAAGCATGTGTGGATGTAGCACCTTAGATATTCCCAGCTGCTGCTGCATCCTGGTTCCATCTGCATAAACGCCCGTCAAAAATGCCAACATGCACACAAAAACGGTCGTCTGAAAAGATTCGATTCTGTCAGCGGTTTGTTTTTGTTTGGTGTTAATACAAATGGGCACGCTGATATGTTGCAGTGTCCAAAAACAATGAACTTATTATTCTGGCTTGTTGAATTATAATTTTTGCTTTGTTTTGTTCTTGTTATTTTACTGCTGCATTGTTCGCACATGTATTTGCACTGGACTGATCTCAAAAACTGACCAGGAGCTCCAGATCTCTTTTACTACTTTTTCCTCAGGCATGTTCACGAGGTGGAGTCTTCAGACTGACACAATTTCTTTCTTTCAAAGTTGACTCCATGGAGTCATAGCTGTGCCCTAAAAGAATCCAGTGAAGGAATGAGAAAACAAATGAGGGGACATACAAAAGAGTCAAAAGTCAGGTTCCTTTCTGCTGGCTTTTCAAAGTGTTTTTCTGCCAGAAAGGCTTTAGGTAGTCAGGTGACGTAGCATGAAGAGCGACAAAGCTTGTGGTAGCTGAAGTTCACCAGAGACAGAGGAGTCTGAATGTGAGACTTACTGTTGTTACAGTTCTGGTTTAAAATGTGCACAGGAGTTCACTACTCAGCCCGGATGTCCAGGAACGACAGGGAAAACACAATTAAATACACAAATTAAACAGAGTATATTTTATTTGATCTTTTCTGTGTCTGTGTGTTTTTTATTTAATAAAAAAACACATTAAACACATTTTTATTTTATAAAAAAAAACACACTCTGCTCTGTAAATATATGCAAAAAATAAATAAATAAATTTTAAAAAGATATCGAGACATGTATACAGAAATAAACATGAATAAATTCTTCTAAATTCTTTTGTATTTTAATATTTCTTTCTGTATGTTTCCTCAGATGTTTTCTTACTCCTTTCCAGATTTATTTTTTAATGCCACTCCTATGACTCCACAATTTTCAGGTCAGACACAGTGTTACATTGCTTAAAGGACCTGGAAATGGCGGATCTTTCTAGCTCAAAAGATTTCAGGCAGTCCCACCTTCATGAATCAGCGATTTTAAAAAGCAAAGAGGCATTTCAAATAAAAACACTTTCAATATGAATGTGCTTTCAGAAGCCATTAGAAGGCTACGATCTTGCAAGTCTGAGACCATTGGGTTGGGTGGAGACGCATCATACAAACATTCGCATGTACAAAGTCATCCTCAGTTGACCTTAAACGAGGGTTAAGACCTTTGTTCTCCAGCATTCTTCATTAAAATGCATGTTCATGGTTTTGAAATGGTACAAGAGGGCATCAAGACAATCAGCAAGATTAGATATGTGGTGGCGGCTAAATCCGTAATAACTCCGTAATGCTCACATTTTCAAACATCTCCAGAGGAAGTCTGCAACCCCTGAGCCTACAAAAGACTCCAGCGTTTTCCAGGCCATGTTGTTTGTGAAAGTGTTACATAACTGCTGATGAATTTTTTTCTTCTCAAAGTGTTCACAAAACCCTGATAATCGCATCCTTGAGCCCCAGGAGTGTTACACAACTGGCCCTTGTTAACACGACTTTTTTAAAATCTAAAACTATGTTCACAACATCATATTTTTTCCCAGAGAAAAGAAACAGATGAGTCATTTAATCATCCTTTTAACTAGCCTCATTCACACAAGAAAAGGGCCTTCTGAGCACACCCTGTTTCTTGTTCACAGTCATCCGCAGTATTTATCCTGCTGAGGTGGTATTGGTGGTAATGACAGGAACCAGTAAAGCTATTTACAAACTGTCGTAGTTTTCCACTGGTTAGAGAGAGGAGGTTTCAGATCATCTAACCAGACTCCAGATGTGGGAGCTGCAATAAACACACAATGCAATAATGATGGAAAAGTTCCAACTGCTCGTAAACAAGAGACATGCAAACAAAGTTTGACGGCGCTAAATACACACCAGCAACACTAAATATTATTGATATATTGCTTTCCTACAGGGCTGCGTTTTCTGCTGTTACTGAGAGCCTAATTGAGATCCATCCATTCTTATCAAAGTCAGAGCAGCTGCTCATCTGCCTTCCCTCCCGGCAATCAGCCAAATGCCTCAGGATTCGGTTTAATGTACTGCAATAAATGTACTGATCACTGTTTCTGTGTTTTCAGAAATTTTTATGTATTATCAATGTATGAATTATAACTCATACATGCACATTTACCTTTGTCCAGCAGAGGCCGCCAAAGCATTATCCACAATGACTAATATCCTTCATGAATTAAGTGAGGATGTACTCAACACTGAAGAAGACACTCGAAATATACAAAATGTGTCATCGCTTCGTAATTAGCTCGAGCTGAGCCAAAGCTGACACATGGCTGCGTGTGAGACACCTGTGTCCTGTATCAGGGAATTGGAAGCACAACAATAAAGAGGAAGAGTGTGAGTTTCACCTCACGTTTCATCTTCTTAAAGCCTGTCATCCTCCTGTGTGTTCGCTGCTCCACAGTCGCACCTGTTCATGTGGACAGGTTCATTAACCGAGCTGAGAGATGAAAACACGCCGGATGATAAACAAATCATTAATGACTGCAACTGTGCCGAAGTTAACAGGCCTTTATGAGGCTTTGCTTTTACCTTAACGGGACTGCTAACGCTGTTAATGTCGCTTTATAAGTTAATTTGCACACACACACACACACAGAGTCTTGTTCCCATCACTTTAAGGGGACATTACATAGATTTACATTCACTTCCAGGAGGCTTAACCACCACCTCACCATAACAATAAACATTATTTGCCGAATCCTAACCCTAACCTCAACCTAACCTTAAAGCAACCCTTCACCCTAATATTTAATGATTTACATTGTGGGAACTCGCATTTTGTCCCCATAAGTAAGACGGGTCCTCACAATGTGACTGTGTAAACAGATTTTTGTCCTCACAACTATAGGAATACGCATCCACACACACACACACACACACACACACACACACACACACACTCCTGGCTGCCATGTCCGAGCATGGCACGCAGCCAAAGGTCACTGCTAGCCATGAGGGGAGAAAGCGTGATGTGCACACATCTGAGGAGAAATGCTGCCGATCGGTGTGGCAGAGACCGAAACCTTCAAAGAACAAACGTTACAGATCCTGCGACTGTAAACAGCAGAGCAGGAGGGATGGGCTAAAAGCCAACGGCAGCCAACAGCAGCCAACGGCAGCCAAGCTGACCTGCATGACGGCTCTGGAAAGCCGCATCACGACCGCCTGCCACCTCATCACCGCAGTCCAGTGTGAGCGTGGCCATAAGTCTGGCTACGAGACCGACGCACTCCTCACTCAGACCACACAAGAAAGAAAGAAAACAAATATGCAAATACATCATTTTCCAAAGTTTAGAAATATTTTCTTTTGGTTATTTTCACGTTGAGAATTCAGTCCCGATTCCAACTTCAGATTTCGCAGCAAACATTTATTTTGACACCCAGGGATGCCTGCAGCATTAACATCTTGAAAGTATAAAATTGCACAGCACATCTTATGAATGTTATATTTCTAAGCCTTTTCTTATTTTGCATATATTCCTCCATTTGCACGCACGTTTACATAACACTGTACCGCCAGGTCCTCGAAGACTGGCTGACTCTGTGAAAGACTTGTGCCAGGTGAGGAAACAGGGCACATGTGACAGTATTCAGAACGTGTCGTTAAAGTGTGGGACGATGTGGCGTTTCACCGCCTTTCCCAGCCAAAGTGGTTTTTCTGCCCTCTTTTCTTCAGGCGGGTGTCACTTTTGGCTCTCCGTTGCTCCGTCCTATAGAGGGCGTCTTTTCCTCGTGGAGGTGGAAAGTTTATGACCACCAGCCAGGTGAACTGTGAGAGAAAGTGTGATGTGTGATGGGACTGAGAACTCTCATCAGTGAGATCATCTTGTTGTTGGGATAAAGATGTTCTGGTACAAAATGTGATCCTGAGGCTTGTCTGAAGTATTTTGATTGCATTAGTGCATTCTGGATGTTAGATGAACTGCCGTGCTGAGCTGCGTTTCGCAGAAGTGAACTCTCTGAACTGTTCTGAAGAAGTGAACTACAGTATAGCAAAAGTGTGCTGCCAACCACACAAAATCATAAAAGCATGAGAAATATTAGATTCACAGCCTTACAGTCAAGATGGAGTTTCCTTCCACATCTGTCCAAACTCTTATCACATAAAATGGGCGTACTTGTTCCTTATAGACATATGGGTTGCATCTATGACCAAATTCAGCAATATTGATAATATGCAATGAAAACACTGGCGCAGATTGTGAGCAAAAGGGCATGTTCCCTCACAATGCTCGATCCACAGGTGCTCCGCTGCATCACTACCTGCTGTCAGGAAGTACAGCATCGCTGACGCAGAGAAAGCAGAGGCAGAGGTCCAAAAATAATATTCTTTTAATAAATCCAAAAAAAAAAAAAACTCAAAACAGGCACACACTTACTGTGGCACAAAGATCAACACAAACTGTGGCAAAAATCACAGTGAGACGAGACAAGGAAAAACCTGGCATGGAAACAGCATGACAGAAGCAATTCCAGACATGGAGACAAAACAACACACCAACAACAGTGACCGGGAAGACGGGGACTAAATAGACAACATAACAAGACACAGGTGAAACACATAAGCAATCAGGATAACCAAACGCAAAGCTACATGAAACAGAGACACACAGGGGAAGTGACACTTTCAAAATAAAACAGGACATGACAAAAACCTGGAACATAACACATGGAAACACATGACAAGACAAACATGAGACATGACATGAGGACCAGAAGCCAAAAGGCAAAACATAACCAAAACACAAGGCGTGACACCTGCACTTCAGGTGGTGATACAGGTACACTTTGTGTGTGAGTCTGTTATTGGTGGCTGGCCTCCAGGAAGTGGCTTTTTAAACTTCCATCCATTATCTGTAGCTGCTTGGAGGGTCAATCCCACGACATCGGCGGGCTCAACTCTCTGGACAGATTGTCAGTTGATCACACACATTCAAAAACAGGCAATGTGGAGTCACTAATTAACCTAACCTGCATGCTTTTCAAGCATGAGCAGGAAAATCACGCAAACTCTCCCCAACCCCTGGCCCCAGCCAGCCGGGTTCAAACACACAACCTTCCTGCAGTGAGGAGACAATACTAACTACTGCACCACCACGCTGCCCATTTTCCTTACTTCTGTCACTCAATATAACAGATCACATTTATAACCACACTCACACGTTTTCATCTTCGCCCCATTAATGCTAGCTGTCGTTTGCTGGCTAGCCAGAGTAACACCAGCCAGTGTTTGCAGCTGTTTGAATGCGTGTCAGTGAGAGAATCTGGCGATGTTCCCCCAGGAACTGCTCTTGAGAAATTTTCATGTAATTGTTCCCCCAAAAATTGCTACCAGATTTTCATCCCTGATGTGGTGGATTGCAGTGCTGGGGGAGGAAAATGGTTAGCTTAATGTGGAGGTGAGGAGTGTGTGTGAACAAACTGGTACTACGGGCCTCTTGGCATGTTTTCTCTAATTATCATTATCTTATTGAGCTGAAAACATTATTTTTCCATTCACCTGCCAATTTTGTAATTTTGGGCAATTATGCTTCCATAACATGTCTTCTTGCAGACTAGTGGAGAGAAAAGGTCTAAAATAAACATTATGATGTTTACTTTGGTTCAGATTTTTGTTCTGGACATGCATGCACATTAACACATCTTTAATTACATAATGCATCATTTGCATATTTAAACATAACAAGTGAAAAACTTGTAATACAAAAAAGTGTTGTCTCTGTGTAAGTAATCAGCTGAGGAAATTTCATGCTGAGATCTATTCATTACAGTGTTTATCTGTATTCCCTGCACTATTGTGCATTAAAGCAATATATTCACAAATATTCTATAATATTTTCAGTCAGTATATAACGATATACTTTTCACATGTTATTTGAAAATCCCTGGGGATTGCAGAAAACCTTGAATGATTGCAGTTTTCTTCCTGGGTCTTATCACAGATCGACTAGACCAATGGATAATTGAAACAATGTGAGTCCATAAACCATGTTCACAGTTCACTGAAATGTGTTGTGGTCATCAACACGTTTGGAGCTTTGGAAATCTTCAAAAGCCGAGTGGGACAACCTGCCAAGAGAGTGAAGGCGAATTACCTTAGAATTCATTCATTATCAGGATTAGTAGGATGGAATGAAAGAGGTTGGCTAATGGCTTGCACCTGCTACATTAACACATTAAAAATACAAACAGATTTCCTTTGGAGGGAAAAGTATAAAATACGTCCAAATACAGTGAGAGGTTGATAGTGAAACAAGTTTTGCAAGTAAACTATAAAAAAGGATATTACTGACACAGCTTTCCAGCAGTAAAATTTCAAGCAAATGCTTTCTATTTAAATGGAATGACTCATGGAAACGGCGAGGAATATGTTTGCAGCTTTGCATCAAGCCCAACTTCAGCGCAAATTCACCAATACCCAGTAACTTCTGGTGAGCTAACTAATGCTGACGTGGGGTCAGTGTTGGCTGGCTAGTGGAATTTAAGAACTCAAACCAAATTTTAAGGCTCCATTGCCTTTTAAATGAACTTGATCGCACTCCATCCACTCGTCCTGTCACGTGTGAAAGTGAGTGTCTACTCCCACTCTGAATGGCCACATCTGTGAGAAGACCGACGGCAATCTCTCAGTTAATCAGTCAGTCGAAAGGAAATTAGTTGCCATCTATGTTGATAATCAATTAATCATTCAAGTCATTTTTTTAAGCAAAAATGTCACACATTTGCAGGTTTCAGCTTCTTTAAATGTAAAGGATCAACTGATTTTTGACGGTAAATGAAGAGACTTTGGGTTCAGTTTGTTGGCTGGACAAAAGCAACAATTTGAAGACGTCACTTCGGGCTCTGGGAAACTGTGGTGGGCATTTTTCAGTTTTTGGACTTGTGCACACATAACTTTCACATCTCTGCAAAGTTGGCCAATCAAACCTGAAACCTGAAAGTGGACACAGACCTTTTTTAATTTCATTTACGGAAATGACAAATACAAAATGACAATCCAACATTCACACCCACTTCATGCAGTGATTGGTCACCTGTGCAGAGGTGAGAAGGGGGCCTGAGTTCAACTTCTCTCTTGAACTCAGTTCAGTTATTTAGTTTGTAAGTTATGGAGGTCACTGTGGCTCAGGAGGCAGAGTAGGGTTGGTGGCTCCATGTCCAGTTCTTGTCAAAATGTCCTCAGGCAAGGGAACCCACAGGCTAATGGACAGGCTAACAGACAGGCTAACAGACAGGCTAATGGACAGGCTAACAGACAGGCTAACAGACAGGCTAACAGACAGGCTAATGGACAGGCCATTATTTGTGCTTGCTAAATTATTATCTTGTAATTGTTTCAGCTGAAACAATATTTTGACATTTTATTTTTGCATTGATGGTGGTTATTTCAGATTGCTTTAAGTCTATGGCATTTTAATTGATTTATTTATTTATTTAGCGAAGATGTCTTCTGGGTTCGGACATTTTGTTTCTCACTGATTATTGAACTTAGGTAGGGTGGTGAAATGCATTGTATTTGTCTCATTCTGAGGGTGCATTATAACAACAACTGCACACCTCAAGTGAAAACCTTCGAGGCAGAAGTTCGAGTCAGTGAATTTCGCTTGAATTTCAAAAGCAGTTGTGGGTGGTTGTTGGCGCGTCACACAGAAGGCTCGGCAAGGTGAAGCAGTGAACCATATGTGTTTAAATGAGACCCAGTGACAGATGAAACCTTTGACTTGCGGTCTGCAAAAACATCAAAGCCGCAAATGTTTGCAAGTGGGGTTAGCCACGGGACTGTGTGATCGCCTTGTTTCTGCTGTCAGTCACAGAAAACAGTAACAGAGCTCATAAAAGTGGGAGAGCGCTGACTTGGGTGAAACTGTACACTTGAACATACATCGCAGGACAAATGCATGACAATACAAAGACCATGTAACTTGCTGTGTTCAGTTACTGTTGATGGAGCTTCAAAGTTTTATCATGATAGGGATGCTATTTTGTTTTTTGGCGGACTTTGAGTGAGCCAGATGAGAAAACTGGATACGCCTCACTTACAGGCTGGAGACGTGTCTGCGCCAAAACTGAGAAAGGCAGCTAAGGTCTATGTTTTAACTCTTGCTTTTGTCCCAACCTCCAAAATAAGTGGCGCTGGCAGACAATGAATGGTTACATCTTTTCTTGATACTTTCTGAGTACATACTGAGTCTGCACTGATACGTACTGCTTTGAGGAAACATCACAGCCTCACACACAGTGACACACTGTTGTCAGGTCGGCTGAACCCGGCTCTCCGGGCGGCTGCTCCATGCAGTCAAATTCATCAAAACGCCCTGTTTATGATGACCTGCTCTTGTAAAAATGATCATTCTTGTCACTCAGAAGTGGTTTGACGCTACAGCAGCGCGAACACTCCTAAGGCCAGTCAGTGTTGTTTATGTAGGAAAGGCCAGAGGAGGCAGACAAGACTCTTTCCATGTTCATGAGTACACAGCAAAGTCTGGAAACAGTAACAGATGTGGAAGGTGAGAAATCTTTTGTTTGGGCCAGACAGGTTAGATCTTCTTTAAACGTTGTGATCTTCTGCAATTCAATAAATGACGCTATTTTCATTGTTCATTGTTCATTAGGTGTTATTGCTCAAGCAAAGAACAACAGGAGAATTTATGACTTTAATCTTAGAAATTCAAAGTTTTTTATATTACTCCCTCCCCATGTCTGTATTTTTTTTTTTTAATCTGCAGACCCTAATGCGCCATTTCCTGCCCTGATTAAGAGTTCAGTAATTATACTGATAGTATCTGATCCCTAAACTTATTCCCAAAAATGTTTTTCATCAGTGCTTTTAGAAATGGATTTGTTCACAAGTGAAAATCCCTCCTCTTTTCACCTGCGGCTGTTTTGCTGCAGCCCTTCGAGCCGTTGGTCACGTAGGCCCGAGGTCTCTTGCCCCTGAAATGACAAAATTCCAGAGCTGGTTGTAATAATCTCCATCCTTTCATGCGGCTTGGATGAAAGGTCAGCGCCTGCATGCATCATGTTTAATAGACAGAAAAAGCAGAAAGACCTAATAATGTCTGAATAAGTTACTTTGAAAATTCAGCATCAATTTGATATTGTACACGTTTATGTTTTTAACTGATTTCAGTCAAACAGTCCTTCTGGTGAATTTATACCCTTCAGACACCTCCATAAAGAAAAGTTACGATGTCAACTACAACCAATAAAGCAAAACAGTATGTTTTATGGGGAGCACTGGCATGGCAGGAACATCATGTCTTACCAACCAGACAGCTCGGGTGAAACCATCTGTTGTTTAAGATCTCTGTTGTGCTGCAATGCTTCAAAATTAAGCCATAAACAGCAATTAAAATGTCAGCTCTGCTGCAAAGCTCTTGGAAAGGAGAGCTTGGCTGCTTGCTGCTGCAGCTCTCAGTCTCTCTGAGTGAGTTTTCTGTCTCTTTTGGCTGTCGTTCAGCGTCTGCTGCTGCCAGTTTGCTCATCAGCGTTTGAAGTGGCTGAGAAGATGCTGGTTTCGGTTCAAAGTGCCAGTGAATAAGTGCACTAACATCAGGCCAAGCAGCTGTGATGGTCGTAAATACGTTTATAAAGAAATATTAACACTGTTTGCTTCGTAAATCTTTCTTTTGGAGACCGTTTCAGTTCACAGATACGACACTGGCAGATGTTACATGTCTGAATGGACTCTTTGAGGAACGTACACGCACACTAGTTTAATAACTTAGAAACTGCATCAATCTTGACACACCTTAGTCTTACAATAATAAGAATTAAAGAAAATGTTCAATTTTGGCTCATCACAGCTGCTCCATATGTACTCCACCCATGCATGGACCCATAGAGCGAATGGATCTGTCACTCCAGAGTGGGTCTGAAAGGTGGTGCTGAATCAAAATCATCACAAAAAGCATTAGTCTAAATCTGTCATGATAGTGTCAGGTGTATATGAAGAATGGAAAAAAGATGTAGCTCATGAATTTATGATCTCCCAGATGTTGTTCAGTATGAACCACTCAGCCCAGTGGGTGTGAAAGGTGCCAGTAAAGGTTTATAGCTTCTTACTTCAAACATAACAATGTGCAACGTGTGTGGGCAAAAGATTTTTTTATCAGGGCCAATATCAATACATATTCTTAGTAATCAAAGAGACTAAATGATATTTGCAACTGATATTAATTAGTAGCAAAAATAAAAATGTTAGTGTCAAAATTCAGAATAGAAAGTGGTGGCATGTAACCAAGTAGGGGGGCCTGAAAGCAAATGTATATTTCTTTACATTTCCCTTCATAACTCACAAACTACTTAAAATGCTCAGATCTTTTTTGATATAAAAATATATGTGTACTAATTAATAACAGAATTAATATCCAACTGCATCAACGGAGTAGAAAACTTATTATTAATGTGTTGGCTTTTGTCCTGATTGGGGATCGACTTTTGACTAAGAACAACACTAAAATATTAAATTCAGTCATGTTTGCCCCGCTGTGGCAACACGACTAGCAGTAATTGAGGGCAATTTTAACACACTTCAAAGTAATCAAAGTACTGCTGTGGTACCCAATAATGGTACTGTTTTTTTTGGGGGGGGGTTATTATTTAAGTTCTTTTAGACGTTGGGTGTACGCCTTCAAGCAAATGTCAGAGACGGAAACAGTCAGCTCTAATGAAACGGTGAACTAGAGATCAATACTTGCAGGTTCTTGCTCTAAGTTAGAGATAAAATTGAAGTAAATTTAAATTCACAGCCATCTGAACAGCTCAAGAAAAATACAGCACATCAAAAAAGTTACTTTTCAACGTCATAGTCGTTTTTTTGTTGTAAACTTCTGTCAAAGTGAGACAATCCCACTCCTATTTTACAGGCTGACAGACAATCCCACTGAGCATGTGCAGATCAAGTGTCATTGCTCTAGCTTGTTTCTGATTGGAGGATGTGAGTGTATTACAATTGCCCTCACATGTGTCCATCCTCCTCTGCTGTCATTTAAAGTACAGCGAGTGCACTGCAGGTCTACCAGGAGACGATCCACCTGGCTGCTTCCAGTTAGCCCCAAGTTCATATATTGGGGTGCAGCGGTTTTGTGGTCAGCTCAACAGTAACACTCCTGAAATAACTTGAGATTAGAGGAAAGGCCTGCAGAAAGACCATAAACACTCCGGCAGTGACCAAGCGAAGCAGTCGAAGGACCCCGCTTGGGCCACCGGTTGACCATCAAGAGAAGCCAGAAGAGAGACGTGGGCCTCAGGCAGCCTGTCTCAGCTGTGGGTGTATTGTGTTCAAAAGGCTGAAAAACACCCTATGAAGCTTTGACCAAACCAAACCAAACTTAACTCTACAGTGACCTGTGCTGTTTTCCCCTTCAGACAGTAAGCAGACAGACGTGGATGCTGATTCAACCCCAAATCAACATGACAGCAGCGACTATTCAGAGGCGACGGACTTTGAATAGTCTACCATTACTTTATAAAGTACTGCACTTAAAGACTGAACCCTCCCCAGAACCGAACTGAGCAGATAAGTCTCAGTGCTGATGTGCAGTGATCACAGATATTCAGGATGTTTTATGTTACATTCTGTCTTGTACAGACGACGGGATGTGTTGGTGTTAGTGGTTAGTTTTGCACGTCGTCAGTAGTCACATCACCCCTTGGTGTGAAGTGTTAGCACCATATTTTGTACTGTTCCAGGATTTTTCTCTGAGGGTGGGTGAAACACATCTGGGAGTCCTTGAAGTTGAATACAGTTTTAATGTGATTAATAGTAAAGAGGGAAGTGCTCTCCTTGAGCCCCACATGAGGTCAGCTACATCGTATTGGTCTCCTCACTCAGTAGTCTACAACTACAGGACAAGGGTCACATCCGAGATCTCCTACTTTACGAACCAAGAAGCCGCTGGTGAAGAGGTCAAAGGTCAAACCCCTGTAATACTCTCGTGTGGCTTGACCTTCCTCTTGTGTCGACAGACCTGAAAACATCAGACTCGGGAACCTGAGAACTGAGGAGGTTTTCCCCTCAGTAATCTCCTCCAGTCAGTGAGGTAGCTGAAAGACGAGAGGGACTTCTGGCAGACTTGGGTCGGGTTGTGGGGGATAAATCAAACTGACGGTAGTTTTATTGTTCGTGTCACACTTATCATCTGACATCTGGGGCTGCTCCACACCGCATGCTTTTTATCTGTTAATGTTTCCACAAGTAGACGTAAATTAAAAGAGGACGCTCATTCCACAATTATTTACATTTCAGAAGAAGTAGAAAACATCTTCTAATCACTTAGATCCTCTAAAATATTGCTATTTTATAGTCACGTGAATGTAATAACTTAAATAGCAAAGCGAGGCTCCATTTCCAAACTGCTTCAATTCGTATTGTCAGGATTTGAATCAAACTCCACTGGCTGATTTTAAGTTGGAACAAAAAAGTGAAAAAGAAAAAAGTGTGAAAGAACTGCTGAAGGCCACACGAGGAGTTCCATTACAACATGGGCTTAATCACAAGAGGGGAAATGAAAGACTTCCTTACACTACAAAACGGTATGAGTGAATACACAAGGTGGGATCACTTATTTCTGAGCCATGACTTAAAAAACACAGGGATCAAGTGACTCAGCAGACACAGTCAGAGTTGATTAGGGGCTGTGAGTTTATTATTTGGTCTGAAAACTGTCGGATGGGTTTTTAAAATTCATCAGACGTGCGTTTATATGCCAAGCAATCCACGAGCTCCTAAACTCCTTTAACATCACTTGATCAAGTGTGACACTTTTGGTTTATCCTAATTTTAAGTAAATAGTGTGTTAATTTTTTATTATTTTTTTTTACTTTTGGAAAATGACACATTACTTCTGCTTGGGTTCTTACAGACTCCAGCTGTAAAGCAAAAATAGACACAATGGATTTTTATATGAACAGGAACTGCTCTGTTGCTGGCTACAAGAACCGACCCAAAAGTCTTCGTTTGCTCCAACCATCTGAGGATGTCAAGGCACAGTGGATAAACTTTGTTTTTGTTGAAATGTCACCGCAACAACAGGAA
Organism: Scatophagus argus; assembly: GCF_020382885.2. Taxonomy (NCBI): domain Eukaryota; kingdom Metazoa; phylum Chordata; class Actinopteri; family Scatophagidae; genus Scatophagus; species Scatophagus argus. The sequence goes on along the minus strand of NC_058495.1, from coordinate 24,855,132 downwards.
AAGAGTGTGTGCTCCATCGGACTGCTTTGTCAACAAGGACTTTGACTTTAACTGACACCGGCTGTCTGTGACCTGACTTTGAACATGGAAGCTGTAAATTTAGCCATGTTTTATTTTTGTTTTTATGTTTGTTTGTCTTTTGGTTATTTTGTAGGTTAGCCTGTTGAACCTGCAGTCAGCACAAACTGCAGGAATCTTAAGCCTCATTTGAAGCCAACAGAAATAATGAGCTAGGTGGCTAAAAGCAGCTGACTGGAAACTGGTGAGCAGCACTGGGCTAAAATGGAGTGTTTGAGAGGGTGAATGTCGAGCACCTGGGCTTTGAAGCAAAATAATATTATAAAATGTTTTTCCCATAAACTTTGTGAAAGTTTTGTTTGCGGTGAGTTTAGGTGATAAAAAACAATTTCTTAACATTAAAGCGTGGTATGTAAACCTATTCAAATACACACCTAAGATTAAAGTATGAACCTGAAAAGGGGCATAATCTGTCTTCTTAAAGACAGATTTTACGGTCATCTTTGCTTTGTGGACCTGAAACACTGACAGGGAACTAAAGTCAGATGCATTCAGATGTTCGAAGAGCAGCACAGCCAGATCTGTGTGTGTGTTTGTGTGCGTGTGTATACATTTAAAAATTTTCACATTTTCAAAAGTAGCTGCTGAATTTCTGCTGCTCTTGATATTATCAAAATATTAACATTCAGCTTTTAAAGATACATTTTTGTAGTTCTACCATTTATTTATTTATGTATTGATTGACTGATTGATTGGCATTCAGAGACTGACTGATCTGAAAACATTCTGAGCCAACAAAGAGCCTGTTTACTGCGAGCTGGCGTTAAAGTCAGCAGCAGGTGACATAATTTTCTGTTGTGTGGAATAAAAGAGCATTTAAACTGATCCACACCCACACACTCTTACCGTAATTCTGTCATTACTGAACCACCTATATTACTGTTCAATTCAGTTCAGTTTATTTATATAGCGCCAATTCACAACAAAAGTTATCTCATGACACTTTCCAGTTAGCGCACGTCTAGACCAAACTGTTTAATTAAATTGTAATACAGAGAAGCCAACATTTCCCCTTGAGCAAGCACTTGGCGACAGTGGCGAAGAAAAACTGCCTTTAGAAGGCAGAAACCTCAGACCCGGCATTTTGGGAACGCAAAGGTCTGGTGGGATAATAGGGAACTATCGACTCTTTAAGATAGGATGGTGCCTGACTGCTCAGGGCTTTATGTGTGAGGAGGAGAATTTTAAAATCTATCCTGAATTTTACAGGTAGCCAATGTAGAGAAGCCAGAACAGAAGAAATATGATCTGTCATGCTGGTTCTTGTGAGTAATCTTGCTGCAGCGTTCTGGATTAGCTGGAGAGTCTTTATAGATTTACTGGGGCAGTTACAATAGTTACAATAATCCAGTCTAGAGGTAATGAATGCATGGACTAATTTTTTTGCATCTTTCTGACTCAGAATGTGCCTAATTTTTGTAATACTGTGGAGGTGAAAGAATGCAGTCTTTGAAATATTTGATGTGTGTGGGTTAAAGGGCGTGTCCTGGTCAAAAATAACTCCTAAATTCCTTACAGGGGAGCTTGGGGCCACGGCTAAGCCATCTAGCATTGCTATATCACTGGATAATTTGTTTCTAAGAACCAGAACAATAACTTCAGTTTTGTCTGAATTTAGAAGTAGGAAATTGCAAATCATCCAGGTTTTTATGTCTTTAAGACATGCCTGAAGTTTGACGAGCTGATTTGTTTCTTCTGGTTTCATTGACAAGTACAATTGTGTGTCATCTGCATAACAATGAAAATGTACAACGTGTTTCCTAATAATATCACCAATGGGGAGCATATAAAGGGTGAATAATATTGGCCCAAGGACAGAACCTTGGGGAACTCCGTGACTAACTTTTGTGAGTGTGGATGATGTATCATTAACATGAACAAACTGAGATCGATCTGATAGTGTGTGATCTGAAGTCCCTTGTCTGATGCCATCAGGAGGTCATTTGTGACTTTGACCAATGCTGTTTCTGTGCTATGATGAGCTCTAAAGCCAGATTGAAAATTCTCAAATAAGTTATTATTTTGAAGAAAGTCACATAGTTTAATGGCGACTGTTCTTTCAAGGATCTTGGAAAAAATGGAAGGTTAGATATTGGTCTATAGTTGCTTAAAAGCTCAGGGTCAAGTATCTGTTTTTTAAAGAGAAGTTTGACTACAGCTACTTTAAAGGACTGGGGTACATAGCCTGTTATCAGGGACAGATTGATCATGTCTAATAGACAGCAGCTAAGTAAGGGTAAAGCTTCTTTGAGTAGCTTATTAGGGACTATTAGGGTCTAAGAGGCATGTTGTTGGCTTGGATGAATATATAAGTGAATATAGCTGATGAGAGTCAATATGAGAAAAGCAGTCAAGATGATTATCTGTTTCTACTGTTGTTTCTAAGGTTCCAGTGTTTGGATGTGGATCGGTACCAGCTGAGGTCAGTAGGTGCTGAATGTAGTCTCTAATGTTTAAGATCTTGTCGTTAAAAAAGTTTATAAAGTCATTGCTGCTAAGGGTCACAGGGATACAAGGCCCGATAGCACAATGGCTCTCTGTCAGCCTGGCTACAGTGCTGAAGAGAAACCTGAGATTATGCTTGTTATCCTCAATTAATTAAGTAATAAGCTGCTCAGGCAGTCCGTAGGGCCTTCCTATATAATCTAAGACTGTCTTGCCAGATTGAGCGAGATTCGATAACTTTGGAGGAACGCCATTTCCTTTCAAGTTTTTGCACATTTTGCTTTAATTTGTGAATCTCTGTATTATACCAGGGTGCGAGTTTCTTTTGCTTTATGCTTTTCTTTTTAGCGGGGCAACAGAGTCTATCATTGTCCTTAATGAGCTTGCAGCACTGTCCACAAAATGGTCAGTTTGAGGGATTGTTATAATGTTCACTAATATCGGTACATGATACTTAAGTAAATGACAACAGAACTGCTTCTTTAAGTTTCTTTTTTGTTGTGTGGTTAATATCGCGTAACGTAATAATTTTTATTGTAATAAATGTTTCATTAACCTGCATTATAACAAGTGGACAAGAAACAAAAACAAACAAAACAAAAACAATACAAAAAACATACACAATAAAGTTTCTTCAAACACTCTTATTGACAGATTTTTAGTCATGCTAACCTCATGGGACAACCATCCACTGTCTCACAGGGGCTGTTGACAAGCAAGAGATTTATGTCATATGTATTGCACAAAAAGTTCCTGAACCAGCTGAGCTGTTTGGTAACTTTACCGTTAGCTAAACTACCAACAGATCAGCTGACTTCTAAGCCAGTGGCTGTTGATGGCTCCTTTAACCTTACATCAAACTTCTGACTATCCTCACATTGGATGCTAAGCAGCTGATTCCACGCCGTCTTGAATCCTGCAATTCTGCAGCCTTTCTACGTAGAAGATGCTGCTTGATGTAGTATATCTGTCAATCAAAATACCAAAAGCAGTTCTTACAGTTCTAAAAAAAAAAAAAGTAATTTTCTGCCATAATTATGCACAATTACAGTATGAGATTATTAGTGAAATCATGACTTGATTATGAGCCTGAATATTTGTCTTTTTGGTTGATTCTAGACAGGTACAGTCAGCCTACTCTCATTACTTCGGATAATAAAACTACTGACGAAAAGGTAGAAAAATGCCAGCATTATAAAGAAAACATAAGTCTCTTTCACTATGTAAGTTTAAATTTTGAATTTCCTGAATTTCCCTAACAGGTCTAACAGGTGGGGGGGATATAAGCCCGTTGTCACGCTCTGATACGCCGTAACGCAGGAGGGTCTGGTTCATATTTATCTGTCCATCCTCTGCATAAGCTGACCTTTCCCATCCCCCTGCCCACTGCAGGCTCGCCCCGCCTCCAGTATAAACCTCCCATCATTACCAGCAGCAGGGAAAGGTACTGCTACTTAAGCAAGAATAAAAGAAGACACGGAGGAGAAAGAGGATAAAAGGGGGATTGGAAACAGGGAATAAAAACCTCGTACAGAGAGAGTAAAACTGAGACTGAGAGAGGAGGAGTGAAACGGCAAAAAAAGAAGAATCTCTGAAAAATAAAACTGCAAAATTAGAGGTGCAGTGTGGAAAAGGTAGGAAGGAGAGGAAAGAAGAGTGGTGGCTCGTGGACCAAAGGAGAGAAATAAAAGACGTGAAGCAAGGAAACAAAGCCAGGGAGGAGGAGGACGGAGAGAACACCATAGAAACCAGAGAGAGCGAGAAAGTGAGAGCGTCACGGACTGACAGAAGGCTGGCCTGAGAATCACAGGTAAGGCAAGCAGAAATTTTGATCCTGTCTTCTCCCGTTCAGACGGTTTCAGGAAGTCGGGTGAGCGATGGAAATGCATGGCGAGGAGCACATCTGAGCCACTCGGCGCATGCTTTATGAGAAGTCTCAGAACATACCTCTTCATTGTTCCTCATGCATTCATCTTTCATGCATCAGGAAACAAAAAAAAGCTGAATTTATTGGAAATCTCTGAAATCTCTCAGCTTGTTAAAACATTCCTCAACAGTTTGTGCCAGCTGCTTTGAAAGCATTTCCCAGCTGTGGCCTGTAAAGTGCAGTGGGTGCGATGCACATTTCACGGCTGAAATAAAAATCTGTGCCCGCTGATAAGAGACAAATCACTCACTAGATAAGCCGAAATGCAGCAGTTTTGTTCTGCGGGCCAAACATTTGGACCAACGTTCCAACGCGTTTGTGTTCAATCACTGAGAAAAAAGCCGACCAGGTTGTTAAATTATGGCTGAGTGCCGCGACGGTTTACGAAAGTTCTGTTGGAGGTCGAAGTCAATTAAATTCTTGCACGTCTTTACTTTAATGACAACTTGTGTGGTAACATTTAGACAACGCGAGCACCTTTTTTCCTGCTTCTGTATGAAGCAAAGCACCAAACGCTGTCAGGGCTCCATCTATCGATTCCACAGTCTCGGTCGCTTATCAGCCGTCTCGAGATATCAGCGTCGACAAGGGGAGGAAGCCACCGGAGTGCTTTTTTAAAAGTCGATTTAAAGGAATCTGCAGGCTTTTCAGCAGCAACAGTAGTTCTAGTATCAACAGCAGATTTCCTCCACAGATAAGAACCTGCTTAAAGTTCTGGGCAGAAGCCAAAGCTGCTGCTGCACTGAGAAAAGGATTCAAGTCTTTATATGAAACATGTAGCAGAAACACACAGCATTTACAGCACAGTGCGACATTCATCTGTAACATTCAGTATTTAATGTCATATTTAAAGTGGTCGTGTTTGATCATCAAATGTTGAAGTGTTGAAAAAAAAACTGCAGCCAGATGTTTTACAGAAAGTCAGTATAAAAGTCAATAAAACATTATGTGCCGTATTTCCAATAAATGTTTTATTGACACATCATGACTCGAGATTCTTTGCCATCTCGCTCATACAGTACACGTAAATAGAAATAAACGAGCATTAACACAAACACTCGCTCGCGTCTTCTCTTCGTCCTGTTTTGCCTCTCAGTTAAACGAGAAAACATTTTCCAGTTTACAGAGAACAACGCTGCTCAGTGCCTAAAATCCTGGAATTTATGAGTTCAACAATTGCACGTAAATTTGCCTTCTCGGTGAGAGCTCGTTCAGATAACAGTAGTTAAACCTGATTGGAGTTTAAATAGTACTAACCTTGTGTGATGTTTTGTGAGCTCTGAGTAAAATGTGTGGTGCAACATTTGTTGTGCATCGTCCTGCAGGCTTTGGACGGAATTAGAAAATACAAACAATATGAGAAGAATCGAAGATTTAGCTGTAAAACATCAGCGTTACAAGGTCAAGATAGTAATATAATAAACCTTGTGCTTTAATGTATAATAATAACAATAATATGGTGAAGATGTGGCTCAGCTAAAACAGGCTTAAACACTTCATGTCACTTTCTCGTCTGCTGCGACTGAAGTCACATGATGTTTGCTTTCATGAGGAACTCGTGAGCTTAACTTCAATCAGCGACTCCACTCGTTGATTGAAGTCGTCGCTCAGAAACGTAATCGCAGCTTCTCATCCTGCTGAGGCCTTGAGGTGAGTAAAGACTCGTCAAGCTTCTGATAGGAAAAGTGCAGCTCAGACTTGGATTATCAAATCGACGTCTAACGAGGAGGATTCAGCGGATCAGGAAGCGCAGAGAATAGATGAGATCTTCTCAGTTGTTCTCAACACTTTCTCAGCGCTGCCTCTTACTCGTCTGTCATGTAGGCTCACTTTGCATCCTTTGCTGTGGTCCCTCCTATCAACCTGCAGTGGTTTAGTTTCTGTCTCTTCAGCAGCCGTTTCTCTGGTGATTACCTTGAAGCTGTTTCATGTCTGGGCTGCTGTAATCTTTCCTTTCCTTTCCTTTCCTTTCCTTTCCTTTCCTTTCCACTCTTTTCCTTATGTGTTTGTGTGCTTACATGCACTGAGGCGACCAGGTTGCACGGGATAATAACAATAACTGTGAACTGTGAGATCTGGGTACACATGCAGCAGGTTCTGTAATAACTTTGGAATTATAGTCTGTTTATTTACAAGACCTGGCTTTGGACTGTGTGTGTGTGTGTGCATGTGTGTGTGCGCGCTCTGTACTCAAAGTGCATGTACTGTGCAGTTGTGTCTGAATGCAGATGACTTATTGAAACTTTCGGCTGTGTCAGAGTCCTTCAGGTTTCGTTGCTACGCGTCTTTGCAGTCCGTCTGAGGTCTTTTTAATGCACGTGTTCATTTAAAAAGCTGTTTGGAAACACGGTTACGTATTCTTGGCCAGGAAATCGTCTTTCTCCCAATCACAGAGCGTTTATAGTAACAATCTGAGTTTTTATTCTTATCCTCAAACACATGTAAAGACCAACCATTAAATGATCCTGTCTGCATTTAAAGTCTGATGTGCGGATCTTCTTCTTCCTCTGTGCCATCGAGCTCCATTGTTGTCCAAAAACACACGAGTGAGGCACACGATCGCACTGACTCACATGCTCCTCCATTACTATGAAAACACACACACACTGTAGTTTGTTATGACTCAAACTCACACACACACACCCTCCTGCTGCCAAAGGTGGATTAATCCACTGCTGAAAATAGTCCCTAACAAATGCACCAGTTAAGCCAGTTTGTGTCATGTTTGCTAAAAACTATAATGACCAGCTGTTCAAACAAATTGCTTTTTGAAAACAAAACTGTATGTTTGTGAGCTGTTTTATTAAGAACCAGTGGACTTGGAGTACCACACATGGACTGACACGGACTGACACGCAAGTTTCAGTCTTTTCATGGCATTTGTTGACATTAGAAAACCGAGGCAAGAGAAAAACAGTAATTTGAGCACATTTGAAACGTCCTGTAGTGTGGTGATCGACTTGCGTGTCGCAACCAAGCCAGCGTGTTCAACACGTCCACTCGTTGGGTCATTGTGTTACTGGAAACGCGACGGTCGGGGACTAAAGCTTCATTAGAGTGACCGTCTGACAAAACGTGTCCTGACTGACTTCGCACAGCCACAGGAAACGCCAACACGCTCTCGCCGTTCTGAGTAGACGGCTGATCACGAGCGTAGCTTCTTATTGACACATTGCTGTTAGCAGCGTAGCAGATGAAACGGAAATGTGGACGGATTGATGCTCCACAGGTTTTAACAAAAGATCACGACATCTCTGAAACCAAGTGAAGAGAGCGGTAACAAATGTATCACTCCAGCTCTACTTATCAGTTCTGTTTGGATCCTTTTCCTTCTCTGCGTGTTCCCCCCCTCGTCACTGGGACTTTTATTTGTTTCTTTTCACCCTGGTGTTCCCAAACACTCTGCGAAAGGATAGAGAACGAGACGTATTTTACCTCCAGGAAACTCCCCGTTGTTCCCATTTGGCAATGATACTATTGTAAGTGTGTGGTTGTCCGTTATGGCATGAAAGAGTGGAAGATAATCTATATCACATTACTTTGTAAGATGAAACTCCTTCAGCTGTTGTTCTTTTTTCTTTTTCTTTTTTTTTTTAAATTGTCCAACTCGAACTCCCCCTGCGGTGTGCGTTTGAAATCCTGACACATGAGAAATGAAATGCCTTCAGTTTGTACGGAGGGACGTCTGCTTCAATATGCCGGATGACACGAAAGAAAAAATGACTGTGGCACGTCGGCGTTGTTGAGGTCAGAGATTATCTTAAGTTCTAGCATATGTACTGAAAGAAAACAGCAGCAGATGAAGGAATTACAGAAGGAAACCTCCTTTCCCCCCTAAAGACTCTACTGGTCAGAATAATTTATGTGTACCTGTGGAAACGCCAACAAATGGAAGCAGTGTGCAGAGCGGACAAACCCCAGATGTCAGATAATACATGTGACACAGATATTAAAACTACTGTCGGGTTATCGCAAGGAAACTCAATCGAACGCAACTGGACTTAGTTATTTGTCTTTGAAGACGTTTTACCTCTCAACCAAGAGGCTTCATCAGTTCATGCTCGCTTGCCTAGGCTGGGACTAGTCCTGTCGGGTTAAATATGTTGTCTTTCCTTTGAAACTGACCGACTGACCAGCAGTGATAACAGACGCAGCAGAGATAACAGACGCAGCAGAGATAACAGACGCAGCAGAGATAACAGACCAAGAAAATAGCCTCGCTTGTCAGTTTTCTGAGTCCGGACAAAAAAGACAAGTCAAGTTGTTATCTTTGACTTCTTCTTCTGTTTCTTGGAACCTGAATTTGGAGGTCTGGAGTTTTGATCTTTATTAAGACTTTGTTTTTTTGTTTTTTTTTTTTTTAAAAAAGAAAATACAATACCAATACCCTTACAGCAATAAAAATACAAACTGAGTTCTTCGTTTGATACTTTTTATGCTTGAGCAGATCCTTTATCATGTTAAACATATTCCTGTTTTTTGTCCTGAAATAATCCGTCCAAATTTTATGTTTTTATTTGTATCAGACAGGACAGGCGTGTAGCATGGCCACGCTCAAACTTTGGGTGGCATCTCGGCACGTTGAACTGCCAGTTCTGTCCCATTTGACTTCACCACATCACAGACTTTATGGGTTATAGCTGCCAATCACACGCCACATTAAATTTACGAGTGCTTGTGGTGATTGGCTGTGATCAAAACCATACATATAGTCTTTTTTCTGGCTCTGGCTACAGAAAAGATGGAGAAGTATTGATACTACTTGGTACTTGATATCTTACAGTTATTGAGTACTGATTGCAAACCCTATTTTTTCTGTCCATAAGAAGTGATATGTAGCTGTAATATTCACTGAGCAGCCTAAAAAGCCTTTATAGCCTCACTTAATTGTAAATACTAACCTCAGGAATTCATATTGATATAAAAATACACATTAATTGACACCATACAAGGACAGAAAGTGTAAATTGCCATAAGCAAACCATGAAAGATCTCATTAATTCTCATTAATCACTCCACCACACCCAAATCTTTTCCTGCCAGTCCGGGGCGTCTCTGATAAGCCAACCAAGAAACCCAAACGCTCACATTTTCAGCCATGAAAGCAGCTGTATGTTAAGTCCCATCAGCAGCAGCAGTCAGCTGTTTTCACCAAATAAACACACTGAGCCGACACAAATCTGTGCTTTGGGCAGTATTTTGGTGAAAATATGAGTGTGTGGAACATGCTGAACACACAGATCCACAGTGGGAAAGTGGATTATGTTGCAGGAGCAGTTTATAAAGTTTGGACATTTTGACAGTTTACTTTTTGTGTTTGGATGTGAAGTTGTGTTGTAGATTCCAGTCACTGTAACTGCTGTAAGTCCAAGCAGATTACAGCTGCCATCCTCCACTCAGGAGTAAAACACAGGAGTGGGAGTGTTTGATACTCAACATATAGATACTAATTGGAACATGAAGACATTAGTTTTGATGCTCTGTCCGTGTCCACAGTCACACTGAACTGAGCCAGAAAGAGAGACAGTCTGACAGCAGGCAGCTGTGCGGCGAAGCAGGAAAGTCAATCACGTAGTTCTTTAAATATGATCAAAACAGAAAACGGGAGATTTAAATGAATGATTTCGAACTGTGAAACTGTGGCATCGCAGAATAACCTCGTTACACGATAAAACTCTGCGTTTTTGTTGTCAAAGTCAAAGGGAAATCTGTGAAAATTAAGTGTAGATTAAATTTAATTGTTTGCATCTGATTAAGATTTTCTTTTATTTAAAACTTAACAATGGAAACATAAATCATTATAATGCAATTATATAATTTCTGGAAACTCTAATATCACTTTTGTCATTGTTTTAATTGTCACCACATATTTCTGACCCCCCCCCCCCCCCCGGGTTCAAACCTGTTAAAATTTTTATTAATTTAATTAAATAAACTTCAGCCTCCTTAGCTGTTAGATTCACAGCCTTTAAAGGTCTCCTGTGGTTCCATCCAACTGAACTCACCCTCGACTCACCCTCGACTCACCCTCGACTCACCCTCCTCCTATAGCCAGTGTTTGGTTTGTGCTTTCTGGGCTGCTGTAGGAACATGACTGCGCAACATGTCTGACTTCTTTCAATAAGACTTTTCTTGTCCTTCTGCAGATAAATGTCTCATTTAAGGTAACAAACAGACAAAGATTGTTGGTTTCAGACGATTATGCGGTGATTTTTGAATATTACATTGGGCTTCTGTCCCTAAATCCTCCTGAACTCCACACACTGAGCCTTTATGGACCTTTCTGCTGACCCTGATGTGTTTTTCAAAGACAATTTTGAAAAGAGCAAAGGAAATGAAATTTGTCTGTGTGTGAAAGTGAAGCCAGCAACCTCTGCGACAGAGAAAATCAATGTAAAAAGGAACCCCAATGCCAACTTCCATGATTCGATAGGAATTACTGCAAAATTATTTAAGAATGAGAACCAGGCCGCCGGTAACATCTGATGTTATTCTTTCTCCGTGTTCCACCACAGTTTCTGAGACATGTTTCTTCACAAAACATGAGAGTGTATGTTTTCGAACAAAGCGGAGGGATCCCTGGATTAATTTCTATCCGGTACAAATGTTTTGTCTTGGTGTGGTCCAAAACGACCAAATCTGACCATCTTTGATGTAAGACACTGCTCTCTTGGTCATGCTGTCTGATAAAATAAAGTTTAATTTTAATTATTTTTTTAAGCCATTATTGTACACTTCATATGTGTATTTTTTTTATTTACTCGCTGCTGTCTTATAACTGATGTGCAGCAACATGTTTAAATGTTTTTTATTTTGATTCCTCTTTTAAGAATTATAACACCAGAGTGCAAAGCGCTGTTTGATGGCATGAGAGCCAATTATTTCGAGACACGTTTGCTGATGGTGGAAGCCAATTACGTAGAGACACATTTGTTAAAATTGATACCATCTGTTTGGTTGTTCAGCTGCCATGGTTTGTATTCACCTACTTTCTTCACTGCAATCTAATAAAAGCACAGCTAATCTAATTAAAGCACGGGCCCTTGAGCACGGGCCCTTTTAAATTGACAGCATATAATCAGATGATAATCACCAATAATCAGATGGTTTACAGCCTTTAGTGGGAAGACTGGTGTCACTGTGTGCTATCCGTATGTGATAAACTGAAATGGAAAAAAAGTGATCAGAGGAGAAAAGGAATGACGAATCTATTCGTCTCTTCTCCAAAAACCACATACTGCCATTAGTATGCTGTAAAACTTTTACTGTTTTCAAATCAGCTGGATCCTATTTATTTGGGATTATTCAGATTATGTTGCCTTTTTTTACACACTTTAGACTCAAGACCAGTTAATTGGGGACGGCTGCTGCAATCTGGGACGAAAGCTGTGCTCCAACTTGGAAAACGGGGTCAGGTTAGGCAGGGGTTAAAGTGATTTGGCAGGTGTGGGAACCCTGAGATTTGGTGTGGGGGCAGAGCGAGGAAACATGACTCACCTCAAAATAACTCCCAGATTGATTTGTACTGTGAGGTCGAGTGAACTTGCTTTCCTGCTGGACAGGCTGTGTGATCAGGTGACCTTCTTTTAAGCACCCACTTCTTGACATTTTCTTCTGGACCCCAATGGGCCAAAGAAGGCCCAACCAGGCAAACGAACAGCAGCGCTGAGATGTACGCTGAATCAGGTATTATTACAATATAGGGACACCTATTGTGTATATTGGGACACCTGACCATCACACCAACAGGGACTTTAATGACGTCTCATTCTAAACACACAGACAGCTTTGCAGCTCTAACAGCTTCCACTCTTCTGTGAAGGCTTTCCACAACATGTTGGAGTGTTTCTGTGGGAATTTGTGCCCATTCATGCAGTAGAGCATTTGTGAGGTCACACACTGATGTTGGACCAAAAGGCCTGGCTCACAATCTCCGTTCCAGTTCATCCCAAAGGTGTTGGATGGGGTTGAGGTCAGGGCTCTGTGTGGGCCAGTCAAGTTCTTCCACACCAAACTCATCCAACCATGTCTTTATGAAGCTTTGCTTTGTGCACTGGGGCACAGTCATGCTGGAATAGAAAAGGGCCTTCAACAAACTGTTGCCACAAAGTTGGAAGCATAGCATTGTCCAAAATGTCTTGGTATGCTGAAGCAGGAAGTCAGGGTCCAAGCCAAACCCATGAAAAACAGCCCCATAAAGAGGTGTGTCTGGATATTTTTGTCTGAGTTTAGTGTATATTCAGAGAATAATCTTTCACAGTTGGCATTGCTAAAAGCAAGTGAGTGTACAGCTTGTTGCAGTTTCAGCAGCCTGTCAGTCACAGGAATTTCTGGATGCTCTTTGAAGTCTCGGTTTCTCTGTCAGACTCTGGAAGGTCACAGAAGGTCTTATGTCCTCCTCCCTGTGACAAGCTTCTGACCTGCGTCCTGCGTAACAGTAAAAAGTGTTTCCTGTATGTGCATGTAACCATGTGTGTGTGTGTTGGTAAATTGGCACATACACTGCATTACACAACACACTCAGTGTGTGACCAATCAACAAGGTGAAGGTGAACGAGGAGCTGTTGAGCGCTGAGTAGTGATGCCTGAAGAAAAATGAAGTCATTTATGACTTTCCAGGTGCTGCGGAGAGACATGAAATGTTTCTTCATTTGCTTATTAAAAGAATTTCCTTGTCATTAAAGCCTTCCATAGGACATTTATTTAGGTTTTTGCTATGAAATTATAGCATTTTCTCTCAACTCAGCTTCAAGAGTGCAGCACATGGACGGTTAAAGCAGGCACAAGCTCGAGGCGGGAACAGCAGTCACCTTTGAAGCCTATCTGACAGGTGACTTTTTTTGTTTGTTTGTTTTTGAGCATCACAAATCCTGCAGACTGATTTGTTTCACAGACTTTGATCCGTGACATCAGGTGCGTTTGTCCGCTTGGTGCAGCCATGGTGCCACAGGTACTCGGCAGACAGTTACTACTGCGGCATGGCCGTCTTGAGAGTCGTTTGAGGTGATCGGGCTGATGTTGTTTGTCTGTTGTCTATTGTCTATTCACATCTGCATTGCAACACGAGTAAAAGATGTGGATCTGCTGATTTTGTAGCAGCGTGTCCATCTGATGCAGATAACAAATGAAATGAGACTCCCTGGAGATTTTTGCTCTTCAAACTAATTGGAAAATATCACATTTAAGTCGGGAAAACATTACACGCTGAAGAAGGGATTCTAGACGGGATTTTCTCTTGTCACATAAACAGACTTAACATCCAAGTAAGCACTAATTTTGTGATTTGCAGATCGAAAGATGGACAGATTATGACTATCTAAACCATAACTTGCAAATCTCGCAGGATGACCGAATGTTTTCACTGAGCAAATACCGTAATGATAAGACACTTTGTTCTCCCTGCGCCTGCATCTTGTATCTGGACAGCAGCATGTAGAGCTGTAGACTTCATTCTTCATATTTTGCGCACACATCTGCACATGTTTTTGTTGCTTGTTAACTTTCCTGCTGAGTTTTCTGTAATTTCTTTTTTCTTTTTTTACCTCTTTAAGTCGTTCCTCTTTGAAATGGATCAATGCACTAAAGCCTGGTTTCCAAAACCTCATTAAAAAACAGCCACTCTGATCCTCTGTGGATGCTTTAAAGTCAAACCAGACGCTGCACAGGAGATGCATCAAGGTGGATTGAGTTGCCGTTTGACAAATACAATGTGTGTGACATTCTTACTCGATGCTTCCATTGCTTTCAAAGGTACTGTTTCATGCTCTAAGTGATCCTCAACCCAAAATCTGTTTTTTGGTGTATCAAACTCTTGAACCCCTGTGGGCTTCAGAGGTGCTGTAAAGAGTTTTGTTGTTTCCTGTTTTACAAAGAGCAGAGACTTTAGTCAGCTACAGCTGACCCCAAAGTCGACATTTATTTAGCTTAGACACCTTTGAACTCACGTCACCACTCCAATTTTATCAAAAGCAATTTACTGACTCGTGTCACCAAATGCAACTTCGTAGCACACTTTTAAATTATCATTTAACAGCCCCCTTAAGGTGCGCAGATTGACGATTTTAGATTGAGATCGATCCTGAAGGCGTCCACAATCCGCTTTTCAGGCGAACTGTAGGGCAAAGCGGTTATCACTAACATTAAAAGAGCACAAACAACATAACAAAGCTTTGATTGCCAAACCCAAGCTTTAAATCACTTTATGTTTTACATCCATTTACAGGTGGTGTTTACATTATTTTGTCTACCCTTCAGCAATATAATGCAAAGCAGGTGTTTCTGCCAACATGCCAGGAGCCAAACTAAATTAAACACAGTCTCAACAACATCCTACTGCGAGGAAATGAATAAACAAGAGATTTAGCAGCTTCAAAAATGGGTATATTTATGACTATGGCAAAATGCAATAAAAGTTTGGATGGAGGTCACTATGCAGGATTTCCTGGAAAAACGTGTAAAAAACATGAAAAATGCACAAACTGAAAATAAACCACATGTAACTCACTAGAAGTGTGTGGAGGCAACTGCCTGTAGTTTCCGATTAGTCTGAAATTGACCTTTTTGTATTGTAAGTAATAATACTTAATTTAATTACATTTTTCGTGTGCGTCTATGCCCACAATTACTCACATCCTACTTATTCTCTGTGTAACAAGTAATACTGCAGTTTGGTGCCAGGAGCAGAACATATCACAGACCCCTGAGGAGACCATTTGAGTCGAGCTGAGTCTGTCGCTGCTGGAGATAACCGGTTGTGGTTAAGAAAGGTGAAACAGCGTGAAGGTTAACACACTGAAATGACATACTAAAAAAGTCAGTCTTTCCCAAACCTTTTCGTAAGGTTTTGATCACAGAAATGAGAGTAGCTCCGATCAGGCCCTTACATAGTTGGACATTGGCATGATTTCTGTTATTTTGGTGCTGTACTGAAGTACAGAATTTGAAATTGAATAATGAAAGTCCCAATCTTAAATTTATGGGTGTTTTCAGATGTATCAAGTGAACCATGTACTTGTTATAGCCATTTGACAGACAGAGGACCAAAATCTTGCCAGACAAGTTCCAGTAAACCTAAATAAAACCCAATTAAGATGCTCACTTTCAGTAACTGGTTGCAGATTCTTTGAATTTGATTACCATATAAAAATACCCTCATCTGCACTTTATATACAGTACTGACCTGTCCGTACAAATCTCAAACCAAACTCAGATCTGTAGCCCAACATCTGAGCTTCTCCTTCCTCCAGAATTTGTTATTAATTTCAGCAGTTCTCATGAGATGTGACCACTGCCAGGTGATACCATGCAGATGGGTCTGATGATAAGCAGTCTCCCTAATGACAAACAATAACACAGAGGCAATTTTCTGCATTTTTTGGGTTTATCACCATTGCTGTAATTGGTGGCAGGTTAGCCCAGTGGTTTGAGTGACCACACTTTTAACCGCACATCCCAGGGGATAATGCTGGGGAAACCAACTTGTGTGTGCAGGATACAATCAGAGGCTTCTTTATTAGGTGCACCTGTAGAAGCTAATGCAATTCAATACACCCCCTCAGCCATAAATTCTGATGTTATTCTCTCCAGCCACATCTCCCAGCTCTTTCTTAAGGATCCTGAGCCATTCCCAAGGCAGATGAGATATATAATTCAGTGTTCTGGGTCTACCCTGGGGTCTCCTATCAGTTGGACGTGCCTGGAAAATCTCCAGAGAGGGATGCCCAGGAGGCATCTTTATCAGATGCCAGAAATCACATCAGCTGGCTCCTTTTGACATGAAGAAACATCGGCTCTTCTTTGAGCCCCCTCCAGATGTCTGAGAAACGTACTCATTCTCTGAGGGTGAGCCAAGCCAGGAAACCCATTTCATCCTTTTGTATCTGCGATCTCTTTCTTTTCGTGACCATTGGTGAGGGTTGGAATCATCCAAGTAGGATGTTTGTTTTCATACTAAACAGATTTTTATGTCAACCTGTGATCTGTAATCATAAACCTAAGCTATGAAGGAACTGAGGAGCCTGAATTCTCCGAAATTCTCACTAGACCATCTCTACCTTCAGTTCTAAAAAATAAAGATACAGTTGTAGATATAGATATAGGATAGGTCAGTATGTGGCTTTAATGTGCCCCCAATGCAAACACATCTGCATCAATATCAGACGATCAGAGCAATTGCATGACATGCTTTACAAAGCAAGAAAATCTCAAGAGTTGTGGAGGTCAGGGTTGATTGATGGCCGACACACATGACCTTCACCCTGGAGAAAAGAGTTTCACATGTGAAAGAAAGCAGTTTTTTTCCTCGTCCTGAAGGCGTATTTTTTTTGACTAAACTTGGGCGAAGGCACATGTTGAAGGCTTTGTTTCAAGGCCACAGGTATCTGGATGAAACTCGAGGGCTGCGAGGCTTTACATGTTTATGTTAAGTTGAATTCAAAGACACACAAGTGTTTAAAAATGTGTCATTTCAAGACCTTGTGGAAAATTTGAAACAGATTTTTTTTCCCCAGACAGGATTAGTAGCAAATGACACAAACGTTTCAACCTATCTGCCAGGTTTGGGAACTGCTGCTGTTAAGATTTCTGATCCCCACACACCTGTAGGGCACAACAAGGAGAAAGAGGAAGACGGCTAGTCTTAACAGATTCAACAATGTTCCAGCACTTTTGCTGCTTGGACCCCTTAAAAAGTCAATAAAATAAAATAAATAGGACATAAATAAAAGGACATTTTAGTGGTCCGGAACAATGTGAAATTGAATCGGATATTATGGTTGTAATAAAATAAAGTGGTCAAATCATGCATGATTTAAAGTTGTATTTGTTGCCAGCACAAGACAGCCAAGGCAGAAACTAATTTTCTACTTTTAGCTGCAAGTTTCAGCAGCTACACCAAAGATCAAGATCAGTGCTAGTTTCTGCAACACCTGAGGCAGGCTGCAAGCAGCAACATTGATGAAGTCAGTGGCGATATTGCCTATAGCAGCAATATCATCAGACAGCAAATGTCAAAGGAAGGGAAAACTTTGTAGAGAACATGAACACATTTATCTACAACAAGAATTGAGAATTATTGTATCAGATCTGCAAAGACGCATCAGGGCCTGGTTATTTTTCAAACAAAACACCACCTGGCATTTATTAAGTGAATTTTGAGTGCAACACACATGGGAGCAATTTAAAAAGCCAGACTGTCACTATAAACCTGCTTCCAAACTCCAAACAAATAGCTGATGTAATGTTGAACGGAAAAACACACAGGTGACTCAGCAGGTCTTCGGGACGCGACAACGATGTCCCATAGACTCAAAGATATCCTATTTTGTTAATGTGCTAATGCACATGACCCCGACCTTGGTGAGGTATGATGAGTCACACAAGGTCAGTCGTGTGTTGACGAATGCTGGTTAAACAAAGTTCTTGCTGGTATGAGTTGTTAAGCCAGATACATAAAATCCATCAGTTCATCCATTAATCAGCAGTGGAAACTCTGCTGTTGCCAAGAGGCTCCACCTGTCATACTCTTGTCTTGTCTCCATGTCTTCCTGTTCACCTGCTCCATTAAACACACGCTAGTCTTGCTAGCAGCAGGAATGATCGTCTGTTATTTGACTCAGCTCTTTGGTCCTCACCGAAATGTCTGGACTGCCATGCAATCTTGATGGAGCTTACAGATTTTGGTATCATCCTGACTTTTTTTAAATCACATGTCCAACATGAGGTTAAGATTTGTACGTTTGAGGGAAATGTCTTCTCAAAGGTTGGATGGACTAGCATGAACTTTGATCACTTATCTAGTGCCATTTTCAGGTCAAAAAATATTTGTCTTTTGCATTTAGCTCAAAGCATAACATCAAGTCTATGAAAGCAGAATAAATCACATTTAGCTGTTGAGTTAAGGCAAATGTGTTTTGATAAAATGCATCTTGATCATAGAAAATCTTTATGGCACTTAACCAAAGACTAAAACTTTTTTGTAAAATTCAGGCCAATTTATTTTGTTCCTGTTCAGGTTTAAATTAAATAGCTGTCTAAAGTTTTTGTTCCTCTTCAGCTGGTAGAAAATGACCAACCAGTGACCAAACTTTGTACATAACGTGTGTAAATTAACTACACACTTATAGAAACAAACATTAACTCCCAGTATCCTTTTGTTGCAGAGGAAGATGCAGGCCTTCCTGTTGCTTGGCTGCTTTGTCCTCACTGTGACACAGTACCTCCTTGGCTCTGCGCACATGATCCCTGATGAGGGACTCTCCACCAACAGGGTCGTTGTATCCAGTGCTCTGTCTCAAAACCTTGAGTTAGGCACACCTCCTGTAGTTATTGTAGGTAAGTTTGCAAGTCCAATCTTTAGTGTTTTCACTTTATTTGTAAGGTCACAGCTTGTTTAAAAGTCTCCATTTTTAGCATTATTTAAGCCGTAATGTTGCATTTATAATGTTCCTGGTCATGTTATGCTATACTGGCGACACTGCTCTTTCCTGATGAGATACAAATGCTCAAGGCCACAAGTCATCTGATAGTGATTGTCTGTTGAAAGACCATACTGGTTGGTATCAAACCAGAACGTGTGTGAAATGTCCACAAAATGCAATTTAGTAAACTTTGGTAATGTAAACTGTGACAGTGGACCTTCATCTTTGTGCCCTCTGGGACAGGCTTGTAGGATGATGCCAAACAGAATCTGCCCCGTCATGATTTAATACATGAGAACATCATTATCAGTTCAACACCAGTTATCAGTTTGTACGCTGATGATGTAGTTATTTTCTACTGTGAAACTCCATTTTCTAACGTTCTCTTTCAGAGTTGCCAAAATCAGCAAAGAGGAACAGGAAAACAAAGAAGCAAAAAAAGGTATGACAGCACAAGTTTTTGGGGTGTGTGCTGACAATTAATTCACAAATAATGCTAGCTGCAAATGTATTAGATAACACATATATGACTAAATTGGTATGTTCCTTTGTTTACTGTGTGAAAAATTGCAACTGAAAAGATCAGTTTACAAGTTTTTACTAAACTTTCAGCTGCTTCTCAGTCTCTTCACAGCCTGGACCAAAAAATCCAGTTGAAAGGTTGCGTTTCTGGCTTGCACAAAACATATTTCCTGTTCTCTCACAATCTGGGAATGCCAGCTCTTTTTACTCAAAAGACATTCATATTTCCACCTTTGTCTGTACTTATATTTTCTCTTTCTTGTTTTTCTTGCTGAACGAACGAGAGCAACAAACTGCTCTAACAGTGCGAACTTATGTCTTATATCTGCTTCTCTCCCTCTCTCTTTCTTTCCTCAGAACAAATTTGGTGGGAAGAAGCGCACTCCTCCTCCTGCTAACTGCATTCCCTTGGGGGGAAGCTGTAAATCTCCAGGCAATGTGTGCTGTGATTTCTGTGCTTTTTGCCAGTGCCGGCTCTTCAGAACTGTCTGTTACTGCCGAATGGGCAATCCTCGCTGCTAAGCAGCCTCCTGCGGCCAAAGCCAAGCTAACAGAACAAAACCCGCAGCCTGAAGGGAACACCGTGAGGTGAATCACCTCTAGTCTTTGGTTTGTAATTTTGCCTAAAATTCACTGCATGAAAGCACTTTATCACAGAGGACTGCGCCACAGTGAACTTTCCAAAAAAATCTTACAGGGTGTTCTGCTTGTAGCATTGCAATGAAACGTTTTAAAAAGTTTTTTATTTTACTTTGAGCTTTTGGCATGCATAAATAGAATTTGCTCAAACAATTTTACATATTGCTTTATTTTACACAGAAGTTCATGGATGTGCATTATCATACTTTAATTAACTTTACATATCTTTAAAAATTGCTCAAAATTATATAGTATGACTTCTGAAAAAGGCTCTGTAATTTTTTAAAACAACTGAACGCTGCAGGTTCAAATGTTACCCGAATAAGAGGTGTGCCTGAAGTTTCTTTCTTTTCTTTTCACCTCTACATCACTTATTATCTTCTTTAATCAGTGTTTTAATTCATGGCAAATTTCAAAAATAATTCCTGGGACGTTCAGGTTATAACTCATTTGTAATTCATTATGAGAAACATAAATTTTCACATTCCCAGTGAGATCAGTAATAAAGATGATGATGATGATGATCAAATGTTAGTGACAACTGCTGGCTTTTAATGATTTATGATAAATTGAGTGTGTGCCGTGTAAGTGAAAGGCCCAGAAAGATAATCTGCTCCAGAAGAGTTAAAGTAAAAAAGATCTCTTCTCCCTCGACAACCACCAATGAAGCACAACCTTGACCAAAGCTGCTCCTGCAGCTTTTAAACCTCCAAAGATGGACGAGTTGTTACTGAGGAGGTTGAATGAGAGGCTGAATGCACTTTTGCAAATTGCTTTGAACCACCGACTGTATATAAAGATGGACGACACAAGAGCTCCCCAAAAGTGAGGCCAAAACATCTCGGTCGCACCCTAGCGGCTGGTTCCAGCATATAACCCAACTTCCTCCATGTTAACAGAGGGAAGTCCGACCAAATTGAAAGCTCAAAGTACATGTCAAATTAAATTTTGGTTTGTGCCAATTTAGGTCAGTCCTATCAGGTTTGGTTTTAATAAGTTATTTGATGTTGGGGGGTACAACATCATGATTGACAGCTGAGCGCTGCTCCTGACTGGGTCAAACAGGTGTATGGGTGGGAACTCATTCCCACCACCCAATCACTGCTGCACAGACTCTGGCTCCAAATGTAAAAGATGGCAGCACTCATATCAGGGATATTTTGGCTTCACTTTTGTACAGTGAGAGCAAGTGGAGACACGTCGTCATCTTTATATGTCAGTGCTTTGAACGGTCTGCTAAATTAATGTAATGTGAAGAGTTTAAATGCTGGCTTTGCCTTTATAAATAAAGGTAAAAAAAAAAACTATTAGTCACAAAGTGCCCTTAGAAAGGACATTTTTTAAAGTCACTCAAACTGGAAAATGTTAGTGGAAGTGGAATATTTTGTGATTACCAGATTTAGGTTTAGGTTTGGTTTCAGGCTTTAGAAGTACATTTTTGATAATTAGTGACATTTTAGTAAATTAATTAGCCTTTGGAAATGTTACTGTAATGTTCGTGCTTTCCTGCCTGTTTTCATGATTTATCGCAGCTGTTTTCTATCTTCCTCTGATTTTGCTTCTGTAAGTCTGTAACTTTTCTCCTTCCAAGAACAGACAAAATTTGTTTGATAAAATTCAAGGCAGCGACATAATGTCACTGAAGTGCAACATGCTGCTTATGCAATATTTTTGGTGGCAGGAGAAATTGTATAACCCATGCGGACTATACAGTGTTTTATTCTGCAGATGTACGCTGGTTGTTGAATAAAACTTTTATACATTCAAATGATGAATTTGTCTGTCTTCTAGTTTTTATTAGTTGTCAACAATGGGAACCCATTTTTATTTCAGTGTTTACTTTTATTAATTAATTTATTAATTTTTCGTTAAGAATGGTTCTCAACATTTATTTATAGATATTTTTGATAAAAACTAATGCTGGTTAGTAGTTAGGTCATGTATTCATGCCAAACTGTCACAGTCCCGTGCACACAACTGCATGCAGACCACATGGTACAACGTTTAGGTGTGCCCTGTAATCAAATTTCTCCTAAGTTTAATTTTCTATCATTCTATTAGGCAGATACAGATTTCTGAGGCAGATACAGAAGGCTTACTGAATAATGAGGCAAGCAAGAGTCAAAACTAGAAGGGAACATCAAACATAGACAAACAAATACAAAAGGAGGAGGTAAGAATGCAAAATCCAGTCAGGCAAAATGGTCAAAGGAGCAAGTGGCCTGGCAGCTGGAGAAGAGCGTCGGGGATCTCAGATCTCAGAGACAGCCTGGTTGCTGGACACAGGCTGAGCAAGAAACCTCAGGCAGATGGCCTGGAAACAACTGAAGAGCAGAGCAGGTCTGGAGGGCTGCCAGGAGGCAGGGCCAAAGGATGTTGTAGCTCTGGACGACAGACAGGAGGATGGCCAGAAGTAAGAAGCCTCACAGGTGGACCACTGGAAGGTAGGACAGATGGGCAGAGTCGTACAAGAGGTCGATCAGACGTCAGACACATGGGAGGAGCTGCTCGGGAGGTTGGGTAGGAGGACGCCCAGATGGTTGCGATCATTCTGAAGGACAGCTCTGAAGCTAAGCAGATGGGCCGGATTGGAGGTGAAGGCAGGACCTCTCTGAGAGCAGAAAGAGGGAACCCCTCTGGAGACCAGACAGGAGGCCATTGGCGAAGGTGAAAACCCTCCGGAGGCTGCTGCTATAGGCAGGACCACTGCGATGGGAAATGAGGAACAGGTGTCAGCCAGGCAGCCAGAAACTGATGGGGCTGGTGGCAGTTCTCTGACGCTGAGCAGCGAGGAGGCCAAGATGCGGGCAGCTGAGCCTCTGAGGCACTGGGCAGTGAGGATCAGAAGTAGGAGTGAGGTAAGAAGTCGACAGAAGCCACGCTTCCTTCTGAAGGGTCCAGAAAGTGCTTCCAGGGTTGGTTTATTGCTAGCCAGATGGTCAACCGGCTGGAGGCTAGCAGACCAGCGGCTAGCCAACTCAGGAGCTGGAGATGGCAGCAGGTTAGCAAACAGAAAAACTGGAGGAAGTTTTACTTCAAAGTGTTTTTCTAAGTGTTCACAAGAGATCTATTCGGGTTGCCAGATTTTAAAAATGTCCAAGCAAGGAGGATCCCCCCCATCATTACCTGATTCAGAGCGACTTTATTGGCATTATTGCAGCATTCCTCCAGTTCTTCCCGAAGTGGTCTTAAAGGGATCTGGTTTTAAAGAAGTGGGACGGAGGAGGAAGGATTGTTGCAGACAGCTGAGAGACAGGATGGGCAGAAGATGCTGAAATACTGAAACCAGATCAGACAAAATCATCTCAGGATCTGCCATTTTGGGAATGCTTTATTCAAAAAAAGCTTATAGTTCAAAAATAAAGGGATCACAATGAGGTCGATTCTCATTTAATAAATAAAATAAAAGTGTTTGCCACTGTTGTCTCTCTTGAATAAAAACACCCACTACAGCTGTTGTTCTCACCAACCACTTTTTTCAACCACAATGAGCCCATCCCACAGCACTAGAAAACTTACTTGGAGAAACAAGACAAAGCAGATTTATGTTTTCTTGGAAGTGTTTTAAACCTTTTTTTTGGTTTTACAAGAGAAAAGATTTCCCAGATAAACTCAGCAGCACACAGCTGCTTCCTTAAACTTATCTATGGGAGCCGTCCAGAAAGCCACCACTCAGGGCTCAATGTGATGTGTATCGATCATGCAGACTTGTCAGAAAATACAGAGAAAAGCACTGAACACTTGTGAATTGAACATTTGTCTTTAAATCTAGGTTTCCCAACCATCAAATAATCTGTTTTGTCGCAGAGAGATGAAGGGAGCTTTTAAATAGTTTATTACCACCCATAAAGTCACATTAAACTCTAGTCTCCCGATGCAACAGCAGTCATAAGAAGAAATGTATGCCCCTGTGGACCGAACATCTGGTCTCTCAAAGCATTAAAGTAAAAAATTAAATGCAGCTTGTTTTTCTAGGAAATCTCCCCTGCGAGAGGCCGAAAGAAACCTGAGGTTCAGTCCTGAGGTAGTTTTCCCACAGCCAAGCAGAATCCTTGTGAATGGGCCAGTTAACCTTGACATTTGCCTTAATAATTAGAACCATTATATTTCCTGTGTGAAAGCTATTTCCACCAGAGTCAAAAATCTACATCTCATATTGGGTTTTGATGGAACTTTACAGATTGGCTAATGCATGACGTTTACCAGAAGGTCAATCGGGGAGAATTATCATCATGCTCACTGATTATTTATATTGTCTTTTACATTTCTTGCTTCCAATTCAATCAGTCTTTCAGTTAAACTAAATATCATATTTTGCTGTCAGGTTTGCGAGCCTGTCATCTTGTTGCTTTTCTGAGCTGTCCGTCTCTCTGTCTTTCTGCTGCTGTCACTCGTCATTTCAGTCAAACCGGTTCGATCCTCCTCCGCACTTTTCCCCTCCAGTCCCCAACACATTCGGGGCCCAGTGGTGCCTGTCTCATACCACATCTGTCCAGATCTTCAGTGTTGCTGTTGACTCCTTGGCCACTAACAATGTTTAGAGTTCATCTGGGTTGTTCTGTACCAACCTCAGCATCACTATCTCCTCACGATGAGGTGTAACGCAATGGTCTGACTGTGTGTCTCTCATTCTTAGTGTTCCCTCCCTTTGTCTTGTTGATATCTTGTTTGTTCTCTGTGTGTGTGTGTGTGTGAGGGTGAGTTTGGCTCTCTGTTTCCTTCTGATGCCAATCACCTGCAACCCATCCACTCATCAAGCTCCTGAGGAATATACACCCCAGCTCTACACTCCAGTGTTCACCAGACAGTTCAGTTAACACTGCAGCCAAGAGCGAAATTCTTGTCAGTGTTTTCCCCAAGTTAAGTTAGCGCTTCAGCTTCATATCCTGCTGTGATCTCTGCCTTGCCTCCCTCAGCGTCCTGCCGTTCTGTTCTCGAGCCAGAAGCCCAGCTCTCCCTGCCTGCCCTGCATGTTTAAACCCTGGATCAACTCTCCAAATCAACACCTCTCCATCTATTCAGTGAAACTACTCTAAAGCATTACAAGCCCTCTCTGTCTGAGTCCTGCTTTTGGGTCCAAGACTTAACAAAACATGTAATTGCCAAAGACTCCCCTTATCCTTGCATTTATTTTTATCATGAGCACATGGTACTGCGACTGAATTAAGTTAGCTGTAAGTCTTCTTTACCTCGGTGAAGGCTTACCTCAAATAAAAGTTATTAATGATGAGAACTTCTGAGGAGCAGAAGAAGACGAAGAGCAGCACGTTTTCCACATTTCACAGCCAATGTGTGAAATGTGGAGTGCAGCATCAGGAGTTTGTGTTGAGCTGAACATTTTTTTCCTTTTCTAGAGGTATGGAAGATGACCCATCTGAAATTTTGGCACACTGTGAGATATGTACTGGTTGTAACTTTAGCAGTTACATTAAATTATGGTTATGTGGAATATTTTCTGTATTTCAAGAGTGCTCTGAGCTCCAGGCAAGAGGCCCTTTGTTGAAGTTGGAGCTGAGTTGTGCAAGCACCCATGAGGAGAATGAACTGATTGGATTGATAAAATGTTGATGATAGTCGAGGTCTGGCTCCTGCAGGGTAGGTGAGATGCACAATAGCTTTGGGCTAACTTGAGTCGTAGGAAGTGTCCTTACTGACTGAAAGCTTGCTAAACTCTGTTTACTGAACATATAATTCTGGAAGATGGTCAAACCAATCATGAGTGTAATCAAGAAGGCTCGCAGTTGCATATCTGTGGTGCCAATAAGTCTTTGCAGTATCATGTACTCAAACCATTTGACCAAATATTTACACAAGGCTGAACTTCAGCTGCTCTGTGAAAGCCTTTGGAGCTCCAGCTTTATGTGCATGAAAGCATAGAGAAATCTGTTGCACACAGTTTACATTTTCAAATTACATTTAAATCATAGGCCGCAGCCCATTTTATTTTAGTAATCAGTCCCACAACTGGCACTGCCTTCCAGCATGATTCTGTGAGTGAAGGAGAGCTTTGTAGGTACAGTCCACAAGTGCACAACAGTTACTCCAGTAATATTAGTAGTTCAGGAGAACATCCCACAAACTGAAATATTTACTAAGTACAACATGTGAAGTGTAGGCTAATTAATCTGTGCCAGAAATGTGTAGCAGCCTTAACATTATTCTTCTACTGTTAATGGATTCTTGGGTTACACCTTTACTTCACACTTTTCCCCCAGTGCAGTTTTTTCTTCAGTTTGACTTTCAGTTATTGCTATAAAATGGAATTTTCTTCTTGGTATTTTTCTACCTAACTAGTTGCTAAATTTTAAAATTTGATTAAAAGAACTTACACCATGTGTGGAGGCTGCATGTTCTGAAACAGAGATGCACGAGAAGTTAATTGTTGTACCTTAAAGTACATTAATTTCAAGATGCACACCTTAAACCCCCACGAGATCCGATGTGTCCCTGTTGATCCACCGTACCGAGCTGTTTCTGGAGTTTGTATTAACACTTTTGTGTGACATATTTGCTGTAGCATCTTTGTCAAATTTAGTTTATCTGATGCGAGCTGCTGTGGAAGGTGGAAGGAGTCACTCACTCCTTCCAGGAGGTGCAAACAGTTAAAAGAGTCTCAGCCTGCAGCGGATGTTTCAGGTTCAAAAGCATTACTGTGGCAAAGACAATAAACGATCCTGGGATAACAATGTTATCACATAAGCACACGGCTTTTACCCTGAACAGTACCCTATAGAATACAGCCTCACCTGCAGTCAGGGGCAAAGGAAGTCTGAACATAACTTTGGTAAGGACAAGGACAAGGACAGCTGATAAAAAAAAAAAAAAAAAAAAAGCGTCTTGATGGAACCTGAACAAAAAACTACATGACAAATAAAACAACACAAAAACAATTAACATGAATAACATTAATCCTTAAATCATCTCTAAAACGTTACCTTGTATTTATTTTTATCAGTTTACAGTCACGTCCATGGCAAATTATTCAACTCGTTAAAAAAATGGATGGCAAAAAATTCAACAATTAATGAATCTTATGTTACTGATAGCAAAGATGATGACTGTTTGGACCGATGCAGCTGCAGGTTGGTTTTTAAATAACAATAATAATAATAAAGAAAACTATCTGTTGTCCTAAACAGCTTTGTGGCATTACATTTTTGCCAACAGTTACTAAATTATCTGATAAAATGAGCTGATATATGAGGGGAAAAGGTTTTTAAACTCAGTAACCACTTCAAACCACTTTTCTTCCATCGCTTTTCAGACTCTGTTGCTGCAGTTATAAAACAATGTTTGGAGCGGATCATAAAATCCGTGTATCCTCTGCATGTATTTTCATTGGTCAGCAGAACCAGACTCAGCTGCATACAGACATCCGACATGACAGACATGAGGAAACTTAAGACGTAGTTGACCGAGGAAGCAAAGAAGAGAAGAAGAGGGCAAGACCGAGCAAGAGTAAATCTCTGACTGGCTTTCAGCCACGGAGACGAGCTGAACTTCTCGATGTTGGTAAAACACATACGTTTTCCGGACGTAATAACGTTGTCAGGACTCTGCATATTGTATGACAGTGGAGTTGCGTTCAGAAACTGTGGGGGAGCTAAAATCGTACAAAACATCAGTTTTCACATAAAGATGCTTTGAGCAAATCCCATGAAAGGACCAAAATCTTTCCCGATCCTACTAGCAAGTAGTATCCAAAATGTTCATTTATTATCATTAACCTACACACACACACACTGTAGTTTACTTTGACTCCCACCTACAATGTGCTGCTGGCAGAAATGTGGATTAATCTGCTGCTGAAAAAGACCACACTGAACGATCACTTTCTTTAAAGTAAGAACCAGTCGACATGGGACTGAGAGCCACTGACAAGGTAGAAAATCAGAAACTATTGAGAGGACACACTGCTAGTTTAGATCTTTTCATGGGACTTATTCATCGAACCATGATTAGATTAATATGATATAGATTAATATGAGGGCTATCCTCAAAGGAGTACCAGTGCTGAAGATACACGTGACATTTTGCACAATAAACAATCTATATAAACCAAGAAAAATTCAGTTATCGTGTACTTCAGTGCTAAACTTAGCATTAAAACCTGCGAGCTTCCACTCAGGTTGGCCTCTTCATGAGCTCCAAAGCCTTTGTTATCGTCACAGTTACATAAGATGAGATAGGAGATAAGATTTATCCTCTGGCTTTATGCAGGCGGTCTGAAGGATTGCATGTTTGAGTGCCCAGCAGCACTAAATCCCTTCCTGTCAGCACTTTTTAATGCAGGAAAGCAAGAATGAGAAAGCTGATCCTGGGTTTTATCATGGACTGTATGACAAATATTGGACAGAGCCACCGTGACGTCACCCATAGGTTTCTGAAGAGTCTTATGTGAAGCAGGGGGCGTGTGCTGAAGTCCAGCTAACCTGCGTTCAGTTTGACATGATGTGCAAATAAACGTAAATTTATGTCCATGGTATCAACCAGGGTATGTCTTTGTGAAGCTTTTCTTGTCATGTGGCCCAACAAGTTTGGTTTATATTAAAATGAGACATAACACTTATACTATTACAGGCCACAGCATAGTACTGCCTGTGTTTGGTCTTGAAACCAGACCAGGGGTCCCATCAACTGAATATTTTCCATTGTTGATGGAAAAATCTGTAAATCGTCCGTCATTTTGACAGAACGTTAAGTAATTCACATGCAATAGCCACATGTGGTAGACCGCCCGTCCGGGTAAATAGTCTACACAGGTAAGGGGGACACGAACCCGAAAACGAAGACATCGATTGAACGAGAGTCTGCAGAACACCGACATAAAGCTGTCGGACATGGCTGGAGCTGGTCAACGCTACGCCACGAGAGACACAAACATCAGTCAGTTTTTAGTGGACGATGACTTTTTGGCAGCATGTTGTACCGGAAAACCCTAAATATTACCGTTTGAAATGGTTGTAATTCTTGCGATGGTGGTTTTTGTGCTACCGAAACAACCACTTAGAGCTGCTCACATTTCCCGGCATACTAAAACAAACTATTTTGACATCATCCCTTTGGCCAGAGGTCAAACTCTTCACGTTCCACCTGAGATAAGTGGCACAAGAGTAGAGAAAACCTCTTCACCAAATAAGCCATTTAACAGTTTAACCAAGTTATTTACTGCATGTATGATTAACTGTGTGGCTCTGTCAAACAAAAATGCATTCCTGTGGGTGTGAAGAAAAATAAAAGGAGAGATGAGATAAAGAGAGGAGGTTTGATTCCTGCAAGACACTGAAGACTTCAGAAAACATTTCCAGTTCTGAGATGTAATCACAAAGACGACCGTCACAAGTTCCAACCTTTTATTTGGATTATTTACATGTGTTGCGAAGGCCTCTGGCAGCCAGAGGAGTCAGCATCATCACCTTCATCGCACAGTACGCACAAGTCATTAAAAATAACAGCAAAGACTATTAAACATCAGCATGTAGAAATCTGACAGGAACAAGAGGGAGAAAACAGGGAAGGCTGAAGGAAAGAGGACTGGAGGACGAGAGGTAAGAAGAGGCGAGACAGAAAAACGTTTTCCTCTGAAGGTAAACAAGCGCAGGCTGGTTTCAAAAAGGCCGAGTTCCTTATTTGGGAGTGAGAATTAAGATGAAAGATGACCATTTTATACGCACAATACAGCTCATGTAACGCCGAGCTTCATAGGACCATAAACAAACTTTCTTTGTCTTACTTTGGTAATCGAACCAGGAAGTGGTGAACCAAATCAGGACAACCGTCATGAAGCTACTGGGCGGACTGAGGTTTGTGCTGTCTTTTCAGGATCGTTTACTTTCTTGCTTTTGACAGAATTTCTGTGTGCAAGTCAGAGCGACTTTAGCCGGAGGTGAAAACCGTCAACAGGAGACACGTCTCTGTCTTCATCTCTGATAGGACAGCAAGGTTGGGGGTGGGGAAGACATGAAGGAACTAAGGGAGACAATAAAACAAAAAGGGTGTATTAAGATGGAAAAGGAAAGAGAAGAACAGACGAAATGACAGTGAAAGATGAAATGGAACGAGGACGTGGCTTGGATGAAAGGGAAAAGGAAGAGGAGATAAATGGAAGACAAGGCGGAGAGAGAGAGATGGAAAGAGACAAGGGAAAGAGAAAATAACGGGACGGACAGGAAGTAAAAAGAGTAAAACAAGGTGGCTAAACGGACATGAGAAACGGAGTTAATGTGTCACAAATGGAAGAAGAGAAAAGGGAGGAGGGAAGGATGAACCGCAGAGGAAGGACACGAGGAAGGAAGATACGTTCAGAAGGGAACAAGGAAATGCAGTGAGGGACAAATTCACAGTTTTAACAGCAGTGAATCTCCTTCCATTCGTTCCTCTGTGATGTCCTTGTTTTGTGTGTGACTGATACGACAACACAGCAGCAACATACTGAGGACTTAAGAACCTCCAACATTTCACTTGGAGCCACAATTTCACCCAATACAAGAAGTGGTTTATTTGACATGCTCTTCCTCACTTAAAGGCTCTGAAAAGCCAAACCGTTAGCTCCAACACGAACGCCTGAACACACCGGCACAGCTTCTGTTATTTCATGTATATATATGTATGTATATTTATTTGTGCTGTTCTCACTGGTTCCATGAGCAGTATCTGAATTATATTTTACCACTCTAAATCTGATCACACCCACAAAGTCCTGGAGCAGCAGATTAGCTGAGGTTTTCAGCGTTTAGCGCAACATAAATCGTATCTGACCGCGTTGTTGTTCTAGACTTTGTTGGTGTTTTTTAGACTTCGTTGTACGTTTAGTGTGGAGAACTTTTATTGTTTCAGGTGCTTCTTGTTTTGGAAAGTTGTGGGAACCATTTTGGGATTCAGCTGCTAAACAGCGAACATTAATGCGCACACACACACACACACACACACACACACACACACACACACACACACACAAAGGGTCTTTAAAGTTTTTGAAAATAGAAATAAATAAAGAAGGATTATTTTAAATGCTTGAATGTATAGATTTGGAAGAGTAGTCAAATCAAAGATTGACTAATCAAAATCAAAGTATAGATTTGGAGAAGTTCTCTTGATTGTTTTTTTTTAACTTAAAGGCGCAATCCACAGCAATTCCCAGTTTCTGTTTGTAAACATAAGCGATTCTGGACTGAGACAGTTTGAGATTGTTAAGTCTTATTCCCAGGTCGTCAAAGCACCTGGAAGCGAAACTCAACAATCAACTCAACTTCTTCAGAGCTGTTCTAAACTGTTAGGTCTCTTCACAAAAAATCGTATGCCCATGTTGGGTCCCAGAATTGGCCTGCAGAGGAGAGTTCTGATAATCACAACCACAATCTCCGTCTTGCTCTGGAAAAGGCCAGAAAGTGGACTTTAAATCAGGATCAGGCAAAGCCACTGGTAAAAACCAGAGGCTGTCTGGAACGTCGGAGACATGAGCACCGCATAAGATCTTCACTGTGCATACGAGTCCTGCCAACATGGGGTAAATGTATCTGGCGGGGAACAAATTTCACAAACTTTATGGTCAAGAGTGATACTAATAGTAACAATTAAAATAATAATTACTGAAGAAAATAACAGCTTTTCATGAGGTTGTTTTGGCAGCTTTAGTCTTGTAAACCTCAGACATGTTTGTGTGATTTTTCAGACAGTTTCAGCAAAGTGAAGTCATCATGTAAAGTATTGGGGCTTTTGGGATACGTAAATAAAACCTTTTTAGCTTTTTTTTATTGTTGACTTGAACCCTTTAAAGGGTTATGTAGATTCACGCTTAATAAAACTCCATGTGTTATGTGGTCGTAACTCACCATAAAGGCAAACACATAAGTAATCATTTGAAACACAAACCAACCTTGTAACAACTGATAATATAACTTTAAGATAAGAAACATGTGAAGGTGCGCCGCTAATTAATAATAAAACCTGTTTATATTACCACATTTTTGTCTCAGCCTGTTCTAACCGCTGGCTTCATGTCGAATTCCCTAACATGAAAACAACAAACTAAAATCTAACGTGACTCCTTCTTTAATAATAAAAAGACCCTTGGGCCCTGTGGAGCGCCAACTCCAGCGCTGAGAACCGATCATTTATATTATACTGATAACGTCACGTTGATTATTACTTAATGAACCTGATGATGTTATACCATTAGTTTACATCACCTAAAAACGTGATAAACAGGTTTTATTGTGGTTTCACACACCTGGGCGTTAATTTCAGGCTATCAGAGACGTAATGGCTTTGCATGGAACTGCTTTTTGATGGGTTTAACAGAATGTGATCGCGCAGATTTACACGTGTGAAGAAACTTTTAGGATGTAGGCCGTCACGGTGGAAGTTACTTGCACTGAAGGCTACAGCTTATCTTGTGCTTAACTTCTGAATAAAGTCCAGAAGCTTCAGATTCTGATTATTGATCTTTGTGTGAGGCCTGAAATCACCTGCCAGTGGCAGCCAGTTAGCACCGGAGCTTTCAGGCTCGTCTGCAAGGAGTCGATTTCTCCTTTTCTTTTGTGGTTTTCCTAAAGTCATGATGAGCCTGTGCACGGCCGGGCTGTAACCAAAGCTTCCATCTTGATGACTGGATGGCTTACGCAGACGTTACGCAGAGGTGATCCTCAACCTGCTGAAGCAGGAGGAGGAAATATGTCAAAAATATGTCAAAAATATGTCTTTTCTGTTTGATCGTACTTTCAATGTCTTCAGCACATTTTACCACTGAAACTTCTGAATTTAAGCTCAAGTAAATATTCATGTTTTTGGGGATCCTCTCCAAATTGAGTGTGTTGAAATATATAACTGGGTCTGTTGTGCAATTTATATGTAATTTACTGGAAGTGTGTCAGTTGAGCAATATTTGTAGTTGCCCTGCAATTACTACCAAATTACATTGTTCTTGCCAGAAAACTATTAGGAAACAATTCTGAAATTATATCATGAAAAAAAACTGTTTCTAATTAAAGATTTATTGGACTCTTTTATGTGGCTCAGCCTGTGTATATCTGCGCTCTTCAGATATTAGGAAATCCATCCCTACAGAACACTGTCCCTTTTCTCTTGGGATTTTTGTTTTTAATTTTCATTTCACATAAAAGTTTGCACGAACAAGGTCAACAGCCGACGACCAGCTCTGCCTCAGTATGTTGCCCGTTCAGTCGTGTTGTTTGAAGTCCCACAAGGCAGCAAATGATGATCTGATGAGCTCTGGCCTTCCCAAATACTGCTGCTCTCAACTGGAGATCTCTTGTGTGTGTGTGTGTGTGTGTGTGTAAATCCGTCGGTGTGAGATGCATTTTGACGGCAGCCTGCTGTTTTACTATCTCCCTGTGGCTTTGACACAGCATCGAGTCTCCATCGCCGTGTGTTTTTCTTCTGTGTTTGTGTTACTGCACGTAACTCATCAGTTTATGATGTGTTCTGGCAGCTGCCTGCTGTTTTAGTACCTTCCTGTGGCTCTGACAAAGTGTCAACTTTGTCTGTGTGTGTTTTTACTGTTGTGTGTGTGTGTGTGTCCAGCTTCCTGCTGTTTGATGGCCTTCCTGTGCTGTTATTCACTTCTCTGTCTGTCCGTTGTTGCGCTCTCTCTCTCTTTCTGTCTCTTCCTCTCTGAATGTCTGTCTCCTCCTCTTCTCCAGAGCCCACAAGACCTGAAACACAGAGGAGAGGTCACTGACAGCAGTGCAAGTAAACCTCTGCAATAATTAACCATAAATTAAGCTTAGATTGACAAATTTGCAAGACTGACGTCTTCTGAGAAAACCCAGAGACATTCAGCAGGAGAGCAGGAAGCAGCGTGACAACTTTATACGCTGAGTGGATGCTTGGGTTTGTAAAATGCTTCTGGAGAACACAGTTCACAGTCTGTCCTCTCCCAGCAGCCAGCGTTAAGCTACGAAGGCAACACTTTGTTGTTGGTGCGACGACTTCTTCTAAGTACAGAAAAGGTTTTTAGAAAATGGAAGAATAAAGTTGCAATTTAAAAGTGTTGGGCTGTTGATATTCTTCTTTCAAAGTTTGTCTCCCTGTGAAGTGAAGTGTCTCCCTTCTAGGTCTCATTGGGTTATGGTTACGAACTGAGACAACAACAGCAAAAAGGACAAGAACAGTGCGAGAAATGAAAACACGTAACACCGAGAGCTCAGTGAGGCTGTACTTTGGATACCTTGAGCTAAATGCTAACATTGTAAAATGTTGACATGCAGGTGTTTAGCAGGTGTAATGCTCACCCTGCGTTGGTTTAGGCAGTTAGCATGCTAACACGTGCCAAGCTGAGACTGATGGGTATTTTATTTTGCAGATATTTGGTCATTCATCAGAATGACAGAAGAATTGGACAAATTGAACGTTTTGGCCTAAAGATGGCACTAGATGAAAAGTCAGAGGATCATCCATGTGATTACAATTCAGACTGACGGGGACTCAGTGTGAGGGGCCAGGATGCGTGCACCGAATTTCACGGCAATTCATTCAATAATTGTGGAGACATCTTGTTGAAAACCGCAAATGTGAACCATGTTGTGGCACTAGGGGAAAAGTAAGGGAATCACCAGTCGTTAGGTAGGAACCAAGCATGTCAGCACCAAATTTCATGGAAATCTGTCCAATAGTCATCAGGATATTTCACTGAACCCAGAAATGTCAACCTCATCTCATGCTGGTGCTGGAGGAAAAGCCTCTTTAGGTCCGGTTTGTCTGTGCAAAGTTTGCCTCAATCCAGGCAATAGTTAATGTGGACCAAAGTGGTGGACTGACAGATCAATGGACAGACAGACAGACCGACATTGCTATCTATCAAGCCAAGCTGCCAGCACTGCCACAAAAAGTGAAAGAAATAAAACATAATGAAGAGAAATATTAAAATTTATGGTGTGGACACAACAAAAAAAATGTATTCAAAACATGAAACACACGCAGTTAATTAGACACACATTCTCAAATTATTGCTTTATTTTTGCCAAGGCTGGTTTTCAGAAAGCTGGTGCCCCATGAAGCTGCAGGCTCACTGGGGTTCATGTTAGTGAATATGCACCACTAAAGCACAACATGAGTTCACATGCAGAAGGCCTCGTGTTGGCTCCACACTGGACGTTGTGCCGCGTTGGGCCTCATGTTGGGTCCTGCTTCATTTCTCAACCTTTGGGCCCGTTCCCCTTTGTCAGACTTGTTTGTTGCATATTCCTAAACTAATGTCTTTTTAACGAAGTTATCCAGGGTAGCATCACAGTAAAGAAAAACTGTCCTTTGCAAACAGAGAGGACAAACAGAGCGTTCTTGTTCTCATCATTGATTTCTGCTTGTTATCCTCGAGTGTGTGCGAAACACTGTAAAATGTTTAGTTTTTCCTTAAGAAATCATCTTTTGATGTTCATGCTGAACATTTAAGAAAATTTCAACATTTGCTTTCTCACCAAGAGTGAGATGAGGACAGTAGAAATCATTTGAGCACTTTTCAAGACACAACACAAGACACAAAACATTATCTAATCAGATTTAGAGGTGTTCGTACGCATATATTTTTAACTTGATAAAGCAGAAGGCTGATTTCAGTCTCTCCTGTGCTCATGTTGACTAACTGCATCCTGTACGTAACCAGCAGCTCGGTCAGTGGCTTCAGTCTGTCACATGATAAATATGCAACATCCAGCTAAACTTTTAAAACTTTCTGAGTGTGACTGAACTTTGTGAAGCAGTCGCAGTTTGGTTTAGGTGCAAAAACTACATGGTTAAGTTCAGAAAAATAAATCCTGCTTTTTGGTGAAAATAAGGATGTCATACATTACATAACTTATGTTACATGAGTGTGCATCATAACGTCAGATGAAGGCATTCAAAACCAAACCCTGGTCTTGGAGGGAGACGTTGGAGGGCTTCCTACAGCTTCGTTCTTTGAAGCGAAGGGTCCTTGACCAGGTCGCCGTGTTTGACGTGTTGGCCGTGAGAACCAGCTGACTTAACGCAGACGCACGAGATCTACTCTACTCATCTGGAAGAAGGAAAATGAGCGTATTCCAAAAATACTTCACACTACAAGAGATAAAGAGAAAGAGTCGGGAGCAGACTTTCTAGAGGATCTTGGATAGCCTGAAAAAGTGGAGCTGAAACATTTTCAAATATTCAGAGAATCCACCTCAGATTTACTGTTGTTCTCTTGGACCTGAGCAACAGTGGAAACATCAGGTGTGCAAATCAAACAGTTTGAAATATTTGAATCAGTTTCTGGCAGATTTACTTAATTCTACTCATTTCTTCTTCTCTTTTAACAGAGGAGGTCACTTAATGATAAAAGGTTCATACATGTACATGCAGGCTTTGGATCCACAGCTTTAGATGGTCCTTTAAGTGTTAATGGAAAACTGCAGTCTTGAATGGTCAGTTGAGGTTAAAAAACAGCCACTTGCTGGGCCACACCGGTCTATTTTGCACAAAGACAACAACAAGAAGTTGACAGAAAACATTAGTTTAGTGTCTCATTTCTACCACTAAAGAACAGATAGTGTAACTTATTAATAAGTAAAGCCTGTGAAACTGCTAACAGCCACGCAAAGTGTTAATTCTCCTCACACTGACAAACCAGCGTAAACACACACGTTAAGCACACACACTGATGTCCGAGACAGCCAAGATAGGAACCAGAAAAATGCAGAGCACAGTCAGGAGATGGAAAGATCAAAGGCTGCCCTCATCCATCAATTTAATCACCGGATCACAAACACGTTAACCAAAAGGCGTCCTGCACACAGAAGCTTTTGAACACGCAGTCGTCCTTCCTTACTGAGAAATAAGTCTTTTTTTTTGACTGGCATGTTTCACACATGTTTTTATAGGGTGCTAAGCACACCAAACTGAGCTCATAGCTGCAGACTCAGCTATCTGAGTGTGGGGTGGTCATATCAGGAAAACAGCTGAGTAAAGAACTGAATGTATGACCAAGGCTGTGAGTTTTAACTGCGAGCTAAACACGTCCACTTTGTCGGTGTGACACGCTGGAAGTCATGCCGTCATACTGCCAGGAAATACATGTTAAACAAATGTGCAGTCACTTCAAAAACAAGGCTGTCGCTGAGTGAGTTAACCACTGAACGACAAGACCTTTTGTGGAAATGAATGAGGTGTTGATACAGCAATAAACCAGCGGTATGCAGCCTGCCCAGACCCAAACAGTGGCAGACAAAGTTAGCTTAAAGCTGGTGAAGAAAAGTGTTAACAATTGGCAGCTAAAGAGCCAGAATTTTCTCAGGAGGTGGTGAAATATGAATATCTAATACTGAATATTAGACTTAACATTTACCAGATGGCCACACACACAACTGCAAATTAATGCTAACGCTGCTCCATGTCTGTTAGACTAATGCAGCACATCAGCTTTGTTAATCGATAATGTAACACATGTTCAGTGTGTTTGTGCTGTGTTATAGTCTTACACCAGTCACCCAGATCACGGAGTACCAAACGATCCCATAAAGAGGACATGTCACACAGGGTATCTGATGTTACACCCACATCTGCTTTGTTTTCATGATTAAGTGTCGCTATGATAACCCATGTGCGAACAGTATGACGTGTGAGCGTGTGGGCGCACAAACAAAGGCTTTGATGTGCAAGTGTGGAGAAAGCGAAGAAGCTGGTCGATATAAAGGCGGCCGGGCTACGTGGAAAAGTACTGAAAGCCTTCAACAACGTTTCCACGCCGAAGATGGTCAGTCTTTGTGATGCAGCTGCCTCCTCTGCTGGAGAACAAAGTGCTTCTCCTCCTCTGTGGTGCACTGCATTGTGACGAGCGCCGGTGCAGAAGTGCAGAAACTCCCTCCCGCTGGGACTCACATGTAAAACTCTCAGCACAGACATTCACATGTCGGTCTGAGCCGGGTGGTACAAGGGCAGCAGTTTGCCTGATGCAAAGTATTTAAAGGCCTTTTCTGCTGCTTTTAAAGCACAAGAACTATAAATCACTTCCCATAAAACTTCAGCTGGAGTTCATTTTTCAGCTGGATTTTTACACCTTTTTCATATTGCGCTTTGCCTGACGAGCTTCCTTCTAACGGGACGGATTGAACTCCACTCATGCTGAAAACTGATTGAATTGATGCTGTATAGCCCTTCAGACAAAAACATCCCCATAAAGGCTAATGTTTTGTAGCTGTAACACATGCTTTACATTTCCACCATGTCCTCTTTTCTCTCCCTTTGCTGAACCTGCGCGAAGCTCCAATTCCTTGCAGTTAATAAACAAGATTCAGACTACTACGTTGTAATGAACCAGCTTACTCTATCACTTGGAACCCTTTGAATGTTGATGGAAGTTTCATCTGTTATTCTAAGAGTCATAACTCAGTCAAGCAGGAATGCACACACGTCATACACATACTGTTGGGGATAAAATACTTACGTAAAAACATTCCTGATAACTTTGGAAATTGCCTAATAACCTTTACATTTGAATTTCTCTGAAAGATTCCCTCCACCCTCCATGTATTAAGGCATACACAAGAACTTTTCACTGTGTGTCTCACATGGTTTTCACAATTACCCGACACACTTTGTGCGTCTGAACACGTGCTTAACATGAAAGATCGCTTTACTTAACTTCAGGCGCAGAAACGAAGTGATTCAGTTTAGGAAAACAACTGCATGTGTACATGCGTGTTTTCATACAGGATGTGATGTGTTTGCAGTGGAGGCACATTAATGACTCATCCAAACACAGAAGATAACCTGGTGCGTCTGGCTTTTTAACTTCCTGGGAAGGAGACCAGGCTCGATTACCACGTTAGAATCGTTAAAACACAACCTGTTCCTTCTCCCTCATTAAATGACTATCTAAATATTTTTAATTCCACAGAGGATGCCTCCTCCTTCAGCGTCTGACTTTTTAGCACATGCTGATGTTAAGTACAGTCTCACAGAGCCACCGAAGTTCTGCCTTTGTGTTCTGAAAACCTGTGGACAAAACCATACAAGCAGAAAACACAGGGAACAAATTGCAAATTGATATTTACTCCGCAACTGACAATTGATGGCACTTAAGAGTAGTTAAACTTGTTGGTTCATTTGACTAACAGACCGCAGTTTAATGCTTTGCAGTGCGACCCAACAGTGATTAGTAACCCCAAACATCCACTCTTAGTCTTTAATTTATCTAAATTTAGGAAAAGCAAACCCCCTCCTTGACACTCCACAGGAGCTGATCCTGCTGCGACATGACGGCTTGTCTAACTAAACACGTGAAGATGATTAAAATTTGTTTAAATAGAGAGGGATGTCTAGATTATGGCTAAGTAATGTTTCAAAGAGCATTTAAACGATTGCATTTGAGTGCTCAGCAGGCCATAACTGCACACTGCAGGAGAGACGACTTACGTAAAGGATGTTAAAGTAGGCCTTCATTAGTCCCGCAGTGGGGAAATTCTCATTGTTACAGCAGCACAAGAAGAGCAAAATAAAGGCGCATGTAGGTCGAGAAAAAACGTGCAAAAACAAAACAAAAATGCTGCTCCTCCACTTTGCCAGAGACAAACTGCTTCTCCAACGTGTCCTTTCATTACTGTCAAAGTTACATTACAGCTGAATGTTTTTTCTAAATGGAATAAAACATAACATGTATGGCTCTTTAACCTTAAAGCTAAATTTTCCTCAGCTGGGGGGTTTCGGGGGTTTTGTCACTTGACAGACACATAAAACTACTGTGTTCAGTCCTTGGCATCATCCACTTCTTTCCCACTGCATCACTGGCATCACCTCAAGGTTCTCTCAGCGAAGAGAAATGTGTCTTTCACTTTATATTTGGTCCCCTCACATTATATCTGTGATGGAGTGTGCGCTCATTTCATAAAGTGCTGTGGGGCTCTTTACTTGGAAAGCCCTTGAATTAAAAGCAGACTGTCAGCTTCGTGGATCTGGAGGATTACACGAGTCAGAAAAAGGGAAGTTTGGAGGAGGGCAGGAAGACTGAGGGAGTGTATACATCAGGTTTGTGAAAGAGAAGCAGACACCATTCCTCCTTCTCAGTCACTAATCACCAAAGATGGAACAAGATCACCAGATATTCCACGTTTCATTTATAGCAGCTGAGTTGCTTAGCTTTCACTTCTCCTCTGAAAGCGGCAGCAGAGCTTTATGCAAACAGCAGCTGATAAATGAGCAGTTTGCTGGCTCGTTGCTCAGTCACGTCACTGGAGGACAGAGTCTGCACTGCTTATGACACGAAACATCAAAACCTGACACTCTCAACGCCCTGTGAATAACTTCAACATCTTTAACAGCTTCCACACCGCTGATTAAAGGAGGTTTATATCTGCTCATGGCAATTTGCAAAGATGGTTTTATACATCGAATCTAAACCGGCATCTAAAATGACGACTGACGCGTGGGAATCACGGATCTGCACACACTGAGCTGCTCTTTTTCCTTTCCAAATAACCGATAATGATGATCTTGTCTTGTCTCATTTGCACTATTTCTTAATTTGCGCAATTCTGCAATACTGCTGTAAATATTGTTGCCATCTGGTCCCTGTTCACTGGTTATATCTTTTATTCTGGTTGTTTTTATATTTATATAGTGTTGTTTTTATATTTATAGCATTAGTATTTGTAGTTATTGGGCTTATACCGGGACCAGGGAAACTAATTTTGTTCCACCTCATGTCTCCACATGTGTGAAATGACAATAAAGCTCCTTGAATTCTTGAATCTTTCCTCCTACCTGTTGAGCAGCTATGACTTAACAGCTTAATTGATGACACGTTTGGGGTGAACTGTCCCTTTAATAATTGCAAACCCACTACCAAATTATAAGTATACGGAACTTCATGCCTTCACTCTGTTCGCTTTGAAAGGGGACATAAAATCAAAGTTGGTCTATTAGCTTTTGCGCACAAAAAATATTTCCTTCAATTGGGACAGAAACCACACAGAATCCACGTTTAATGAACTACGATCACTGAAGACTTTACGAAAAATGCCAGTTATTTTTATCCAGGTAGCCTAAACCAACAAGGCCGGTGGATAAATGTGCAGCTTTAACAGTGACAAATTTGATGCAGAATGCAAATATAAATATTTCGCAAAAAATATTTGAAAACACTTTCCGGCTCTCTTTGAAATTACCAGAAACGATGGAAACAAATCAAAAAAATAAAGCTGGCACAGACACATGTAGAAAATTCATTACAAGCAACAAGCATAAAATATGTTGGAAAAAAAGTGAATGACGCCAATACAGCTTTCAAAGTATTCATGAAATAATTTAATTCAGCATTTAAAAGTTAGTAACGCTTTCAAAAATACTGTTTAAAGATGATGATTATAATAATGAGGCTCGGTTTACTGCTGGCTTGCAAAATTTATCCAAAATAAGAAACAAACCTTGTAAAAATGTATTTTATGTCCTGCACCCATAAATCTGGCAAATAAGAAAATGTATAAAAATGAATATAATCGTCTCCCTAGAGCATGAACTCTCCAAGTAATATCAAAGCCACATGGACAACTTGAAGTCAATTACTACAAAAGAAAAAAGCATCCGCAAAATTACCTCCTGGTTTTTCTGATGGGAAACCACACATCACAAATCGCTTTGATATTACTTAAAAGTTCAGTGAGTTTTGGTTTTTTTTGCTTGTTTGTTTGTCAGTTTCCTCTTGTGAAAAGACTGCTAATACCAACGATAGTACGGCTAATTATAAGTGAAGCTGCTTTCTGTCCGTCTGCTGCTTTGCTCCTTCTGAAAAACAAAGAGATAAATGATATAATAAGGGAGCTAAGAAATTCTGCTGCGGGTTACGATGTATTCAGTGCATCCCTCGTTAAGGAAGTAACGAGCTCCATAATAAAACCGCAACCAATATTTTTGCAGCGTCCATGGAAACTGCTATCCCTCCCTCTGATCTCCGTTCTTCCATGCTTTTCCAACAGCATATAAACGTATAAATCCTAGCGTATATAAACATATTTTTTGAACATTTGATTGCCATATAAAATACTGCGTGAGCCATAAATTCCACACACTTCACTATTACACTCTAACATTAAATTATGTCTGCCAGCGAGCCAAACGTGGGTGTTGTGCCCACCCGAAACTCTTCATCTTGTCGGACCGAGCTGACTCAACAACTGGGCAAAGTGAGCATCAGGACTGCAGACGCCCCCCATCTAATCCTGTCGCTACTTGCTGTAGAGGAGCCCGTTTTGCATCTGGGTCGTGATTTGAGAGCTGGTCGTCTGCTCTGACACGTCACTTGTTTTACTTTACTTGTCTTGCTTGAGAGATTTGATCACTTATGACATTTCATTGAAGAAATAAGGTGGAAAAATAAATAAATATCACAACATGCCAGCAAAACGACTCAATGACTTTTTCCAAATCAGGCAATAAGCTTGACCTTGTGTTCCCCATGAAAAAGCTTAATAAGGTAAATACATGACGTGTTATGACGTCCCGTTCAATAAAAGCAGCAGGGACGCTGAGTGATTAGACCTCAGACAAGAAAAGGATTTCACTACAGGGAGCAATACAAAAAGAGCTTATTTGTTTTAATTTTGGGTGGTGTGATCAAGTTCACAAGATGGACTTCAAATCCACATTTCTGGAAGAACTTGGTATGCAGTGCAGCAGCGCAGAGGCCAAGTACTTTTTGTTCTCATTTCTTGCCAAAGCAATTTGCTCTGTTGGCCTCAGATGATCAGAGGCAGAGACACTCTGATAATGTCCCCCTTCATAAACTCTCAGGGGCCCCTTAGTGCCGATATCAGCACACATTATCACATCATAGGGGGATATCCAAACTGGGGTGGTCGGTTACAAAAACGTGAAAACGTCCTCGTCCGTGTTACAGACGTTATGGAAAGACGGGCTTAACTGCTTTAACAGCAATTAGATGTTGAAAGACAGAACAGTGAAGAACACCAGAACATCAGTACAAGTCACTTCATGGAGATCTTTAGATCTGTGCACATGTGCTGCTTCTATTTAAATTTAAACATTTTCTTCTTTCCCCAGCGGCTCCTTTTTTTCCACAAAGCTGTTCATGTTACACCACAAGCAGTAACCCTCCTCCAAACCGCAGCTTTATTTAAATACTCAGTGTTTCAGTCTCCTATGGATCCTCATTAGGCTTTTGGTTGCAGTCTGTGTGCAAGAAAGAAAATTAATGCATTTTGAACCTCACAGAAGGTTCATTCATTTCCCCCTAGAAATTCAGATCTCTTCTGCCGAGGCTGCCGCTTCATTAAAAAGAATCGAATTACGTTAAACATCTCGAGTGAATGGGAATCTAACAAGCTGTCGTTTTGTTCCACACGACCGACAAGACGTATGATATCCAACAAGATGTGATCACCACAAAGAGAACGTCACACAATGTGAGTCGCTGAGGAGGGAATCTTTCTCTGCATAAACGTCAAGAGCGTCTGAGCTCAATCAAAACCAGACCTTTAACTCCCAGCTGTTAGAGCTGTTTTCTGCGTATTCAGCGAGGCCTGCGAGGGCTTCAGTGAGCATGAGTG
The DNA here is from genome assembly GCF_020382885.2 of Scatophagus argus. Taxonomy (NCBI): domain Eukaryota; kingdom Metazoa; phylum Chordata; class Actinopteri; family Scatophagidae; genus Scatophagus; species Scatophagus argus. The sequence continues at coordinate 24,811,576 of NC_058495.1, read as the reverse complement.
TATGTACAGAATGCATGGATTTGTTCTCATGTTGCCTTCAGGCTGCAACAACTGAAAACTGTTCAAACACAGCTCAGATTTTCCTTGTTTATTTATAACTTTTAAACTATTTCTGTCTCTTCTTACATACCCAACCAAAGATTTTGTTTTGTCAACTGTTTCTTATCAGTGAGACCTCTCAGGTTCATCAACTGTGATTAAGATCAGCATTTAAACTTAATTTGTCTCGCAGTATTTTAATAATACAGTGGGAAAACAGCTCATTAAAGTGAGCACAATCATATCTCGTTGTACTGTAACTGTAACAACAATAAACATTTCTATTCTCTTCTGACGTGATGAGAAACAGCCTAAAATAGGACTGCACTGAACAGTTCGGAGCTTCGTTTATGACGAGACCAGTCGAATTTTTCCTCATTGGAAAGGTCATAAGATTGTCAGCGGAGCAGCTCGACTCTGTTTGTGTTCCTCTCTGCCCCTCTGAGGCCTTCACTGGTGTTGATAGGCTGTCGCGACATGTAACCAATCAGACAGCAGACAGAAAGGCGGCTGTGTCAGAGCTCTAAATCCATACATACTTATGCTACTCGTATCCAAATATGCATTTGTGTTGACGAAACTGGTGAGTTATATTAATTAAAGAAAACTGATGCAATAAAAAAATAACTAATTTAATTTGCTGAATAAATTTATTCATATTGAAGATTTTGCTTGAGTTTTTTGAAGACAAAAAAAAAAAAAAAAAAAAAAGCCATTTGGGTACAGTCCTGATCTAAAGTGATGAAAACAGGAAGGAAATACAGGAAGGAGCAGAATTTAAACAAGCACACTGGCCACTTTGGAGAATGTGTGTGCGTGTGTGTGTGTGTGTGTGTGCGTGCGCACACAGCGACTGTGTGCGAGTGATATCGAGGTTGAAGCCTGGCTTTCAGCAGCACATCCATGATTAAGCCAACGCTGCTTAATCAAAGTTTAAAAATATTGAATGTGACTGATTTGGCATTTGTTTGATAATTTCCTCATCCTCGGAGTCAGGTTCAAATTAGAAGAAGTCGAGGCTGATTTACGTCCGATGTGCCCCTTCAAAGCGCTGCGGCGGGTTGCACACATGACGAAGCTTCCTGCGATAATTTCAAACCTGTCTGACACGCACATCTGGACTGAACGTCACCGCTTTGCCCTGCACGCCTGGCCGAGACGGACGCTAACAAAATGACAAATCTACGAGGAGCATTTCAGACATTTTTGTCATGCAGAGCTGTTTTTTTGGGGGTTTTTTTAACCAATAAGCTTTAATTTCAATAAACTTAAGTGTGCTGACATGTTTCTGAGCAGCGTCTCCAGTTTGTTTAAAATGGCAGCTGTGAAAAGTTAGCATGTTTGTTTTTCTTTTTTCTTTTTTTTTCTTTTTTAGGGGTTGGGGTGGGTGGAAAGTGAGATGTGGCAGGAACAGACTGGTCTTAGTTTCGAGAGTGTTTGTGATTCAATAAGATGTGAATTATCTTCTCGTGTAGGAGATGCAACCCGAGTTGATAAACACTCACCTCTCATGGGTGGATGGGGTCCATCTCTGATGATAGGCGACTGTTCTCCTGAACGAAACAACAGTGGGAAAAGACCAGAGTCAAAACACACACACACAAATATGTGCTGTAAGTTTCCAAGTATTCAGTGAAATTGGCCTCAGGTTATGATTATGTAAAAATTTATGTCAGCAGGGCAAAAGGGCAAGACAGGAATTCTTTAGAAAAACAAAGCCCGTGTGAGTTTCTATGTTATTTACAGCAAATCTTACAACAAATACCGCATGTTATACAGTATATAACATGAAGGTTTTATAAGCATTTTTAAAGAGCATTGTATTACAAAACACAGACATACAGCCGGCGACCTTTTGAACTGCCTGCAACAACATGTACTACTCATACTGATGTTCCTGCTTCCCATCAGTAACTCAGGCAAGAAATATGGTTATTATAGTGCACTTGACACTGAAACAGGAATCTGTTTCTTGCTAACCTTCCAGTTTCTTTAAAATTTCTCCACCAATGACCACTGATTTCTCATATTCTTTCTTAACTCTTGGTTCTTTCTGCCCTTTCATGTTCAGTATGTTTGCAAACCCTTAGTACGAGGTAACGTCATTTCTTTCAGGACTTTCTACTACCTAAAGCATGAAAAATTATATAATATAATATGTATATTGCAGTCCATTCAGCCATTTGACTGCAGCCAATCGTGTTCATGCAGCAGGTATTTCAGAATTTTAAATGGTAATAATCAACACGCAAGCTACACAACATAAACTTCTCTCATGATGATATGAGGACAAAAGGACAACAGAGCACAAAATAATAACTACTATTAATAATAGAAATGTTAGAAGGGATTTTGTGTTGCCATGGTAACAAATCGGAGACAAGTCCTCGGATTATATTTTATGTAATATACCATAGTAACTTGGCATAAGATAATATCTATGTTGCGTTCAATATTATATAATAACAATACAATACAATAATACATTTGGATTGACTTGGACTTGACTCGAACACTGGAACTCAAAACTGGACTCGGACTCGTCTGGTGACTCGACTACAACACTGCCTCCCTCTCAGGGTCAAGCACAACCAAATTACATCTTCATCTCCTGACTGACCTTTGTGGCAGCTGTTTCGCTTACTATAACATAATATTTAAAGGTAAGGTTATTTTAGAGGCATTTGGACGGCCTACCTGCCTTTGTACCTGTCCAATCCTCATGACCTGAGTCTTCCTAAAGCTAAAGGTGTTAGCATGCTAGACGCACAAAAAATGGCCAAAAAAAAGTGCAGCTGAAATTTCCAAATGCTAGCCTGCTAGCTTGATAGCTGTGTGTACTAACAATATCCATGTTTGCTGTTTATGTTCATTATGGTTTTGTTAGGCATTACCTTACATCTGAATGAGACTTGAAGTAGTTGGAAACAGTTAGCAATGACAAACATGCTGTGCAATATCACATATAAGATCTGTCTCTTGAGTAAAGTCTTAGCTGTGTAAAATATTGTTGGGTAAAATGTGCTATCGGCCTCACGACTGCACCTGTGACGATGAGACGGGAATTGGAATCTAAACATTTCTCAACAAACTGATCATTTGGCCAATAAATTCTCACAATAATTTAAAATGGTTTCACAGACCCAATTGTCCCGTAATATTCACTAAACCACCAGAAAAGACACAGAAACGAGCAGCGAGTCATCACCACTGAGAAAAAGGAAGGTTGTGTTGAAAAACAGCCAATCGGGTATCAAAGTAGCTGCCGATTGGTCTGATCGATGCGTAGAGTATCTGCACTTCCGAGCAGGTTGCAGCAGACCAGCTTTGTGTCTGAGTTACTCCAGCTGTTCTGTGCAGACGCTGGACTGGGCCGACTGGGCTGGTGCCCACAAACCTCGAACCAGTGGGGAGCAGCGTCTTTCAGAGAAAACAGCTGGAGGCCTGGTTTGTTTGTTTTACGTATTTATTGGTGTTCATGTGATGCTGATTCTTCTATTCCCCTGCAGCAGATGAACAGGCGGGTTTCACTGTCAGCCTTGATGTCACACATACAGCACGGATGCTTATGTGTGACTCTTCGCTGCTGAGTGTGACTTTAAAATGTGTCGTTTGGGGCAAATATTATTAAATGTGCTTCTTACCAGTCAGTTGGCAGAAATTTCAACAGCGACTGTTGTGTTGTTATTGCAGCGTGCTAATTTGTGTCATTGCGAGACTAGTCTTTTCAGTTATGGCTGTTTTGTGAATACGGACAGTGATAATGAGCTCCATGAGGAAAAAAAAAAACACTTTGGGAAGATTGTGATGCAGCATGAGCAGCAACCCCTCACACCAGTGAGCTAAGTGACTGATTGATTATCATTATTTGGGTGTAATTTATTTCCTTATTGTACTACAAGAGAAAATTTAGGGAATTCAGCGTGAACGTAGAACATAGTAGAACGTGCAGAGAGGATTAAATCCTGAAGATTTCATTCAATTTTCATTTTGTTTCTTTGTGATGAAGCTCCACACCTGCTGAACTCACACACACACACACACACACACACACACCGGCATATGGTTGTGGGCGCCGTCCTGCATGTGCTCTCCCTCCTCCTCTACTTCCTGCTCCTCCTCTTCCTCCACATCCTCCTCCTCCTCCTCTTCTGCTTCGCTGTTCTGTCTGTGGTCATCCTCGTCCTCCAGCTCAGAGCTCGACTGCTCCCCATCCTGCCACGCCTCCTCGCTCTTACACTCCTCCGCCTTCCTCAGCTCTGCGTGAACACACAGCGGCACAAAAACCCAAATATCAGAAAAGTGGGGAAAAAATAAAGCAAGCTGGAAATGAAAGTAGTGGTTTTTGTGCCGCTGAACGCTGTGTGGTTTTAAAGTTAAAAATGTGTGTTTAAATGTGTGACCCGTGTGTTTTTGGTAGGAAACAGCCACCCACAAGAGCACAGGCCTCTTTAGTTTAGAGCTGAACGGTGCCTTAATGGCCATGACTGTCGTCTCCCATCAGCCCCTGTGGCCTTGTGGCCACTGTCAGTCTTTCTGCCCTCTCCCATAAAGATCTGTGCATCCTGCCCGATGTGCACGAGATGAACGTTCATTTCTTCCTTCTTATAAGTGAACTGAACTTTGCACCTGGTTATCAAGGTTATTTACTGATGTTAATGACTATTTCTCCACAGGAAACAATCCCACACACGAATCCACGTAGGTGCAAGGAGAACATGCAGACTCCACATGGAAAGGCCCAGACCCAGACCTGGACTCGAACTCTGAACCCTCTTGCTGCATCATTGTGCTGCCCCATACGTGAATCTGATATGACAAAACATGTAAACTACACACAGTCAGACTGCACCCACAAGATGTTAAAACTTTTTTTTCTTTCATTAATAACATCCTGTTTGTAGCTTACATTCATAACAACAGCTCCTAATAGCTCCAGCAGGGATTAAGTCCTCTTTGGGCTCAAACATTAATAACATCACTAGGATAACACATCTGCTACTCTGGCTGTGAGTGACTAAACAAAAAAACAAACAAAATTTGTTCACTAAATATTCCCATGTTCGATGTAATAAAAATTCTTTACGGTAATTTCGCCTTTTTGTGGTGAGCAAGGGGTTAGCACTCGCCTGTTATTATCTTTACACACACGGCCGTGGGGTCTGCGGCACCACAAACAACGAAGGAGTTCAGCAAATCTCTTTGGAACACCCTGAAACTGTGGCCGCAGCAGCAACAACCTCTGGCGCTGCCTATTTACAAGAGCAACAACAAACCTCTATCACATGTGGGCTGCGACTCAGAGACCTGGAGTCAGGTTACAGGGATGCAGCTTGCTTCTGAAGCTGCATCCCAGGCTCCAGGTGACTCCAGATACGAGTCCAGTGTCGAACTCCGTCCAGCTCCACATGCTTTCAGAGAAACTTGACATCACACAGGCTGCTTCTGCTTCCATTTCCTCTTGCTGTCTCTAACCACTGTGGTTTAGTATTTTTTCAGTGTATTGTTGTAAACACGTACTGTGACCTTGTACTACTTTACAAAGATCCTTTACTTTTCATTACGTGACATGAAAGATTTCACTGTAATTTCATATGGCCATATTTAAAGGGACAGTTCACACATTGTCCCTCTGACCTGTAATGACACTCATCATCTAGATGGCTTTGCTGTGAGTTTCTCAGTTTTGTAGATATCTGCTGGTTTATTTATTCGGACTCTGAACACCACGAGTGACGTGTCATGTAGTTCCACTGAACTCAAGAGAAGGCAGACTTGTCTACAGCCAGTATCTCTGAACACACCAGATGAGTAAAAAGCTCTACAGCAAAAGAAGAAAAATATGTATTCCTGTTTTTGGAGTCTCCCTGTGTAATGTATTTTATTAGGATACAGAGCGGTTGTATGGAAGAAATTTTGCAGAAACATATGTTCTGTTGGTAATGCTTGGACGTTTCCAGCGTGCCTTTTTATATTGTTCTTGAGGTGTGCCAAGATCTGTATTAAAAGAGAAAAAAAACGTTCCTGAGCAACTTTTCGAATTCGTCTGTTTTACTTTATCACTGCGGTTGTCGTTTCCTAACTGCATCTGTCGTCGACCTCACGAGGTTTTAAATTGATGTCAGTTTGGCAAAGCGGTTGAAATGAATTATTCAGTTTATCCAGCTCTAGTTTCAGCACCACAAACATTACAAACAAAAGCAAGTTCAAAGGTCAAAATATTCACACAGTGCTGATGACAAACTATCCGGGTGATGCTACAGGGAGCGTTCATAGTAACCTGCTTTTCGGCCGCGGTTTGACCACATCCCCTTTCAGATGGCGCAGGTCGACTGCGGTGCTCTGAACCGCAGCCTGATAGCAGATGGGAGGAAAAATGTCCTGGTCTCCCTCTGGGCCCCTCTGAGTGCTGCTATCCTTTGCCTTTACTGTAATCGTACTTAACATCAGAGATACTAAACGACAGGAGCACATGTCAGGGTGATGACTGGCTCCAACCGTACGCTCGTATGGCTCAATGCGACCTTTTTGTGATTTCAGTTTCAGCTATGCTTTGGTCAGCAGAGTGCGTTTTCCATTTGCGGTTGTTGTCTGTTCGCACTGTTGTTGTTTGGCCTTTTATTTTTCTTTGCTATTGTTTGCATGAATTTAAAAAAGAAAAATACAAGAAAATCCAATACAATGCCACCACTGTGCTACACAAACTTCGGTAGGTTTGGCACCAGGGCAGCTTTCACCAGCGAGCTGCTGCAGCACAGTATGGTAACCTCACTTCCAATTACTGTCACCTGCTTCAAAAGAGCCACAAAATTGGCTTCAAAAACACTGGGTTGGACCTGTCTTCACTCTATGTCACTCGCTGCCTCAGGAAAACCCAAAAGATCGTTCCGGATACATGCAACACAGCTGACTCCCTCCTCTCTCTGCTGCCATGTGGGAAGCACACCCAGAGAGCCTGTAGGCTTCCCACAGCTGGTCAGATCACTAACATACCATCCAGCATGCACGTTATGTGAAGATTTATGGGTTTCTGCTTATTTACTGTACTGTAACAAACGACCTGTTCAGTGTCGGTGATGTACAATCAGATGCTTTCACATTTAGATTGTAAGCTTTGATTTGCAGCATTTCAAAGCAAATTTTATTGCATGGATTCCTGGTGGTTGTGAAGCAGATGTATTAACAAACATAAAATACGAACATTTGTACGTAGTTTTAAGAAATCACATATCTTTTTAGTGAAACATATTAATATGTTGCCTCATAAATATTCTATCCTGACCTTGACACCAGGGGCAGTGCTGTAACAGTAACGCGGGTTCCTGGGATATCAGTGCATTTGAGCCACGCATTAACAAGCCTGGATTGTCTTAATCATTTTCTGTTTGCTTGAAAATAACAGGTTTGGTTTTAACATTCTGTCAGCTTTAAGTTTTATCACAAAGTTTTCTGAATGCTACTCGCAACATTTACAATAAACAAATTCTGGTGTAAAACACAAAAAGAAAAACTTTTCAAAAAGACTTATAGTTAAGTTTGGGTACAGGCAGGTGGAGCTGAGTGTTATGGACGGATAAACCAATAAAATATTTAGAAAGAAAACAAAACAGGTTCTGTTAAGACGAGCTCTACAGTTTGTCAAGGAAGGATGAGACTGACCTGAATGAGACAACGTCCTTTCTTGAAAGCTTTCGAGAGGTGGGGAATGGGACAGGAGTCATTAATGATCCGTCTCTGACATACTGCAGATCTCAGAATCTGGTTATAGTGACTGTTAAAAGAAATATTTAAAAAGTCTGTCTGGCCCAGACGGGAATGCAACATGCTGTTCTCACATGTTGTTTAAGAGCCAGTCTCCACATGCTCTGCAACAGCTGATCTGAATCAGTGCCTGAACTGAAAAAAGGTGCTGGTAGCCTAATTCTGACATGACCATTGCATGCGTCTTATTCATATACATGTGCATATGTTGGTATTATGTTGTATGTCAAATGTGTTTTTGTATGCATGCCATGATATGCGTACAATGCAGGTTTCCACAGTAAAGTCATAAATGTATATTTGGTTAGGGATGAGAGTTTTGATTGAAAGTCAAATCAAACCGTTGAAGCGCCTGAAAAACCCTGGCTTTAAAACTTTTGCTCATTTATTCATACAACGTCCTGAAGTTACAGAAAGCATCTTTAGGTATTCATTAGACCTTTTGCTCAAAAATTCATCAGGACTGCGTGAGTATGGCAGCAGGTATTTCATGTAATCCAAGTCAGTTAGGGATTCACTGTCGTCATCATCTATATGTCCTATTTGATGGTGGCAGCACAACTTAGAAATATGATCGTTTTCTGTTCCTAAGTGTCTGGACTGTTGTGTTTTCTCTTCTGATATGGCCTGTATTCCACAGGCACTGAAAAATCACGCACCAAGACAGTCATGATGACATCACCAATTTTTCTCAAAGGGAGGGGAGCAAAAAAGTGAAGGAGAAATCTTATTAATTATCTTCTCAAGATCTTCTCCCGATCCTGAAAGCCAGTGGACTTCAATGAAACTCTTTTGATGTATCTGAAACTCTTGAGGCTGATGGTCCCGAGCTGCCTGCCTCACTGACCTCAGCAGTATCACTGTTGGGTTAAATGTCTCCATACCCATTAAATGCTTTTAATAGATGAGTTTTGGGCTGTTTTTCAACAGATTTAATATTTCATTAATCTGTAGCGCGTTTCCCCTGCCAAGATATGCGAGTCCTTCAGCTCCTTGCATGCAAGCGCGGCAGAGTGCCTCTCAAAATCTGTTGGAAAGCAGCCAGTGTGCTGTAGTTCCTCCCACAAATCTCCTCTCAGTCCAGCAATTAGCTGTTACAGTTTGGCATTACAGTTTGTCAGCCTCACTTGGTCAAGAAAATTTTGTTAAACTAAGAATGTGACAGACGGCGCAGTACATTGTACAGATTGTAAACCCCACTGAGGCATTGTGATTTGTGATTCAGGCTGTTTAAATACAACTGACTTGACTCGCACAAAAGAAATTTCAATTGACAAAAAGGTGGATGAGAAGTAGATGCATAACACTCTCGTTTTCACACTTTTAAACATTCATCTATAATTCTATCTCTAACTGTGCAACTTCATCACAAAACAGGTGAGTAACTTGAGGCCTCATGAGGGAATGGCACCTGAAGCCACAAAGGATGGTGCAGGCAACGTTAGCATGGCTGCATTCACCATCTTATTAGTCCAAAGGTGCAAACTACTGGGTCCATACCTTGAGCAGTGTATTATTTCTTTGGAGTCTACTGTGGATTTGCTCCATTAAAGACTGGTGACACTGGAAGTCACATTCACATGGAAGGTGACCAACCACCTATTCCAGATTTTGGGAGAACAAACACTGCCTGCCTTCCATGAGCTCAATCAAGCTCACAGGTCTCTGACAACTAAAATGAAGCAAGGCGGGAAACCAAAGCCTGTCATTATTTGCTTCCACAATTTGCATACCAAGAAAGAAGTTCAGGCTCAGAGGGTTTTAATGCCATGGTAAACCCATTGCTTTTTACAAGAACATGACCCGAAGTCATGAAGCAACTGGCCACATACCATGTGGTAATAGGACAGTTATACAAGCTTGGACGCAGGCCTGCTCTCCAGGCCTCAGCCAGGCTAGTGATTAGAGTGTCTTTATGGAGCTTTGCTTTGTGCACTGGGGCACAGTCATGCTGGAATAGAAAAGGGCCTTCAACAAACTGCTGCCACAAAGTTGGAAGCATAGCATTGTCCAAAATGTCTTGGTATGCTGAAGCATTAAGATTTCCCTTCACTGGACATAAGGGGCCGAGCAGAGGAGTGTCTGGATACTTTTGTCTATATAGTGTATTCTGAATTCTGTGGTCCGATATTTCTGTTTCAAGTTGCTAAGAAAAAACTATCACATAGTCTGACAAACCATAACCCAAAAACAAGAGGAAAAATGTGCGCTTTACCTTCTTTATATCCTCCAGCATATGCATAGCCTTTCTTTTTTCCCTTCACTTTTCATGTGTTTTAGCTCCTGAAAATCAAAACTGCCCTCTATAATTTACTCGGATGGTACCTGGCACTGCTGCTAAGACAATTTAGAATCAAGACTGGTCTCCCTGATGTGTGCACTGTGGTTTTTCTTTGTACTTTATCTTCGCCATAATGTACAACCTCATTGTGAATTTATGTTGGAGTTTGTTTGGAGACTGCGTCCAGGGAGATACACAAGCATTTTTATTCCATTTATCAGAACGGTAAAGGGATGAAGAGCCATAGACAGCGAAGCTACTCATACACTTACAGCATCTTACAGAGGATGTCTCCTTTTTCACCAGAGACTTTCCTTTATCCAATCAAAACACACGTTTTGTTCTAGGTTCTCTGAAAGGGTTATCAAACACAGGAATATCTCCTTTGAATTAGTTACCATTATATCTAATACCATAACACCCCTGTGGCCCAGGCCTCGATGAGGATAAATTCATCCAAATTCTTATATCATATCATATCTCATATCATTATTGGAGGTAACAGGACACAAAATCAATATTTCAGCCACTAAATGATTTTAAAATTTCACAATGGCCAGCTGGGCTTGACTAAACAGCAAGATTTCTCTCACAGATTTATCACTTGATAATAAGCTACTGCACAACACTCTCACTTGTGACTGCAATAACACAGAATGACTGACATGACTGCATCTGCAGTCAGCCATCATCAACCAGAGGCTCTTTCATTAATGGTTGATAGAGCGGTAGATCCTGGTAATAGTGTGCCTATTTACTACTGTGTGGCTGTTGATAAAGTACACATTTACCCCAAATGACTGAGTTTAGATATTCATTTCTTGTAATATGAGAACCAATCCTAGACAGAAACATCTTCATAGACCATCTTCTATTTGCGCACAGTTTACTGCAGCGCAAGATGTTAGAAAGACATGCCGTGACAAAACTGATGACACGACTGACATGCAACAGATGTAAACAATCACCAGCTGACTATATGCACATGTTTTGGACATTCCCACAAGAGTTTTGGCCTGTAATATCTGATACACATGGTGGGATCCTGAGTAAACAGACCCTCTCGCTGCCCTTTTCTGTAACACACAACAAGTTATTGTATTAACTGCTAGCTAGGAGGCTTTTTCTCCTCTAATGGATACATCCCTACCCACCCATTTGCAGATGGACTCATGGCAAGCTTTCTTTAGGCTCGGGGGGATCAGATTCTCCTGAAGAGGCTCCATTAAGGCCTTCCATGGCAACCTGTTTTAGAATATATTTAAACCCTGGTAATCAATGAAGAAATCAAATACATGACTGAGCTCAACACCTGCCCGTCCCTTATTATATTTCATGGGAATTTTTCTTCTGCGAGGGTTTGGCCATTCCTGCGGCGGTTTGTGGGGTCAGGGGCTGGCGTTGGACAAAAAGGCCCGGCTCACAATCTCTGTTGAGGTCAGGGCTCTGTGTGGGCCAGTTGGGTTCTTCCGCACTGGACTTATCCAGCCATGTCTTTGTGGACCTCGCTTTGTGTGCACAGTGATGCCAGGGTGGGGGGGGGGGCTTCTCTGGGCTGCTGCTGCAGGGTTGGAAGCATAGCATTGTCCAAAATGTCTTGATCTGCTGAAGCATTAAGTTTTCCCTTCACTGGAAATCAGGGGCTGAGAACAAACCCTGAGAAACAGCTCTGTTTGAATTCAATGATACAGAGGTGTGTCCGAATGCTTTTGTCTATTTAGTGCACATACGTATGCACTTTCCCTGAGGAACATCTACTCTAAAGATAGTCTAAGTAAATGATTATAATGAAATTAAAAAAAAGGCAAACATGTTGGGATTGCAGTGTGCGTTTTAAAATGCAGTTGTTCTTGTGGGTGAAAGGAAGTCGTTCACATACCTGACTGTGATCGTGTCTGCTGAACTGTCATATTAATTAATTAATATGATCAGAGTATGCTGTTAATGTAACCTCCACTTTGTTCTCATTACTCTCATGATGACTGAAATATGTGTATGTGTGTGTGTGTGTGTGTGTGTGTGTGTCACCTGTGGCGGTGATGTGTGTGTCTTCTGTGATCTGCTCCAGTCTGCCCAGCAAAGCTTCGATGTTGGCTTTAATCTGAGTCAACTCTGACTTGATCGCCTGAAGCTCTGTACCTTTCACTGCTGGCAGAGAGAGGGACAGACAGAGAAACAGAGAGACAGAGACAGAGAGAGAGAGAGAGAGAGAGAGAGAGAGAGAGAGAGACGGAGAGAAAGATGTTAGCATCCATTTCCTGACTGATACAGAATGTCTGCAGAGAGCGATCCAACAGGTTTTGCAACTTCAGAGCCTTAGGAACGCCATGTTCATCATCAACTTGCTGGACATTTCGCTGAGACAAAGGCTGGATTGTGAGGACAGCAACAGGGTCTAGAAACACTGCAGCAGTACTCCAGGATCACTGACGGGTCTAATGTTCAAATCACAATGGCCTCGTTCCCACCGAGTACTTTCAGTAAAATAACCTGCACGTAACCCGTCTGGACATCCGTACCTAAAACATCTGCATTGTGTTTCCACTACAGACAGTGACCTTACTTAAAACAAAGGAACACAGTGGAGGACGTGAATGTTTTGTGTTCTTTCTTCTTGCTATGTGGCTGTCTATTACATGCAACAGACGAGCTTTGTTTGCTGCAGGCAGCAAGGACAAACACTGCTGGTCAAAAACAACAGAGTGAAATTCTATTTCAGAACTCAGACAAGGAGGAAGACCTCAGAAGAGACGCCACAAGAGGGTAAGCCAATCTATACAGACATATAGTGTTATGTCCCTTGTTACAAAGCATTTCATCTATTTTACTCCAGCCAGCTTCTCAGCATGTTGGCTGGACAAAACAAAACATTGTGAAGGTCTCACTTGGGGCTCTGGGTAATTGTGACAGCATTACTCACTATTTTCAGAATTTTTACAAACCGCACATCAGGAATCCAGATTTCATGACAGTCTGACCAACTCACATTGAGATGTCTTGCTGCGGGACATAGTGGATTAAGTGTTTTGCTCCACAGAAGTTTAGACAGCTCATATATCTTTTTACATGTAGTTTGGTAACATTTCTTGGAAATGGGCACCTTATTTTTAAAAACACGATAACTGATTTACATGTTGCCATATGCAAATGCAAAGAATCATCATACTGAATCATCAGCGCATCTTTTCAGATTATTCACACTTTTATTATTTATAGGAAAAACATTTTTAAAGCTGCTATGAAAAGAAATGATTTTAACAGAGGTGAAACTTTAAATACAATCTATGGGACAAAATGAAAACAAACCAAAACTGCTTTAAAAGGATTTTGCTTAATTTTAAAAATGAAAATATAATCGATTGTTAACATCTACTGGACTCTTGATTCTATTGCATAGTAAAATTCATATGATTGATTATTTGTTCTGTAATACCATGATGTTCCATATTCAAACTACTGACAAAATGCGAAAGAAGAGGAGGGAGCTGGTGAGTGAATTAGAGGCAGCAAAAAACAACTGGAGTCATGTAACACATCTGGTGGTTGTTTTTGTTTCATGGCAATGAACTCAGTTAAAAACAAATTTCACCAACTGTGTATGTGTGTGTGTGTGTGTTGCTCAATACACATTAACCAGTCATCTCTCCTCTTACTTTCTCATTTCTTTTCCCTCCTTTTGCTTCTTTTTCCTGCTTTCTTTCACATTCCTTCTTTCTCTTCCTGTTGCCCTCATTTGTCTCTCGCCCGCTTTGTTCTCGGACTTTAATTCTAAGCATCTCTTTGCATCTCACCTTTACGTTAAGTCGAGAACCACAGTGTCCAAGGAGCACGAGGTGGCAGTCTTAGTCTCTGAGTTCCAACACATGGAGACGCCTTAGACAAAGATCTAATCTCTCTTTTGCCACTAAATTGGCTTTCTCAAGTTGTCAGTTCAGCTGTGAGCAGCTCCCTCATCTCTCACACATCTTCTGTCATCAGTTGTTTTTAAGATTGTTATTTGGACACGTAAGCCTTTGCAGGACAAAAGCCTAACAGTCATCTGACTGTCGCACATGTTGTCAAGCTGCTGGAAATCCCTGCTCTTTTGCAATTTGTCCTTGGGAATCATTCAAGATAAAATTTAGACGAAGAAAATAAAGAAATCAAAGGCTCATGACAGAGAAAGGCGTGGGCCTGAAATCAGCAGCCAAGCTGTTTGATTTTAACGTCATTCTGAAGTTCTGTGATCCACTTCAACTGACGTGTATCGAAGTAAAAATAAAAGACGTGATATAATAAAGTTTTGGACAGATGAGAATTATCCAGTTCTCATTTCATCTGTAATGACACAGTAAATAAAGGAGAACATCAGTGGTAGATAACACAAATTAACTTGTGTTTCCAATACAGAACTGATTACTTTACACAATAAAGGAATAATTGACAAACATAAATCTAAGGAGTTCAGCCTGGAAAGATCCTGGTCTGAATGTTGCAGTATGTTGGATCTAAAGCTTCTCCTTCTGTTTCAACAAAACTCAGATGTTGTATATCACTGAATGTAAAATTCGATTCTCCCTGAAATGCAAAACGATTCTGAGGAGGAAGATGAACAAAAGGCACAAGGGAGGGATTAAACTGTTGATGTTTGACATCTTAAACTGCAAACTCCATTTGAAGTGTGGCTGCTTGGACCTCCCCGACAGGATCACTGAGTTTTGTTGTGCGGGGAGTCGACCAAAAAATAAGACTGGAGGTCTGGACTGGAAATTCCTTCAAGCTGCTGTGGTACAAACCTCTCAATTCTGAATCAGTTAAAGAGACAGGTCACCCCAACAAAACAACAAAGTACATATTTTTCCTCTTACCAGTAGTGCTGTTTATCCACCTAGATTACTTCAATGTGAGTTGCAGAGTTCTGGAGATATCATCTGTAAAGATGTCTGCCTTCTCTTAAATATAACAGAATTAGATGGCATGTGGTGCTCAAAGCGCAAAAATGCATCTGGAAAAACTCAACAGCAATGATGAGTGTGAGTGTGTGATGAGCGTGTGTGTGTGTAGGCAGGAAGGCGTGATTCAGGTCAGGACCTGGATGCTGTTCTGTCCAGATCCAGACCAATGACCAATAAATTATTTACAAATTTTAAATTTTAATGCCGTATTTCTACCTAACATGTGCACCACTTCTAACTTTTACAGCACTAGTTGCCCAGGAAGCTCACAGACTGACTTGTAGTAAATAATCTCACATGATGCTGCTCAGATCTGTGCACTCCACCAGGTGAGATACACTATGAGGACAGAAGTATTTGGACACACCACTTTTTGACTGAATTCAGGTGTGGTATGGGGCCGCTTCTCAGGGTGTGTTCTCGGCCCCTGACTTCCAGTGAAGGGAAATCTTAATGCTTCAGCACACCAAGACATTTTGGACAATGCTATGCTTCCAACTTTGTGGCAACAGTTTGTTGAAGGCCCTTTTCTATTCCAGCATGACTGTGCCCCAGTGCACAAAGCAAAGCTCCATAAAGACATGGTTGGATGAGTTTGGTGTGGAAGAACTTGACTGGCCCACACAGAGCCCTGACCTCAACCCCATCCAACACCTTTGGGATGAACTGGAACGGAGATTGTGAGCCAGGCCTTTTGGTCCAACATCAGTGTGTGACCTCACAAATGCTCTGCTGCATGAATGGGCACAAATTCCCACAGAAACACTCCAACATGTTGTGGAAAGCCTTCACAGAAGAGTGGAAGCTGTTGTGTAAATGTGGGTGTAAATTGGGTGTAAATGTCCTAATACTTTTGTCCTTATAGTAGTGTAAGTGGGTCTGAGGAAAATTAACAAATCGCCCACCGAGTGAAGTCCATGTTAGTTTAAAATAGGCTAAACCGTCGTTGTGGTTTAGGTTTTTAGTAGGTTCACAGAGTAAATTGTATTTAAAAGCTACCTGCTCTGAGGCTCAGGGTTAAAACTGAATCTGGATTTGATCTCTTCTGGTTTTAATGAGTTTTAATTTTAACGAATTCTGAGAGACTTGGGGGACACCGAAAGAGCGACTGTGGAGCTGTTGAGTCGTACCACACCAACAGGATGCTGCAAACAGTTTGGGAACTTTCCCTCCACTTTATATTCCCCATTAAATAAATCCCAAGCTGCCGAAGAACAAACCGGCTATTGCTAGAACCACTCGAAAGTCAAGTATTATGTTTTCATCCAGTGCTTCACTGTATAACTACTCTGTTATTCTATCTATGACGAAGACAGGATTAGCTTAGTCTTCCAGTAAAAATTACAATATGTTGACCCATAGTGCCTGTGGTTATACACTGAGAATTAGTTGGAAATGACACAAACTGTCAGCTGTTTCTCCTGAGCTCCAAAAAAATGTGCGGTAAAGAGAAAAGGCTTGAGTGCCTTCTGTTTCGAAGTTTTGATGTTGCTTTTCAAAGTTTGATGAGTACACGGAAAGACACTTAAATCAGAGACGTGAAAGATGCTTTGTGAGCTCTGCACACAAATTTCATGAAGGTCAGCGGAAATAAAAATAAAATAAAATCTGCTGTTGGGACAGAAAAATTCAGGTCGAAGTCAGATAGGAAAGAAGCTGCAGGGATGTCAGCATCTCTCTTCAGATCCACAATCTGAAATGAATGTTTAATGAACAGAATGCAAAAATGAAGTGACAACAGCCGCCCTGACGCTTGATCCTTCCACTGACATGTACAGCAGGAGCTGAGAGAGAGAGATGAACAGAAAGGGAGATGAACAGGAAGAGAGATGAACAGGAAGAGAGATGAACAGGAAGAGAGATGAACAGGAAGAGAGATGAACAGGAAGGGAAATGAACAGGAAGGGAGATGAACAGGAAGAGAAATGAACAGGAAGGGAGATGAACAGGAAGAGAGATGAACAGGAAGGGAGATGAACAGGAAGGGAGATGAACAGGAAGGGAAATGAACAGGAAGGGAGATGAACAGGAAGAGAAATGAACAGGAAGGGAGATGAACAGGAAGAGAGATGAACAGGAAGAGAGATGAACAGGAAGAGAGATGAACAGGAAGAGAAATGAACAGGAAGAGAGATGAACAGGAAGAGAGATGAACAGGAAGAGACATGAACAGGAAGAGAAATGAACAGGAAGAGAGATGAACAGAAAGGGAGATGAACAGGAAGAGACATGAACAGGAAGAGAGATGAACAGGAAGAGAGATGAACAGGAAGAGACATGAACAGGAAGAGAGATGAACAGGAAGAGAGATGAACAGGAAGAGAAATGAACAGAAAGGGAGATGAACAGGAAGAGAGATGAACAGGAAGAGAGATGAACAGGAAGGGAGATGAACAGGAAGGGAGATGAACAGGAAGAGAGATGAACAGGAAGAGAGATGAACAGGAAGGGAGATGAACAGGAAGGGAGATGAACAGGAAGAGAGATGAACAGGAAGTTTGGGTCAAAAGGGCCAAGTTGTTCAAAGTCAGGAAGATGACAGAAGAGAAACAATAAACAAGACAAGAGAGAAATTGAGAGTTTAAATATACTTAATGTTTATGCTCACAGTCTGAAAATGTGACTGTTTGTTTAACAACAGAATTTACTGTAATCCTTACACTAAAACAATTAATGTTACCGCTTCAGCAGCAGCTAATGCCATTAGCCAATACTACAGCTTTTACAGCTATTACCGATTTCCATCCTCAGCTGTACAACACATCACCAACATGTACCAAGTTTTATTATTAGGTACACTTTTCCACATTTAAGTTATTTTCCAATATTTACATATAAGTTACATGAAACAGGGACAGACAGGGGAAGCGACACTTTCAAAATAAAACAGGACATGACAAAAACCTGGAACACAACAAATGGAAACACATGACAAGACACACATGAACACAACACACGGGTTGGAAATCAAAAGACAGAACACAAGGTGTGACATGGATTTGAAAATGCTGATTTTTGAAAATTTTTCAGGGACTCAACTTTCAGGAAAACAGACTCAACTCAGACTCAAAAGTGACGTAAATGTAAAGATACAAACTGGAGAATTATTCGACAGGCAGGCAGACAGACAGACAGACAGGCAGGCAGGCAGGCAGGCAGGCAGACAGACAGACAGACAGACAGAGGAACTCACATCTCTGTTTGTTGCCGTTGCTTGTGGGGAGGACGGAGGCGTTACGTGTCAGCAGTTTGACCGGCAGAGACTTGACCCGTCGAACCAGAGGCACCGCCACCCGCGGGCGTTTGACGGGCACCACCCGAGGAACCGGAGACACCCGGCCACGGTACTCAAACAACCTGAAGAGAAGGTAAAGGAAGGGAAGACAGGCAGGACAGTGGGAGAAAGAGGAGAATGAGGCAAACAGAGAAAGAAAAGAAAGAAAGAAAGAAAGCAAGCAGGAGAAGAAGAGGGAAAGGAGGGGAAACAAAGGGAGAAGTTAGGACAGGAGAAGAGTGGTGAGACCAGGTGGAGAATGAGAGGCAGGGGGTGAGGACAGAACAGGTGAAAAGGGACGGGTTGAAAGCAGGAAACAAAGAGTGTCACAGTAACATCACTGAAAGTACATTTATTTCTGAAACGAAATTGTCAGGGATAAAGTATTGTGTTCAGATGCAATGTCTTTTGATTGAATGAAGTTGTGTTTAGTTGTGTTGCGTTCAGGGTTCACACTCTTTAACAACAAAGGAGAAAGATTGTGGTTTTAGCTTCATGTCAATGTGTCTCATGTTTCAAGTCAATGCTGACTGTTAAACCAGATCAAGATCATTTCCTAACTCTCTCGATCTTGACCATTACATCATTCATGCTGCTACAAGGGGACACTGGATCAAAAGATTGGATATTTAATAAAGAAGATACAACGTCAGAATTATTGCACTGATATGTTGCCTGATGTAACACTGTTACATCTTACTTTGATTGACAAGATTTCGTTGTTGTCTTATCAGAAAATCTGTAGTATACAAACATCATTTCCAACACATTTCTTTAGTTTTCCTACAGAATCCACACATCCAATCCAATCCCTGCACAAAGCAAATGAAGCACCTGAAAACTTTTCCGTGGTTGTGTTTAGGCAGCCACAGCACTTTGTACATGTGAACACCGATTCCCAACCACCTCCCTGCTCAGCCTTCACTTAGTTATTCAAAAGCTGCCACACAACATGATGCAGGGAGACACAAAATACACGCAAAGACACCGGATTATCAAACATTCTGATCAGAAAGAACGAAGAGGGAGAAATAACTAAAATCCCTCCATCCCCGTGCTTTTGCAGTACACAGTATGCAGTACTGCTGACAGTGCTGTATTTTGGCAGTTATAAATTAATGCACTTTACATTTTTTGCAGCAGCAACAATAAAAACCATGCAACAACAGACATCAATCAAACATGGGAAAAGCTATTTCCAACTTTAATATGGTAACGTCACATCTTATGAATTAAAAAGCTTTTCTAAGGATTTATTAGTTTATTTTATTTTTTCCACAGCTTTTGTACCAACATACATTTGATTTTACTTTTAACCAGCTGGAAGTGGCTCCTGCTATAAAGCTATTTTTCATTGTGGTACACTGCATATGCCCATCAGTATCCCACTTAAAAGCTCCCTGATTTTAGTCTGCATAGTAGCATTATTTATAAACACTTAGTTTTGATTTGTGTGAATGTACCACATAAGAGACACATTTTTATTTGTTTAGCAGGAGGGAGCACTTTGAGGACTTGAGCTGACGAGCTGATGGTGTGTGCAGACATGGCAGCCAGTCGCTCACTCAAACTTTGTTATATGTTTGTTTTCCAATGATTTCATTCCTTCTGTTTATGCTTTCTCTCTCTCTCTCTCTCTCTATGTGTGTGTGTGTGTGTGTGTGTGTGTGTGTGTGTGTGTGTGTAGTGTGGCAACAAAGCTGAACGTTTAATAACATAAGTGGTCACCAGGCCAACAAAGTGGATAATCACTTACCAGTTAGAGCAGGTCTAGGCCACACTCATTAATTTAGTCTTTAATAGAGAGAGACCCAGTATTCCCCCATCAGCAGTTGGTGACAGTGGCGAGGAAAAACTTCCGCTCAGAAGGCAGAAACCTTGGAGCGGACCCCGGCTCTGGGTGGGCGGCCATCTGCCTTGACCAGCTGGGCTCTGTGTTGGTTGTTGCTGCCTGTTTAGTTGTGCTTTTTTAACTGAGTAACTGCTTCAGTAGCTTGGATTTCTGGCTTTGAACACTCTGACTGCAGGTGGCCACCAAGCAGACTGGAAGAGCATGACACCTTCTTGTTTTGCCTTTCTTATATCGAGCACAACTCCTGAGTGGGTTCAGTGTAGTTGAGGTGGCTACATTTCAGGTCCTCTGTGCCTCAAGCTTGGCAAGCCATTGAAGAGCAGCTGGCTTAGTTAGCTGTCACAGTAGGCAGGTAGGAGTTGGAGGTGCCTCTCTATAGCTTGTTTGGTTTTGTTTGGTTTGACTTTAACCTGATCGTGGCAGCCATTTTGGCTACTTGGCTACTTCCGCTTTGGCTAATTGTTCAGCATAAGAAAGAGAAAATAACACCTCGGGCCCAACATATGGTGCCCTTTCTTGTTGCTAAAACCTGTGAAACTGAAGATTTAGAAAGGGGAAAAATGTTCAGTTTTTAAGGGGAGGAGGTGTTAAGACCCTGAGGTTGTAGGGACATTTTCTGTACATGAAGACTTTATTCTCCTTGGTGCACGTGGGTCTCTCCCTCTCTGCTGTTTGCTGCCTGTGTGTGATGGGCTGCAGGTGAGCTTGGCTGATGAACTGAGTGAATGATGGACTGTTGAATGAGTAGGTTTTTCCAGGGAGCTGATTGGTTCCAGCTTTCAAGCTTGCAGATTAAAAGGCCTGCTTCTCCCAGCTCCTGCGGGTTCTCCTCTCACCACTTCGGACCAAACTGCCAGCCAAAATGTTTCCGTGTGAAATGCATTTTAAATAAACCTTTAAACAGCTGGAGAATTCTTTGTTTCTGATGCTTCGTGGGAGCTGAGAAGTGAGAGGTTTCACTTTTTCATGCTGTGCCAGGGCGTGTCAAAACATAAAGATGGTCACCATTTCTTTTCAGGTCACAAGACAAGATGTCAGCTTGTTTGATCTCACTGCTGCTCACAGCTGCAGTTAAATCCCAGAGGTGGAGGAAGTATTCAGATCATTCACACATGTAAAAGTACTAATACTACACTGTCAGAATACTCTGTCACAAGTCTGGCGTAGAAAATACAAGTAAAATTGGCACAATTAAGAAAACCCACTTAAAATATTAAAAGAAAAAGTACTCAATGCAGAAAAACCTGTTCCTGTGACTATATATTGTTCGACAGACAACAGTCCAAACCTTAAAATCGAACCATCAGAGTTAAAAGTAAAAGCCAGAAGTGCTTTTTTTTAAGTTACTTTATTAATCCCAAGCTGAGAAATTATTTCTCTGCATTTAACCCATCACTGATCGAAACACAAATAGAGTCTTGATGGCAGAACCTCTCAGTAAACCTCAAACTTCTCTCTCAGACTTCTGGTTAAACTGGACCAACCGCAAAAGCTCTGGTAAGTATGAAACATTCATACCAAAATGTCTAAACATACCGCCCAGATTCAAAAATATCATAATTCCCCTTTAAGGTGATCTGGTTCAAATAGAATTTGCAGGATTAAATATTTAAGAAAGCAGACAATCTGTCTTCAGTTTATGTATTTCCCTTGGCTACACTGTACAGGTGATGTCACTTTGTGGGCAAAATCCAGCAAAAGAGTTCTCATTTTAGTAGTTGAGCAAAACAGTATTAGTCCTGCAAATGAACATTCCTTTTTGCCACTCAGTGAAATTTACATGGAAGTTTTGGGGAAATGACAAAACAAAGTTATAAAGTAAACACAGGCTGCTCTGTGTTACTCTTTTCATAAGTCAGAATAGCTGTTCAAAAAGTTCTGCTTAAGAAACCATCATGGTTTGGGTTCAAATCACTTCACTGAGATACGGGAACCTTCACTGTCACAATAATAAATAAAATAAACATGGTTACAATAATAAATATACACAGAGGAAAGGACAACCAACACCGACTGAGTGCAGAAAAACAGAAATGTCGTCTCCTGTGCTAAAGTTGACAACATTTTCTTGATTCTGTAGCTCTATGACAACATTGGACTCACATTTAATTCCACTTGAACATATCTGCATGTAGTTTTTGGAGATTTGCTGAAATGGGTTCATTTCATTCATTATGACACCTTAATATCTGAAGTTGTCATGGAGCCAAACTACAGAAATAAAATCAATGATATGATGACTGATAATGTGTGCTTACACTCATGAGACTCTAACATGAGTGAACCTCATAGGGCTGTCAAAGAGTAACTCCATATTATATTGAGGAGATTAGACTGAGGAACAACATGACTACAGTGGTCATTATGTGCTGGAAGGCGTTAATGTTTGGTCACCTGTCATGTCTGTTACTCTTACGATTGGCCCCAGAAGAGGACGTGGTATCACACTGGTGACGTGGGCAATAAATTTTACATTTCTTGAAGAACACTGCGCGTTTCCTATGATAACATATTTTCAGGAGTGAAATACATCGGGGCTCCATCCTGGGTCCTTCATCCAGACTTGATCACTGTAATGCTCTGCTGTTTGGTCTGCCTTATGCTGGTTAGAAAAAACTTCAAATGGTTCAGAATGCTACTGGTTAACTAAAACTAGAACATTTGTCCTGATTATACTGATTATACCTCCACCTCATTGTCATCCTTTTCATTTCAGATCAGACTATAAGGTGCTTCTGATGTCTGACATAATTTTAAATGGTCTTAGCCCCTGATATCTGTCTGGTCTCATTACACCTTATGCTGTACTCAGTGCTGTCAGACTCCAGGGCTCCTGCCTGTCCCGAGTTAAAAAGGAATCTGCTGGTTGCACGGCCTTTTCCTGTCCCGCTTCTGTCCTCTGGAATAACCTCCCAGTTCTCAGACAGTCTGGTTACTTTTGAGGCCTTTCAATAGGGGCTACATACTCATCTTTTCACCCTAACTTTCAGTTGTTAAAATGATCCTTACGGAGTGCTCAGTCTCAGCCTCAATGAATCTGTTTAATATTTTGTTTATCCCACAGTCAATAAATCAGCTTCTGCCACTGCATTTGTCTTGTCGTGTTTTTGTGTCTGATTCCCACAAGTCGTCGAGCTGTGTGCGTCTCTTTTCTCTCTTGTCATTAAGGCTCCTCTCTGCTGGCCCACTGAACATCCTGGACCCTCTTTGTCTCCTGGCTGTCAGTGACTCATCCAGATATTTGGATCAGCATCATCGCCCTCCTTCCTCTGTCCCTCTCTCTAGTCTGCATGCTATCATGTGTGTCTCTCCCCGTTAGTTCGTCTGCGTGAACGCTGTGGTGCCCTTCTGTCCTCCCTCCAGATCACACTATGACTTGCTCTACATGTGGGTCTCTGAGAACCAAGAACCCCAAGTTCAAATAAGTTTGTTCAAAATTAATTAAAAGCTTGTGCTCAAATCGGAAACGTTACTCTTTCCTTGACTTGTTGGGAATTCAGTGCGGGTTATGAAAGCTGACGACATTTGGGGAGACCCATATGGAATATGATGATTTAATTCAGCCGTTCTATTTGGCACTGAACTGCAGCCTGCACTTAACTTTTGGGACAAGCAGCAGCTTTTTTTTCGGTCTAGTGTTTTTGATAAGTCAAATTCTAAACCAGCCCAAGTTCTTACATACGGTCATAAAACTGTCATGTCATGGGTTTGATAATTACCTCAAATAACCAGGTGACTAAGTGTGTTGCCCCACTACCTTAAAATTCAGCTCCACATGGGTAAAAAGATATAAGGCTAAATCATATTGTGTAATCTGACCATTGTTCCATTGCGTAAATAAAATGAATAACCACAGCAGACAGACAGACTTGATTTTTACTGAGATGATACCAGGTCAGACTGGTTTTGATGTGCAGAAAAAACATGCAGAAATGGTTCACAGAGAGAGGAACAGAGTGAGTGTGAGGGTGTGTGTGTGTGTGTGTGTGTGACAAAAAAAAAAAAAAAAAAAAAACGACAGCAAGAAATAAAGAAGGAAAGAAATAAAAATGCCTCTTGACCTCTTGTTTTTTGTACATTTTATGTTTATAGGCTGAAAATGAGCGGGAGGGATAAATCAATCCTGAGGTCTGCGGCCCAGCTGGCCAACATGTTTCAACATCTGTTAAGACAGATGTTTGTCCAAGGCAGCTCAGCAGGATTTCTCTGACTCTGGTATTGAAGCTTATTTGCAGGAATAGATGGTGAGAGGTTAAGGAAGACAGCTTGTAGCCAGAAGATCACCGCGTCGAATTCTGTGCAATTTTTCTTCTTTTGCAGGTTGGCTGGGCTGACCCTGACCAATGGGATGAGGAACTCAATCATCTGGAAGGAGCCCTGAGTAGCGCAGCAATTCTTTAACAATGAAAAGAGCCAGTTAAGGTGGTCTAACATCTGATTAGGATGCCCTCCCTGCAGAGGTATTCCAGGTATGTGAAACTAGGAGGCCCCAAGGTAGCACCAGAACATTCTGAAGGGATTAGCCTATGTAAACCATCTGGTCTGGGACCACCTTGGAATCCCCAAAGAGAAGCTGAGGAAGTGATTTTGTTGTCTGTCTGCGGTTCTTTGTTCAGCCTACTACCACCTTAACCCACACCGAGGTAATTTGGTGTGAGTTGCTGAGTTTTCTGAGACTCTAGAGGGGTCTGCCTCATCTTTAATATAGTATAACTAATTAGCACTTTGCTTGTGGTGCTTAAAGCCCCAAAAATAAATTTTAAAAATTCAATTCCACTATATTTGACAGACGGCAGACGTCTCGATATCTGTTATCTCCCAAAATGATCAAGATGGATGGCCTGTACTACGGGAAAGAGAAAGTAAGAATGATTTTAAGAGTTTGGGTGAACTGTCATTTAAAGCTAAAAATCAGCATTAAAACCTCATTAAAACATTTTTATTCCAAGTCAGATAGACTAGCATACAGAGCCAAAACAATGACTAATGCACCGCTGTTGCACTACATAGGGACTACATTATAAACACCATGTATAGCTGCCATTTTAACACACAGACCACTGAAGCGGTATAATCCACAGAGATCTCTAAAGATGCTGGGTAATAACTTAATTTGTCATTTCTGCATCCTTTTGAGATGGATCATTTGGCCATCCGACCACGACAGTTGCAAGAGGATGCGATGACTGTGATGACTCACGTGTGAGGGTTCTTTCAAACGTAAATCATACAGTATGGGTTTAACACAGGGTTTAGAGATCCACGTATGAGTCACATCCCACTTTACATATTCACAAAGGTCTCTGAAGTGCTGACGTCTGGGGACAAAATTCAATTCACGGTCATGTTTGTGGAATCATCTTTAAGTGATGATAAATAATCACGCTGGAGGAGGTTCCAATTAGATGTCACTCAAAGGCTGTACTGTGAAGAGAAAATACTGCGTAGGAGCACTGCAAGTGAATTTCATTTTATACTTAAGATTTCACAACGTGTATTTTCACCTGATAGTGGTGCTACAGGAAGTGTTTTGGGGTAACCCTGGGGTCATTCTTTTGAGGATGTCCACATTTGGTCTAAATTCATGAACATCAGGACATTAGTTTTGGTGATATTATGTGATTGTCAACAATCTGTAGACTTTAAACAGCTTTGTGAAAAACCACACGCTGCATTTTGTGGTTTATTGTAATTCAGCCACAAGCCATTGTACTTCACAGTTCTCGGTTAATGCTAATTGAGCATCTTCCAGTGGGGAATAAAACTATATTCACAAAAATTTACCTACTTACCAATACTTGAGGAAGCAACCTGTCCTGAAGGGACAGTAGGACAACAGCTCATCACACATTAGGCCCCAGATAGCAGTAGAAACAAGCCCTAACACCTGTATTTCACATCAAGTGTGCAAGCAGGTGGTTTGTGCAAGGTAAAGTGTAGGATGAAGAGCACTGCTATCCTACAAAGCAGTCGTGTTGTTTTGAGTCGTGCCTGAGAATTTTTAGCCAAGTACCAGAAGAATCCATGCACGGAGTTCACAGCTTGTGCAGGTAATTAACATATAGCCTACTACATTCTTTCCTGCAGTGATATTAGTGCTTGCTTCAATGCCAGAATGCTGGCAACTGGACGCTATGAAGGTCACAACAGGAAATAATAAAAGCAGGGACAGTGACCGAAAGGGAATCCCAGGACTGGAAGCCGTCTTGTTAGACCCAAACGACTGTGTGTTCAGTAACACCTATGAGAAATAATGGCTGTTCCCTCTTTGTTCTGTGTTGGCAAAGTCAGAGTAACTGCAATGGTATTGTATAACTGAGTGTATTAGAAGAGCAGCTGCTCCTCCTCTCCCAGGGAGGAGGATAAACCTTGTCCACCCTTTTCCTCACTGCATTAAGCTGTTTTATTTCAAGACAGACAAAGCTTGATGTGTTTTGACAGGAGTCAAAAGAGGCTTCAGGAGAGATGTTCTTCTGAACAAGCATGACCGTTTCTGGGAAACACGAAACCCTGTACTGAAGTTTCAAAATCTCTTCTTATAATGGTACTGAAGAATGCTGGATTGTTTTGGTGTTTTGTTTTTTTTTACTGTAGATGCAAAGCTCTCTATCTTAGATCGAAGACAGACATTAGTTTGACATCTGGGATCATCTGGATGCATCATCACTGATTGATCTCAGATGGCCATCTCTACTCCCTCTTTTGCTTGGTATGCAGAATTTAAAAAAAAAAAAAAAATCTCCCATTGGTGCACATGTATTTTTCTACTTTACCAAAGTAAAAGATTCAATTTCAAAGTGCTGAACTCTCATGGAAGCCAGACAAGACATACATGATGGGGTCAAAGGATTTGCTTCAATGCGAGGAATGTCAATGTCAGTTTTTTTTTTCTTTTCACTCTCACAACACTAATAGATTTAATGATGACTTTCATCTGGTTTTGTCGTGGCTGTAATAGTTACCACACTGTGACAATGGATCAAGTTTAACCAGATGTTCCCGGTTCAGCATTATCAAGAGGCGGCACCCTCAGGCCAGTAATCCCCTGGCTGAAGATTTTTGTGTACGATCTTATTTAAGTAATGGAAGACATTGTTAATCTTCCTTTTGTGTTCATTACATGTGATCAACTGTCAAATGGTGCTGTCATAAACATAATATTTTATTACCTGACTGCTGTAAGGATTTTATATCCACCACAGTAACATAGAGAAGTTCACAGGTCCACTTGGGTCCTCGTGCGACCCGTTTTACATTGGACAGAAATCCCACCAACACCCACTGACATCTGGCTTTTGTTTTCAGTAGTAAAGCGTACAATTGGCACTCACACCGGGGCCCTGCAGTAATCATGGGTCTTTATCAGCTCTGGCTCTGATCGGCCGTGATGGAAACATGACTCTCCGATGGACAAGCTAATCATTACCCCCTTTTCAGCATGATGCTATGATTGGCCTTAAAATTAAGTATGAACTGTGAATTCATAAATTCAATTCATTCAAATTAGACGATAAATTATTGCGGCTGCCAGTCCCCTCGAACGTGGGAGAAAATGGGGTCTTTCAGTCAACTTATTCCTTTTCCTCCGCACAGCACACGTAATGTTTGTCCATACCAACATGTTTTGTACTTTGTAGGTCTTATCCATGATGCTACTGAAAACAAGAAGGGCCATCAGGAGCTTTTCAGCCAGCCAAGATGATCAACAATGAAAACCAGTGAGCAAACTAATGTCACCAGCCATTCCACTGTGGAAAGCTTAAGTGATGTTAGTTAACTGTGTTAGCGAGCAACAACTAGGGAGCTAGCCATGGCTAACAGTCAGGTTGCTAGCAGGAGTAATCATAAAATGGGTGCATACGTTTGAAAATCAGTGTAGAAACCCTACCATTGATGAATTATAATAATGATACCAATGAACCGGTTTATTTGTGGGATGTCCCAAACCAGCGTTTTGGTTTTTGGGTGTTTTTTGAGTAGAACAAAACTTTTGGTGCTCCTGTCCCATCTAGTTTGACAATAAGTTGCAGGCATCAGATTCGAAATAAGCATACATTAACAAAAAACAGACAAAGGAAAACAAGAAATATATTGTCTTTCTACTGTTTTGAGTGTATGTCAAAAAAAAACAAGGAAAATTACCACATTTTGTTTTATTTATGTTTTACACACGGTCCAAACTTTTATGGAATCAGGTGGTGGGGGGTGGGTGTTTTGTTATCTTAGGATAATTTATTCTTAACAATGCAAACAGTCCTCAAAAAGCAGATTTTTGGAAATTTGTGGACACAGAACAAGTCGTCTCGTGACCTGCGTGAACACTGGAGACAACTTACCCTTTGGTGGTTTGTCTTTTGTTTATAACTTCCTTTGTTCAACAGTTTATTTTTGGTCTTTTCATCACAGCGTTCAAAACAACACTCCGTGTAACTGACATGCACTAAGCTAACACTTTTTTATAATGATAGATAAAACTAAGTGTTTTATTTCATTTAATTCCTTACACCAGTTTTTCTCTCTGTAAATGGAAAAATCAAGTCAACCTCATGGGGTAAACACACACAAGGCTCATCTGCTTGTGGCAGCGCCAAGCAGAGACTCACCCAAGACTTCACTGTTACCTGTTGCACCTGGCCAGGGAGCATCATCTGTTTCCCCTGTATGCCGTGAGCAATTATTTTTTTTCCATCTTGTAATGTACATGCTAGAGCAATTGGTTTTACCCCGGTCAAAACAGTTGTTCTGTCTGTTTCCATGTTCACATTGTGTGCACTGTCATAATACAAGAAAGTTCTATAAACACCACATTGGCTCAATTTCCTCAATTTCTACGGCTCAATAGAGACATTTTTAACTCATGTTGGGCCTCTGAACGACATTCTGCCTCGGGCCCCTGAAAGGTTAACATGATTAACCTTCTGATGATAGCTGGAAAAACACCGGAGCCAACAGTCCATGTGTTCAAACCCTGACTACAGTCCGGCTGAAGAAAGCTGGAGGACCTTCCTCTTACCTGTCGTAGAAGTCTTCTCTGTAGTAATCGTAGTCAAACTCGTAGCCACTGGGGAGAAAATGCAGGAGAACAAAGAGACAAAGACAAAATAAAACACAAGCATGTGACCACATGTAAAACAACACATGGGAACAAAATCTTTCTTGAAGGGTTTTCTTGCAGTTTATAGCTGTGTATACAAATGCTTTAAAAAAAGGCAATAATTATAAACTGTGTGGAAGAGAAAAAAGAAACCACAACATACTTCATTTTAACCCCAGGAGAAAGAAAGAGAGAAATGAAAATGACAAAGACCAAAGAGACTACGGCAGCAGAAACTTAATACTCGAGAATGATGTGCAGAATATTTGACATTTATGGACATGTTTTACAATTTCTGTTAGCATGCATGAACTCTGAGCAGCCATGTCCTGGATACATCAGCGAAAATAACAGTGGAGTCAGAGAACTTCTGACCAAAAAATAAAAACTTTCTACTATGTAGCCGTAATCTACTGAGAAAATAACACTTTTCTCCACTGAAACCTATTAAAATCATATTTTTTATATTAAAGTTTGTAAAATTGAATTAAAATTCTTTGTAATCTTTAAATGATCATTGAAAGTGATGAAGGAAGGAATCAAAACCAACTCTGCAGCTCTGTGGAGCTTTAAAGGTCCTTTCATTTCATTGTTTTGTTTTGACGACAGATTCAGTCACGAGACGCTCAGAAGGTAACTGATAAACCAAATACACAACCAACGAAATATACAACAGCAGCAGACAGACAAAGCTGGAGGCCTGCTGGTGAGGAAAGTGGAGCACTGAGCGGCGATGGGGCAGATGTTAAATACGGAGCTAAAAGGGAAGCGAAAAGTGGAGGCACAATCACATTGCCAAAGGGATGATAATGTTGTTCTATTTCTACTGAAAGAGGTACTAAAATCTTGTACTGAAGAAAAAATACTAATACTACAGTGCGGAAATACTCTGCAAGAAGTAAAAGTAATGCAGTTAAAGTTTTACTTTAGTAAAACCACAAAAGTTTTAGCATCAAAACCTTACAGAATCCTATCATATTACTGTATAATTATGAATGCATTAATGTGTTCACCATGTTAATGTTGCTGGAACAGCTGCTAGTGAAGCTCATTTTAATGACTTTATCCAGGATAAACCAAAATAATATACCACTTATTTGTTTTTCATACTTTGTTTTAATAATCTGAATCTGCAAATAAAGTAGGAATCAAAGCTTTGAAATAAATGTAGCAGAGTAAAAAGTACAGTATCTGGAGTAAACAGAGGAGGCACCTCACAAACAGTTTCAGTTATTGCGTGAGGGAAAAAAAACTGTCTTTCTACAATAAGTTTTTCCAGAAGTCTAATTACTGATGTTTCTCAAAATGTTATAAATAGCAGACTGAGACTTCTTCAGGGTGTTGTTGTTCATAAAACACCTCCAGGTCTCAGCCTCCACCTTCTTCAGGGTGTTGTTATCCACAGCAGGTGGTTTCAAAGGCTTGTACTTCTTCAATTAAAGCGGTTTAGATCTCAGTCTCATGTGAACACCTGCATTTGTTTGTACGGCCACATGTTGTTTGTGGCTGCAGTATTCTCTTGCTGGCCTTCTAATACAAATCCTGACCTTTAAAAAGAACTTCTGCTTGTTTACACAAAATACGTTAGTACGCTGTGCAAAGCAAATAAATCAGAATGTGATGATTTGCTAACCCTTTCGGACACATGCTCAAATGAAAACA
The DNA here is from genome assembly GCF_020382885.2 of Scatophagus argus. NCBI lineage: Eukaryota > Metazoa > Chordata > Actinopteri > Scatophagidae > Scatophagus > Scatophagus argus. Next base: position 24,780,679 of record NC_058495.1, on the reverse strand, counting down.
GTACAATAAATTGATTTTTGTGTTGATTTTTATAAATATGTAGCTTTAGGTTTATTCAGTATTCATTCTCTCTCTGTGTGACTTGCCTCCACCCTCCTCCACCCTGAGCACCTGCAGCTCTTTGTATACGCCAGCCAAGTCGAGCTCAGAGTCCACGCTCTTCTCATACAGATCATCTTCATCACCACCACCTTCAGTGTCCAGACTCCATCGAGGGTTTTCTTACACAACACGCAGCCTCACCAGCTCCTCCAGTTTGATGTCATCACGACGGGGCCTAATTGCCAATTACTTTTTAGATGCTACATATAATAATAATAATAATGACGATAATTGCTAATTCTTATAAAGTCCCTCCTGATTGAAATGTGTTTATTCTGAATATGATGCCAACAACTCATTTGAAACATGGCAACAAAAGAGTGAGAAAGTTGTGGAAGGCTCAAAAAACACCTGCTTGGAACATTTCACAGGTAAACAGCTTAATTGCCTACAGGTAACAGTATCATGTGTGGGTTTGAAAGGGGCCTCCTCGACAGGCGGTTCGTTTGCAGGTGATTAGAGTCTGTTTTCATTTACATTTTACACAGTATCACCACTACGTTTTTCAGAAATGGGGTCACAGAAGCGTACTGAAACATGATCTGATGAGAAATGTGACTGACTGACTGCGTGATCAAACAATTAATCCAATCAATGGCCACATGTACCTGTAGAGAGAAGCTGCTGATCGCTTCAGGGCTTTGGGTCTGTTTGGTCTCGGTTCTCCTGCCATGTTGATATCTAAAGAAACAGGAGAGAGGAAAAGAAACAGGATTGTTTCATTTTTGACTTTTAAAATGATGATGATGAAAAGTCTCTAAAACCCAACGCAGTGAACTACCCTACTTCGACTACTAATTTAGTTAAATATCAGTATGAGCGACACAACAGATTCAGAGAGAAGGTAACAGCTTAGTATTAAGAACTGCTGTATATAGCAGTGGATGGTGTGTTTCCTTGTACTCTCCACTAGAGTGAGCTGTTGAGCCACTTTACAACATTCCCTCTTCGTCTTCTTCTGACCACAGTGCCTACTGTCAGTTCAGTCAGCCGTTCAGCCATTCATTCAGTTATTCAGTGAGTCCCATCCCAGTGGGCCCACACTGGCCTGTCAACTTATTATGTATAAATAATATTAAGTAAAGTAAGAAATCTGATTTCCAGCAGAACTGTTTGTGGCTTCCTCCCTTATTTGAAGTGATTAAAAAAAACAACATCCTCACATCCTTTCCTAAAGTCCACAAGGGGTACCACATGAAAAGTACATTTCCTGCACTACTTGGAGGCTTGTGGTAGCAAATTTGGATAAACCCATTGTTTATGTTACTGTTGCACCATGGGACAAAAACACATGAAATAATGAAAAAATGTCAAAAGAATCACAGTCATGTAAAAGTTGCTATTTTAATGTTTTTAAAATATGAGGATGAAATGAAAAGGTTAGAAAAATCTGTTAAATAAGTGTTTTGATGTTTTCCACAGAGACTCAGAGTCCAGAGTGACATCGACAGACAGTAGAAACATGTCACTTTCACTGTTATTACTATTAGATCTCAGTGCTGCATTCAACATGATCAACCACAGCTGGACAGACTGGATAACTGGGGAAGTTCTGGTCTGAATGTCAGTTAAAGGACAGGGACTATTTTGTGTAATTTCATAACTATATATCTACAAAAAAATGAGTTGTGGAGTCCCACAAGGCTCTATTGTAGGCATCTAGATGCTCCCACTGGTGCAGATGATATACATATACAGCAATTGTGCTTATGCTTATTATGAATGAAGAATACACCAGACCCATGTTAGAGCTGATTACCATTTCAACCATTTGTTGCTTGGTTCCCCCTCTAGCATATGTGGGAGGAAAGTTAATAGCTGATCTGTGCTCACACAAGGAAACACACATGCACCTGTGATTCATCCATCCATCTATCCACTCTCTAAACCTCTTATCCTGTTGGGGGTCTCTAGGGGCTGGAGCCCATCCCGGCATGCTTTTTAATAGAGGCGGGGAACACTGTGACAGCTCAGCAGTCTATCGTGGGGCAATCTAGAATTTCCAGTTCACCAAACCAGCATGACTTTTTTGGTGGAAATCAGAGCACCTGCCAGGAAGCCACACAGAAAAAGGCTGCATTTAGCTGGCATATTTGAATACATGACGGAGGAGGAGACGCATACACTGAGCCATCAAACGCCTGCTACGAATCAGTCGGACAAAACAAGAAGAAACCCAAGAATTTTGGTGATTTTGTGCATACGCTTTCAAACTTTGACAGGTGCTGACCTCTCTTGTCCCTCCAATATACCACTAATTAGTTTAACACAAGTACCGAAGAAGCAGCAAAACCAGTATGATTAGTATCAGTAGGAGAGATATTTCTGTTGTGACAGTATTAATGGTCCCTGGTGATGTTTCAACATTTAATCTTGTGGGGAAAACATGTAATCAGATTAAATCTAACAAATTTAGCCACTTAAATGTTCATACAGTAGACTATGCATATATAAACTACATGCCATAAAGTGAGCAGACAACCTTATGGGGCTGAATCACAGCTGATGCAGAGTTTTTAACTGTTTCACCATGAATGCATCATGAATTTCTGCATGCTGGAGCCCCACTGCATGCAGCTGGTTTTTATTGTTTCATCCCTGTCCCTCAGAAAGCTCACTCCCCCACTGTGTGTTACACACGACAAAGAACTCTACAGTAAATAAAATCATAAAGTAACAAATTATATGAAATTGAGGGTCAAATGAACTAATAAGTGCTTGAAAATCTCTTAAAACATAAAGTAGGATGATGGAAATTCAGATCTTTGAAATGTTGGAGGATGGAGGGCAGCAGACAAACGAGGGAGGATAAGGAAAGATGGATGGACGGATGAGGATGGAAAGTGAGTTTTCAGCAGCCAGAGGCTGAAGATTCAAGCCTGTTAACTTTACCGTGAAGGAGAGAGAGTGTGTGTGTGTGTGTGTGTGTGTGTGTGTGTGTGTGTGTGTGTGTGTGTGTGTGTGTGTGTATTTGAGGCAGTGATCCAGAACGCTGACTACCGCCAGGTGTGGCAACGGCAAAAGACCAAACTAAGACATGCACACACACACGCGCACACACTCAGTCCTCCTGCTGCTCCATATGCCTCAGTGACTTTACTTCGTCTCCTGCAGGGTCTTGTTATTCAAAGGGAAGTCCCTGAACGCAGCACACGCACAAACATACTGTATTGACTCTCTGAGCAGCGAGTCATTTCAGTCTGTCCAATAAACACTTCACTCTTACGGTGATCACCAAACTGGAAGCTGTCCGCTCTCATTAGCAGTTTGTAAAGCGGCTTGCTAATCAATTGTCCCCTCGACTGCAGAACTTTGTTATTTCAAAACTCTGTAAAAAGCCAGAGTTTCTAGGTACTCTAACTTAGTGGGTCAGAACTGAGACACCTCATCATTACACCAACAATTGTTCAGAATTGCATCCTAAATACAATATAAATAAATCTAAATCTAAATATAATATGGGATGACTCCATATTAATGTTAATTAATGTTACTTCCTTAGACTCAATTACACTACTATATGGACAAAAGTATTAGGACATTTACACCAACAGGGACTTTAATGACGTCTCATTCTAAACACACAGACAGCTTTGCAGCTCTAACAGCTTCCACTCTTCTGTGAAGGCTTTCCACAACATGTTGGAGTGTTTCTGTGGGAATTTGTGCCCATTCATGCAGTAGAGCATTTGTGAGGTCACACACTGATGTTGGACCAAAAGGCCTGGCTCACAATCTCCGTTCCAGTTCATCCCAAAGGTGTTGGATGGGGTTGAGGTCAGGGCTCTGTGTGGGCCAGTCAAGTTCTTCCACACCAAACTCATCCAACCATGTCTTTATGGAGCTTTGCTTTGTGCACTGGGGCACAGTCATGCTGGAATAGAAAAGGGCCTTCAACAAACTGTTGCCACAAAGTTGGAAGCATAGCATTGTCCAAAATGTCTTGGTGTGCTGAAGCATTCAGATTTCCCTTCACTGGAAGTCAGGGGCCGAGAACAAACCCTGAGAAACAGCCTCGTACCACACCCGAATTCAATAATAAAGAGATGTGTCCAAATACTTCTGTCTATATAGGATATTTTCTTTGCTGCGTTTGAGTATTCTGCTTTTTACTCTCTCTTTTATGATTGGTAGTAATGTTAGTTTTGAGAAATACAATGAAAACAATATTAATTATCACATTACTTATTATTTTATTAGAGTCTCGTTTTTCTTCCCAGCCAGAACACCACAGCAGTAATTATGTTTCAGAAGGGTTAAAAGCGTGTCATGGATCATCCCATGACTGCAGAGCTAAAAGGAGATGGAGAGCAGCGGAGAGACACGTAACGAGCGAAAAGAGTCTGGTAGCTCGGCGGAACGGAGAGAGGGAGGACTTTAAGATTTTATATGATCCAGCAGCACACACACACACACACACACACACACTCAGTAGCACTGGATACATTTCCCAGAAGGCTCCATCGGTGTGTGAGTGTAATGTGGGATAAAGCTGCTGTGACAGTGTGTGTGTGTGTGTGTGTGTGTTTGTGGTGTGTATGTGAGTGTGTGAATGTGTGTGGTGTGTGTGTGTGTGTGTGTGCGTGCGTGTTTGTGTTGATGAGTGTTGTTTGTCAGATAGCAATTAACTCTTCAACTCAGAACGCACACAAGCTAAGATACGCACACTTTCACAAACAGTTACACTCATTCATGTATTTTCCCTTTCACACACACACACACACACACACACACACACTGCACTGGGAGACTATTAACGAAATGTGCTTGCAGCTCTGCAGTGGCTCAACATAAACCAGCTGAGTTCTTCACACCAGCTGGCTGACAGCTCGTCTCTGCCTGCTCCACCGGGGGATCAGACAGACGGAGGAAAACACTCCGGCAGTTTTAAGGCACTCGCCCCTCAACTGTGATTTCCACTCTGATATTTCATTGCACGGCATCATGGAAGAAAGGCGAAACATGTAAACACTGGAGAATGAAAGGGAATTTAATGGAGCTCAGGGGTCATCAAAGGTTCTGGATGTTTGTGCAGTCAGAGAAAGCTCACTGATCATTACGGGAGTGGCTGTGGTCAAGGCATCAACAAACATCAAGGTCGTCTTGCTGCAAGTCTTCTGCTCCTTGTGCAGGAGCTGCTCTGTTCTCACGAGGCTGCAAAGTGTGAAGATGTGGAGGTCAGGGGGCTGAAATGAAATCAGGCCTAAACCAAAGCATCCATTAACAGACGGCACCGTTTCGTGCCAACTGAACTGGCAGGGTGAAAAGATTTCCTGACGAGAACAGTGAGTCAAAAACATTATGACCCTTTTAATGCTGCGCTCTTACTTACTTTATATTGAATATTTGATGTTCGCTGCTGTTGATCGTCAGAGATTCATTTCAGCGTGTAAATATTTTAAGTAGTTTCTAATCTGAACAAGCAGTCCGGGTAACTGCGAAACCTTTTTATTTTATTCCTTTTTCTCTTGTTTGTTTGATCAGGGAGTTCAGGTTAGATTCCTTTGTTTTCTTTTGTTTTATTTTGGTGAATGAGTTTAGTTAGTTTGCGTTCAAACCAGATCGTTTTGTTTGTCATTTTGGGCCATGCTCATCCTGAAGCCTGCTTTGTTTACCAACGTAAGCTGACGTAAAGGGGATTTCATGACTATACACACTATCACTAACAGATTTTAATTGATTAATTAGAAAATTAAAGGGTATTTCACCACTAGCTACACTCCCATTTAGAACTTGGCGTTGTTTTAGAAAATAGTTGTTGTCTAACACAAGCAGTTTGGCCGCCTTGTTTTCCTTTTTCACCTGCTTTGTAAGTAGCACCACAGCTCCCACTGAGCCACGCGGACTCACCCAGCGTCTGTCCGGCCAACACCCTGCCGTTCTCCCCGATCACGGCGCCCCTGGCGTGTCTCTCGCTCGCGTATTGGACGAAAGCATAGCCCTTGTGCACGGAGCAGCCCAGCACTCGGCCATACTTTGAGAAGATGCTCTCCACGTCCGACTTCTTCACCACCGCCGTGTTCAGGTTGCCGATAAACACTCGGGAGTTGATGGACTTTGGATCTGTCTTGTTGGTCACATTACTGGTCTGGACCTTCAGCGACATGCTGGAGATGCGAGGGGCGAAGGAAGTTGACCGTCAAATGGATGTATTGGGAAGGAGAGATGTGGAGAGATGAGGACCTGAAGAGGAGAAAACAGAACAGATCACCGGCATTAGTCACACAAGGCAGATGATTAAGGACCCACCTCCTCGCTGACTCATTCGAGACTTGTGGTCACATCTGAACAAGAATGTCAAAAACTTTACTGGGCAAACGAATTCATGCGTCAAGACCTTGGTACATACACAGAAGTCAAAGAGGGAAAACAAAAACGAACAAAGTCATAAACACACACACACCTCTTGTGAACAGTCTGGATGAGTTGGGACAACACATCTGACCACACAGGGTTCATTCAGTTCAAGGATTTGCTCTCTGAAAAAGCTTTGGCAGGTAATTTAAACAAAGATGTCTTACATGACTTCAACTTAGCTTCTTAATATGCTTAATTAGCTACAATATGGTTATATCATATGTGTATTTGGCTTGTTTGCATCCATCACCAGGTGACCTTTTCGATATCAAGCTGAATTCTTATTTTTAGACTCAAATGACTCATTATTTTCACTTTTTAGTTGCATTTGGTCAGATTTAAACAACAACAACACTACATAGTTGGATTTAGGAAAACACTTGGAGTACAAATAGCATTGTTGGCTACGGACACCTGGGAATCAACGCCATCCGCCCAAAATAAATCCATAATGCTAATACGGCAGAGTAAAGGAAGATCTCAGGCAGCTGATTGTAACTCATTATTTTGACAGTTTTGTTGGCTGTCATCAGTGCAACGTGGACGAGTAGGAAGTCTTTGTCTAGTGGCTCACAGCAAGTCATGCTGCACCTTACTGTGGGTTGTTGTTTAGTTTCTGAGTTGTTGTTTTGCTCACTCAAGCAATGAAAATCACAGATGTCCATGAAAGCACCACAACACAAGCCTCACTCACAGATACTCAGAAACACAAGAGAGATCAAAGGGAAGCCTGCAGCAGTTTTAGTGAACTTTGGTGCAGTCCCGCAACATTTTCATCAACATTTTCTCCTTTATGAATGAAGGGGAAACAATTAGTTTGACTAAGTGATCAGCACGGAAGAGAGTTTGAAAGCTGATACAGAATACACCTAACAAGTGAACTACCATTTTCACCTCTCCTCACACCTCAGTGAAATATGGAGCAAAGCAGTCATCATATGCAACATAACTCTGAATTTCTCACCACTCAACTCATTACTCATTCGACCGAAGTTCTTCGTCAACATCCAAATGACTCACAAAGACGAGAGAAGAAAGACAAGACGCAGGGACCCCTTTAACTCCTTCCTTCTGTGCTGCGAAGGACGCAAGCGAGGCTAACAGTGATGCTAACAACCCTGACTGGCTGCTATATGCCACAAGATGCACGTTCAGAGAGCGGAGCAATGCAGCAGGTGAAGCGGGCAGAGGGAGGTGATCTCAGGTGAGGAGCCCTACGCCCAAATGAAAACGGGAGTTGCTCTCCAGTCGACTCTCAGATTTTCAGAGGCTGCTGTAAGCTCCAGGGGATTATGTCTCACTCGAAACACGTTTCATCACTGCTTAACCTCTACTCAGATATAAACCTGCCATTTACAGAAAGCTGAGAGAGTCATGTAAATGACTCATCAAAACTGCTTGTAGTACACAGCAGTGGGAGTGAAGTTTGACAGATGATTCAGCACAGAGCGGATGGAACAACAGCCAGTTTCACAAAGCAGAAGGACCTGAGGAGACAGACAGCGTGATGTTGAGATGTAGCTGCAGGAAGAGTTTTTACATATTACACCTAAAAGCAATTCATTTAGAAGAGATGGTGTCCACTTTTTGTGATTCATGTCAGTGCTGACTCCCTTTGTTGTCCTCTGGAGGGTGAACACAGCCATGCTTCCCCCACAGGAGACTTAAGATTTGGATTTAAGTCACACAAAGTCAAAGTGTGAACTTCTTTGACTTCTTTTGACTTAATTGAGATAATTCATTAAGTTTTGCTTTTCGACCAGGAAAATGTTTGACACAATAACAAATAAATAGAAAATTAAACTATAGCCATAAGGAACTCTGTTATGTAAAAACTCACTATGATCAAATGTCAACAGAGAAGGCTTCCATCCAGACTGCATGCTCGTGCATACAGGCATCCGCTCACAGCTCTGTCGCACTATAAAAGGTCAGAAACTCCACAGGGAACCTTAAACCAACTAACATACACTACATGGACTGCGGCAAAGTCACAACTAAGTGCAGTAAAATTGGCTTTCAACCGAAAAGGACACTGCAAGAAGTAGATCAAAAACAGATTCAAAATCAGCACTGCATTTTAGTTTATTCTGTTTTAAGACTCAGTTTCACTAAATGACTGGAGGATCACTGTTCCTAACTGTGTGTCTGTCCCTTTTTGTCTCTGGAGCTGACACAAAGCTGAACTCGAGCACTGTAAAATATCACAGCACATTTCCACAACCCCGAGAGAAAAAGAGCAAAAACTCAAAAAGACACAAACTACAACCCAAAGCACACACAAACAAAAGCAAAATCAAACATTGCATGCAGTTTGAAAACTTCTCTGAATATCAAGTTACATCAATCCAGTCAAATTCACAACACGATCGTTGTGAACACATTTAGAGCCTCGCACTGTCAGGCTGTGGTATAAAACTAGAAAGCACCTGAGGTCCTCTCATCAGGGGTTTGTGGTTTGCTCTTCGCTCCAGGCTCAAGACAAAAGGGAAGTGAGATTTTGAGGTAGTAGCTCCTGGACACGCGTTCTGGGGACACCTTTAAAAAGCATTCAAGACCCCCACATTTGATTTTGTTAGCTTGTTGTATTGTTTTCTTGTTTTGCCTTGTTTCCTTTAAATGTCTGTTGCTCCGTCTCTCGTTTGTCTGCTTATGTGCTCTTTTGCGAAACACTCTGTGACGGGATGTTATCTCATATAGTAAAGTGTTGCTGTTGCAAAATATGACTGAGGGGTCCAGACCACGAAAAAACCAGAAACAGACACAAAGCAGGGAGACAAGTTGTCTGTCCTCATACTTTTGGCCAGATAGAGTGTCTGTTCTTTACTGCATCCCTGCTTGTGTGCTGCTTTTCTTCTTCTCTCCCTCATTAGAAATATCCAGCAGTGAGTCTGGGTTCCAGGAGGGAAGAATGTTTATGATTCAGTACTGCTGACTGTGTGTGTGTGTGTGTGTGTGTGTGTGTGTGTGTGTGTGTGTGTGTGTGTGTTTTACAGGAAAAGTTTTGCTTTCAGACCTGCATCTCGAGAGAAAGTTAAAAGTTTAAAAAGTCAAGTTAAAACAACTTCTTGTGTGTGTGTGTGTGTGTGCGCGTGCGTGTGTGCCTGTGATTTGATGATCTCTCGTCCTTTCTATCTGACCCTCCTGGTGACAGAGTCATCTCAAACCTGATTGGTCCAACTCTAATGAATCCAATTGAGCTGTGCCCCGAGGGACTTCTGTCTGCGTTTGTTTCAGAGGTCCACATTTAGTGGCCAAAAGAAGAGTGCTGATCCAGCAAATCCAGTGTGTGTGTGTGTGTGTGTGTGTGTGTGTGTGTGTGTCTGTGTGTCTGTGTGTCTGTGTCCAGGCGTGAGAGAGAGCAAAGGTTTGTATGAATGTTTCTAGGCAAAGGGTTGGCATTTTCAAGTTTCTGTTGAAGAAGTCGCTTATGCATCGCTGTAAACTCTGTAGATTGCCTTCCCTCTCTCTCTCTCTCTCTCTCACACACACACACACACACACACACACACACACACACACGGGGTAGGGGTTTGGATGCAGATCACTGAATGTACTCTGTGATAAGTAATCGTCCATAGTGTCAACACATTCTCCTTCTACACACAAATTAATTAATTACTCTCCAGTTTTCTACTTCAATTTCAGCTGAGGCTTTGACTGATCACAAAATGGTAATAAGGTTTACTGAAATCTCACAGTTCTGCTTCATATCCAGGCCTGTGCATTAGCATACGAGGTGACACAAAGAGAATCTTAGCCACAGTATGAAATGATTCTCAGCGTTAATCAAGCTTTCCACACAGTGAGGGCTACATGTTATCACTGCAAAGCAAAACGCACAGGTTTCCATAGAAAACAGCTTTTGGTGGAAACAAATGAACACTTGCTGTGTGCTAACAGAGACGGTGCAGCAAAACGTTAAACCCCAATGAGCTCATGCTCTATAAGCAAATTAGCTTTAAAAGCTTCCCCCTTCAGGGTTTCATGGTTTGATGATACATGCATTCATTAGCATAAAACAGGATAGAGCTTGTAAGCCCTGCAAATGAATCAGAGAGCTGACTTTGTGGTTTCAATGTAAATTTTTAGCTTTAAAACCCAAATGAGCTTCGTATCATAGTCATATTTTTATCCTCATTTACATCCAGATTTCCATCTGTCCGAGAAATCTGTTAGTGTGGCGTCCCTAAACAAACAACTTGTCAGATAATCACGAGAGGTAACTCATCCAGTTGCATTCCTAAATACAGCGAGGGGATTTAAGTCTAGACAAGATCACTTCAACCAACCGTCAAACCAGCTTATTTGAGCCACAGCTGGGACATTTTGTAGGCCACCTTTGAGGCACCAACAGTGGATATTCTTGAGATTCTTCAGCCATGTTTTTGGAGACGAAATTGGATATGTTGAACAAAACACCAGGGGAGTTTCCAGCTGTGCTTGAAGGGACATGTAGATAAAAAAAGCATCCTCCATCCTGAGTCGGCCATCAAAATAATTAGCAATTATATTTATAGTGTATAATTATAATCAATTTATAAACATAAACAATGGACCATTTAATAATCAAAAGTGGTTTTCAGTAAATAATTAATAAATTAATAACACGCAGCAGACCGCAGCGTATCGTTCGCACTGCTGAGAAGGTGATTGGCTGCAATCTGCCCTCCATGTATGACTCCTGGATCCTGAGGCAGACAGGAAGGACTGTAGGCGACCCCTCTAATCCTGGACATGGACTCTTGTTGTCCCCTCTGCAACCAGACTCTCAAACAAGACAAAGCACTTCACACACAGACTCTTACCCTCCTGTAAACACATTTCATTGTTTTTGTAAAACTTAAACAATAATATTATACTTTCCAATTTTAATTCTGTATTCACATTGTGTATTTGCACCTCACGCAGAGACAAATTCCTTACATACGTGGCATTTAAACCGATTTTAATTCTTATAACTTTAGAATTTTTCAATAAAAATGCCAGTGGTTATGAGAGGGATTTTGGTGGGGGCTCTGTGTGGGATCAGAGGTCAACTGGTGGTCGACCTAAAACGGCAACCTGACCGGACGCCCTGCTGAGTCTGGATGAGAACAATCCGCTCAGGTGCCCTTGAGCAAATCACTGAAAACTGAAGCTGACCTCGTGCTCTCTACAGCACAGGTCAGCGAAGGCCAAAATCACACTGCTCTGTGTGTGTGTGTTAACATTCAGATAAGCTCTCCATGTTCCACGATTAACATTTTCATGTTTTACAAATCAGTAAGTGATCTTTGCATTTTATTATTTTATTCTGTCGCTGCGGCACAAACAGAATTTGTGTTGCTTATGTTCTTGTGTGAACAAATTTGGTGCAAAGGCAATCAATCAGGGTGAACAGCTCACAGATGAGATCCCGCCCATACACCCATCTGACCCAATCAGGAGCAGAGCTCAGCTGTCAATCGTCACGTTTCACCCCCTTCATACAGCATCAAAACAAAATGAGCACTTGAACATTCATCAGAGCTACCTAAAATGACGTTTACTTCAGAGTGGTCAGTTTGTTCCATTTCCCATCTGCTAACATGAAGGGTGAGGGGTTTATGTGATGTATTGGCTAAATTCTGATCGAGCATTTGAAATTTGAGAATCTGACACATTTCTGTGGTGGATTTTTTTTCCCCACTAGGAAATCATTACAATACCTAAAAAACTGATTCGTAATAAGAAGTAGACTAATGATCCAACTAAAAACTGAGTGAAGTGGTGGAAAAAGAGGGGAGGGAGGCAGTCAGGTAGATGTTGGAGTGTGGCGAGCGTGAACCGCGAGGGGCCGTGGCTCAGCAGGGAGGATCGTGACTTGAAGTACACCATAAACAGTCGAGTTTTCGGCCTGCAAGACAGGAAGCGACTCCACCCTTCGTGAGAGAAGGTCATTCCAGCACCGATGAGCCGGCAGCGAGAAACACTTCTTAATAATAAACAGAACAGACGAGACAGCAGCAGCTTTGGGATTAGAGTCGCTTCCATGAACTTTGCTTACAACACAAGGTGGTAATACTGTGATAGAACAAATCAGCGTGGGCTTACAGTCAATATTCCCACAGCCAATAACTCAGATGTTGTATAACTGAGAATCTGATTTATTCACATACTGACCTTTAAAACTACAAGATAGCTTCTACTCCACAGTCCTCAGGGCTTTGCATTAAAAAGAGTTTCACTTTCTCTATAAGGGAGACCTGGTTTGACCTGATGATGAAAACATTAAAAATGAAAAAATCTAAACACCCCGCCTCCATATCACTCCTGTTCCAGCATCTCTTCATCGCTGCGAGTCACGAGCCACTTGCCGAGTTGATATGAAGATCTTAAGGACTACATTTAAAGCACTTCACCAACTGATACTGAATTGCTGCTCACCCGTGAACTGCAGTGCAGCATCAGATCATCAGGCAGAGCTCTTCTGATTCTTAACAAATCCTGGTTCAGGATAAAAGCTGACTGGGGTTTTGCGGTGGAAGCTTTGGGAACTCACTACCTTGATATCTAAGGCTTGCAGACTCAGCAACATGTTTTAAATTAAAACCTTCAAAATCTTTTTTGAATGTCTTTCATTAATGTCAGACCTGATTTTTATTAGAAGCAGTCATAGTGAGTGCAAGGACAAACGCTACAACTAATGCTCTTTTTTCGTGCAGTTATTTCAAAGTGTACACGAGTCACTTATCTCAAACGCATCTTTTATGCTCTCCTTTAAAAACACTTAAACGACTTTAGGCTGATGATCTAACTGACCCATTTGGGTTGCAGAAATAAACACAATGAACAGCTTGGGTTTACCTAAAACTGGAATGAGTTTACTTATGGATTAAAACAAATGGTGATAAATCACACACACACACACACACTCAAAGTGATATTTCATTTGGTGAGAGCAGACTGTTGGGCAGATTTGGTTTATCGAAGCAACACGGCACATAAAATAAACACAACAAAAACGTCAGCCCACCATGTCTGACTTTACAGTTATGCCTGAAAACAAACACAGAAATAAACAAGGGCTTAGATTTCACGTCTCCAAGTCAGCCGTCAGTTGTCGGGAAGTTGTCGTCAGCGTGACGTCACAGTGATGCAGTCCATTGCAATCCAAAGCAATTTCCCTCAGATAAATCCCACTTTTGGGACTCTTCTCATATTTTTCTGGCACTGTGAGGACTTTTGTTTCTCTAACTCTACGCTGATTTCTGAGCGTAGTTAATGTTGAAGTCAGCCTGCACTGCATTAGACCGTGCAGGTGTTGACGTTATTATGTCCTCCTGTTCCTGGGAGGAGGATCGCGGCGTAGTCTTTGAGCACAGCTGAAGAGTGCGAGCCTTTTGGCAGGACGAGACCAGCCGGCAGCATGTTGAGCTGGAGCGGCTCTCACCTGGATTCACCTCGTCAGTGTCGCGTGTGAAAAGAAGAAGTGTAACATTTCGCCCATTCAGAGCAGCGGCTCAGAGGAGGACTGATCTGAACTGCCAGGAACATGGCCCTGTTCAGAACCCTGCTCAGTCAACTCTGTGTGTGTCAGAGAGGGAAAGAGGGATGGGAAGAAAGGAGGAGGGAGTCAATGTGTTTGGCAGAGATAACAAGACAGACCTGGACAAATGTGGTACAACAAGGAAACAATTTTCTTCTCCAGCAAAATGAGAAATGAGTGCGAGAGAGGGAGAGCATGACTAATTTAGAGTCACAGCAATTTGTTTTCAGTCGTTGCCATGGTGTTGGTGTGTATTGTTATATTAAATATTTGACCTTCAGTTTGAGACTGGCAATAACTAATTTCTCTCCATCCCTCTCTCTCTAACAACAGTTTGTGTTGTCTTTTTCAGGTTTCACAGGACATTTGTCCAGTGCACAAAGGCAGATCCATTACGGCATATTTTTCCCAGTTTGGTAAAAAGGCAGTATAACAAGTGTACAGAGCTTCCCCCTGTGACAAGTGATTATTTCTTATGGCCAGCAGGGGGGTGACTCAACTGGTTTCAGAAAGATATTGAACAGTATGTGAGCTTATGAGAAAATGAGCCTGTTTCTCACTTGACTCATTACCTCAGTCTGGAGAGCTCATCCAACCCTCCACTTTACGCTGGAAGTGAGGTGGTAGAGAGGGTCAAGAGCTTTAAATTCCTGGGTGTACCTGTGACAGACAGTCTGACCAGGGGCACTAACACTGCCTCAGCCACAGGAAGGGCCCAGCAGCGTCTCTACTACCTGAGGAAGCAGAGTAGAGCTACTCTTCCTCAAAAACCGGGAAGCGTGCTGACCTATGGACTGTTGGTGTGGTTCTCCAGCTGCACTAAGGCTGAACCCGGTCTGGGTAGAGTGCACAGTGTCCTGGAGGACCCAGCACACCCTGCACATCATTTGTTTCACCTAAGGGAGAAGACACAGATCCACCTGGGCCAGGACCAGCCTACTGAGCCACAGCCTGTACCCCCAGGCAGTGAGGCTACTCAATGAGCATTTACCTCGTCTCTACAGCCCCCCCAACATTGACAATAAAGTATAAAGTATATAGGTATGCTAGGTATCACTTTCTTAATGAGTTTATGGTCCCAATCACTAGTTTGAAGTCTTGTTCCATTCAGCATGACGTTCATATTGTAGATTATTGTCTTATTCAGAGTAAAACAAGGGGGTACAGCAGGGAGTGCTTTAGAACAAGTACTCGGGTCCTGAGTCAGATCCTCCATCCACTATTTATTATAAAGTCTGACCCCAACCTCATCCAGCACTTTCGGAATGAACTGTAACACTGATGGTCTTATCACCCATTGCCAGTTTTGGACCTCACCAAAGCTCTTGTGGCTGCACTGGAGGAAATCCCTGCAGCCAAGTTTGGAAATCTGTTAGAAAACCTGAAACAGTGAGAATGGAGACCAATCTGGTCCATGTAATGTACATTTCCAAGCCTCTTACCCTCACCTCAGCGTAAACTTAATCATAATTTTGACACTAAAACCAAAATGTAATCTTCAAATATTTTCCTGAGACACCTGCAATACCACACACGTCACATAAACAATTGATAATTCTAAGTTTTTGCCATGACTGAATGAAGATTGAGCGAACTCACGTCACCCTGGAGCACCAGCTCATGTGTATGCATGTGAAATAATGCATATATTCATGCCATACACTAAACACACCGACACACAGTGGCCCTTTGTTGCCAATTGCAATTCTTTTAAACCCTCATTTCCACTCATATCCATTCGTGCTGCCCAAGACCCTCTGACACACACACACACACAGTCAGAGAGAGAAAGAGAGAGAGAGAGAGAGAAGTATTGCTTGAGGTAACAGCTGTAGTGAAAGGATAAACTCAGATCCATGAGACGTACGTGCATGCACACACACACACACACACACACTCTTGGGTCCTTGGCTTGATGCATAACTGAAGAGTCAAGCTGGAAGCCCCCGAGCAAGGCTGCAGGCTGGGCTGGCTCTCACACACACACACACAGTAAACGTGACATCACACACAAATCTACGTGGAAATTCACAAATTCACTACACGTATGAAAATCACACGCATCAACACTCAAGGAGCTGAGAATGGACACGCACACACACACACACACCTTGGTGAGTAATAGTTAAGCTTTGGCTCGGTTTGAATAAGTCAGGGTTAATGCCTGGTGCGGTTGCCTCCACAATATTGTCATGCATTGTGCAATCAAAATTTTAAAGGCTGCAACTGTTTCCGTGGAGACACAGAACTACTTACTACTAACACACCCTGCAGCCAGTCAGAATCGAGTACTCATCCAGACCTGGACATGGACAACGAACAGGTTCTCTTACCTGCTCTGTGTGTGTTTGTGTGTGTGTTTGTGTGAGTGTGTGTCGTTCAGATTTTTGTTTGTTTCAGGATGAACGACTTGGATGATTACATTAATTTCTCACACATTTGTCGACATAAATAACTACATGTTCTTAAATAATTCGACATAATTAGGACAGATCAGAATATGTGCTCTTCTAGTGTGGCTTATATTGTTTTTCTTTTGGATTAAACTTTGAGATATCAATAAATTAATAAATAAAAGCTGGTATTGATCTCTCACAGACTTTGGGCCATGCTTGCTGCTCGCTGCCCCCCCCACCACCCCATATCTTTTGGTCTGTTGGTCTTCCTCCATTGCCCCGTTTTTATCTGCTCCCTCCTGGCCGTCACCTCAGTCTCCTCTCGCTCTGGCAGATCGCTGCAGAGCCGAATGAGCGTTGCCGAATTAAACCCCTGCAGCCTACCAGTTGTATTCGTGTATTAACACTGAGATTCATGATGTACTGAGATTAACACTGAGCAGAGAAATGTGGCTTTACAGTCCGGAGCAAAGAGAGGCAGAAAGTGTTAAATTATCCATATGTTACTGGTGTAACAGGCGGTAGTTTGTGTCTCTATAGAAACAGAGGGAGTGAGTGAGATAAAACAACAACAAATAGAGTACATCCAAGTTTTGTTAAACCCATATTTTACTAATGCAGTCTTACAACACTGATTCATCATATAACAAGTCTTTGATCTCAATGAACCCTGTGAGCTTATTGTTCTCATAAAACTGTGGTCTTGGTCAAAGGAAACTAACATTTACTGTCTGTGTGGGATGACACACAAATTACAGCCTTCAGAGTCAACAGCAAATGCTCCTCAAACATCGGCCCATACTCTTCCCTCATACTGTCAAAGTACTTCAGCTAAAGCTGCTGGATGAGGAAATTCACCATCTGTATGACAGCTATTAGTGGCTTGTTAAGACATTATAAAGTGCTGGTTTAAGGTAAAGGAGAACAGTTCCAAAGAAGGAAGTCAACAAAGTCCAGCTTTTAAGCATCTCGCCGGGGACGGTAAAAACATCTGAAGTGGATCAAACTAAGCAGTAGTTTGGTATCAGTTGGCTTGTCTTTGGTCTACATCATTTTACATTTAGCCTTCATTATGATGACATATGCAATTCTCAATGACAAGTAAGCAGAATCAAATGAAGCTGCAGTACTGTAAAGGAGGCAACCAGAATCTCAGTCTGTCAGCAATGGACTGAATGACTTTATCTCATACAGGACACACCTGAACGACCCACCCTCAGTGCACAGGACCCCAAAGGACCCAACATTTTGACAAAATCCCCCCAGAAGTCCTGCGTCCCTCCCCCTGACAGGTCAGAGCTGTTTTGGCAGCACAATGGGGACCTACAAAATACCAAGCAGGTAGTTTTAATGTGGCGGCTGATTGGTGTACATCACTGGTTCAAATATTGTTTGTGAAAAAAACATTTGTTAGCTAAGTATGATTTGCCCCCCCCAAGCAGAACACACACGTCTCTGCAGTTTGAACCTCCCTTACTTGGCTTTTACAGCTCATTTCACAACATAAAAAGAAATTTTGACAGTGGTGGAAATGTTCCTTTCATTTTTGGGTCCATTTTGTTGTTTGGTGGTTCATTTCCTTGAGGGAAAGTGGGCTCCACAACAAATACGTTGTCAGCCTTTCATCACAAAATAACTCCTGGACAGCTTTGAACACCGCAGAGTGATGCTGCACGTTTAACAACATGAAAGCAGCTCGGGACTGTGCTTTAAAACAAGAATCCTATTTCAATAATTTCCTTTCCTACAGGCAGTTCTTTGATTAATGTTACAGTGTCATCCCACATAAAGCCTCCCTGAGACAAACACACGATTATCTGCCAGTGCAGCGACACAAATGTGACTTCACTACAGTCTTTCACGCTTTAGTCATTTATCTGATGCCGTTTGTGAGAGAGAGCTTCAGCTTCAGTTTCCGTTTCACGGCTTGCAAAGAGTGCTGATAATTCTGATGAGGTCACACAAGCAAACTAATGGTCTAAAGGTCGTCTGTTTGATCCCAAGACTACCAGTATCTAAGTGGCGAAGTGAAAACCCAGCAACCTGCTGTAATTACCACCTCTGAGGTGCCGTTGGGTCAATGAGTCATTTAACCCTGAGACAAAGCCACTTACAGACCTTACTGTGTACAGTACATCGCTGAGGGTTCTGAAGACATTAAGCCTTTTATTGGTGATACCTGAACACACGACAGCATCACTGCTCACTGTTGGCTTCATCCCAGACGACTTCTCCACGGCCACTCGGAGCGACATTAGCCATCTCCACTGCCTCCACAGGTTGCCTATAAATCATTGCCGTGTAGGCCAACAGGCAGTAATAGAGACAGATAGTCTCTCTTGGACTGCATTAATGAACTGTTGTTCCTGAAACCAGGACAGCCGATGGACGGATCGATGCTGCATTGTTTTCCTGTTCCGCAAAACACGGCAGACCCGACACCAGTTCACTCTCAGCTCAGGTAGCCAATTAATAAAGAGAGTAAGTAACGAAATTAACAATTACTTAAATAATGATTTCATGGATCCGCAGTAATGAACGTTTCCTCATCCGCTCTGCTGCAACTTTGCTTCAGGAGGCAGAAACCTGCAATTATTTTTCCAGTTGTTTTCTTTGTAGTCAACATTCAATTCAGTTTCAGTCAAATTTAACTTCACCCCATAGATTATGTGTTTCTTTATGGGGAAAAAGCTGATTCCCTTGAACAGTTCTTTCAGTTTAACTGGGACAATCAGTTTGAAAAGAATCATGCTAGTTTTTATCCCATTTACTGCAAAGTCTGGGTTTGAAGGTCAAAAACACATACATTGTGATGATGCTGAGCTGCTCTTATTAGTTTCTCCACCTTTACCAACCCCAGCTTTAAGTGAGATCAGATGAAACTCACGGCCCTGATGGAAAAGTCAAAACGCTGAAGAGAAAAAGAGGAAAAGAGTGGCAGAATGGAAAGGAGTTTTACTTCCTTTTACTTCCATTTCCACCAGATTCATTTTTTTTCCCAATTTTTCTTCCCTGTCCACCTCACTTTCCTCCCTTTTGCCTGTTCCTTTATTTTCTTTTCTGTTTGTCCACCCCTCTTTCCTCCTCTGCTCCCTCTCCTAATCTCATCGTCAAACTTCTTCAGCCTCACTCTCGTCTTTTCATCCCATCTCCTCCTTTCAGCTCATTTTTCTTTCTTTTTCCCGTGACCCCCTCAGCTCTCTTCCTTCTTCATGTCCTCTCGTTGTCCTCTTTCCTTTTCTCCACTGCCTTTTCTTTTGTTCTCCTCCCCTGTTTTTTCATTCCCCTCTTTCTGCCGCCCTCAAACCCCTCCTCCTCTCCATCAAAGTGTTTCCTTCCTTGCTTGTTCTCCAGATGATGAACGACTGCTTGTTCCACTCATCCATCTACTGGGCAGCCTCATCTATCTATCCACCGCCTGCCCACACAAACACATGCACACATGCACGCACGCGCAAACACACACACACACATTTATACAACACAAGGAACACACCGACATAAACACTGAAACACATAACTGCACGAACCCCCACACACAAACTCAAGGTGTCCATAGAGAAAAGGATGAAGTCTAATTTGAATGGGCTCAGCCATGCGCGCACACACACACACACACAGTCCCTCAGGGTGTGTCAGTACAGTTTCTGATTAAAGAGCCTCTATAGAAAATCAATACCTCCTTCATTACAGCCTTACCTCTCTCTATCTCTCTTTCTTTCTACACTTCTGTCATTTCCTCTGTATCCCCTCATCCCTCTGACTCTACAGCTTCCTCCACTCCACACGTTCATCTCTCTCTCTCTCTTCAGTTTCAAACACACCTTATTGTAAAAGCAATAAGAAGCCTCACATGAGGTAAATTTCAGCATTGTCAAGTCATAATGAATAAACTGTGACACAAAAGAACTCAGTCGCATCAATAACAGTCAGTTCAGTCATGCAGTTTCTATTGATTTCATACAGAGAATGAAGAGAGAGGATACAAATACACAAGAAAGAGAAGTACACAAAAAAAACACAGGAAAGCAAATACCTGCACAGAAAATTCCCCTGCCTCATATCTCTACAGTGGACAACAAGGGCCGACGCGTTACAACAGCCTAAAACATTTTCATTAGGAGAAACAAGCTGCAGCAAAAACTCAAAAACTGAAGTCCAAACAAACCTATCAGGAGCAAACACATAACGGGTGCAAAGCCAAACAGCACATAAACCCCCAAAAAACACAAAGGCAACAGGAAAACGCTGCTTATCCGCAACAGAAGTTCTCCAGGCCTCCAGGGGGAGCTCTGACTGCAACAGCCTGATTTATGACTGGACCCAAACTTCACCCATTCTCATGTGGGCACCCCAGTCCTGTCATATGCTGTTGTGTTTTTTTCTGAATCAATGTTGAACGAGCCAAATAAAGAAGATATATATAAAAAAAGGTTAATCATCAATATCAACTAGTGAACAACTGAAGCACTTTTTCATCATCGAACAGACCCTCTAACGTTTCACATGTGAATTAAAAGTCAGAAAACAACCACCGGCTGCTCCTCCCACTTCTCCACTCAATTTTATTAAATTAGTCTCATGTGAAATTATTTTGTTCGTATTTAATTGGCACTTGTTTTCCCTCCACCTCACTCTCTCTGCATGGCCGTCTCCTCGCTCCTCTGCAGCTGTGGCTTATGGGCTCAGCATTTAAAAGACGGAATGGAAGAAGAAGAAGCGCGTACACATTTGGATGTAGGTTTGAGTCTGGGGGCGTGTTTAATTTATCCTCCCAGAGCAGATTAAGGCCTGAGCTGTTAAAATCTGTCCACCCCAGGCTTGCCTGCTGAAATAACAAGCACTCCTACACACCTTGCATCAATAGTGACGCAGAGCAATGTTTTCCATATTTCCATCCACCATATTCAGAGGATAAGATGCTATAGCTGCTGGAAATGTGGATGGGAAATGAAATATAGCAGCTCTTTAACTCAACAGAAAAATTGTTAATTGTAGGTTCCAGCAGAGGAGACCCATTGTTTTGTTTCAGGGCTTTTTGTGTGTTTTTCCAGCAGCTGAAGCTCAAAGTTCAAACTTGAATGTCCTTGTATTCATTCAGACACGAGTCCATGCAGGTTTAAGACAGCTCAAAAACTCACACTAAAACTGGACCTACACAAAGACTCAGAGCTTCTTCTCTCACACGGACACACAAACACGCTCAGGGATCAGCGTCCCTCTAAGTGAATTGTCATTGGCAGTCGACCCCTTCTCGCCCCCCCTAACCAATTCATTTGCAGTCTACCCCAATCAAACCACAACTGATATGGACGGCCAAGGTTTCGCTCATCAGCTGCTTCATATTCACATCAGCAGAGCAGAGCACACATCTCATTCTAATTATTTTCTAATTTTAGCTTGTTTTTCATCTGGACTGGTCAGGCCTGAGGAGTTAAACTGGCGCTGGTGCGAAGAAACTTCTGATTTACCCTGCAGGACTTCCAGCTCGGATCTGGACCCGTACTGTCGTGTACAGATGGCTTTGCTTAAAACTGAATCCAAAAGACTTCTGCTATTAACTATCTGCTATCTGCTGCTAACTGAATAGAGAGATTACTGTTGGTTTACAGGTACGTGCGATACATTTGTACTGACAGCTGCCCAGCTATTATTAGAGAACCTCACAGGTGTGAAACAATTAAATCCTGCACTTGTCTTTCTTTTAAGTGGGAGTGTCTGCTTCCATTTATTTACTGTGAGAGTGGACATGAACTTCACGCATGTGCACACACTGTCACAATCACCGAGAGGCACAGTTCTGATGAAGAAATTTCTCTCTTTGTGGGTACGCAAATTGAGCTTTGGTCATGAAAGCCTGTGATTTAATGCATCACGGCCCCCTGCTCATAAACTGTAGACTGTCACAAGGGGACATTTCTTATAAAGGGGTCACAAGTCAGAATAGAACATATTTTTATATCATCTACTGGATGCCTTCAATTTCCTTCGGGATCAATAAAGTATCTATCTATGTGAGGCCAGGTGTAACGTCATGGGTTAAGGTATTTGAAAGGCTGTTTGAACAGTAAAGTTGTCCTGACAGTTCCCTTGTCAACAACTCCGCGTCGTCTCATCATCTCACACCGACGTGCATGTGTTTACAGTGGAGGCAGCATCCACCCTCCACTGCCACCACCTCCTGCTTCATCAGCTGCTACACGATCCTCTGTGGTCACCAGCAAGTCGCCAACTCTGTCTGTCTGCCGCAGTGGATACAACTCCAACCTCAAAGAGTGGAGGTGGTGATAATAATTATGGGTGCTGTCAAAATATGAGAACTCTCCCTCCCCGCGAAGACCCTGAGAGGTAAATCGAACCTGTATCACCGCGGTTGAGTGTTTCTCTGCTTTTTATTATGACTATTAACCATCCTGACAGAGCACAGCCACTGACTGTTGTGCCAATAGATCACTTCTGATTAACTGCCGTCTCTCTGAGCAGAACAAACGACAGCAACAAAGTTTCATCCAACACGGGACGCGACAGTTTTTTAATACTGTGCTGCACTTTCATGATGACAAGCTGCATCTACATCAGTAAAACCTTCTCATTCATACATTCACAATGAATATAGATTATGTGGACAAAAGTATTGGGACTTTTGTCCACACAGTCTTTATTATTGAATTCAGGTGTGGTACGGGGCTGTTTTCCAGGGTTTGGGCTCGGCCCATGACTTCCCATGAAGGGAAATCTTAATGCTTCAGCATACCAAGACATTTTGGACAATGCTATGCTTCCACCTTTGTGGCAACAGTTTGCTGAAGGCCCTTTTCTATTCCAGCATGACTGTGCCCCAGTGCACAAAGCAAAGCTCCATAAAGACATGGTTGGATGAGTTTGGTGTGGAAGAACTTGACTGGCCCACACAGAGTGAGTCATTAAAGTCCCTGTTGGTGTAATGGTCAGGTGTTCCAGTATTTTTGTCCATATAGTGTGTGTTATGAGTAGCGGATGATGAGAGCAGTTTAACAATCCAACAGCTTTTATTGCCTTAGTAATTAAATAGCAGCAGTTTTAAACGAAGCTGATAAATGTAAAAGGTTGTTTCTTCATTTTTACGTCCATAGTTCAGAGTTTTATTGACTTTCTACAGTTTATGTAATAATTTGAGAAAATATCAATACCAAGCTGGCTTTTCAAAAAGGGCATTTTGAAATAAAGCTGCCACAAATCCAGTGAAACTGTTACTATGTGAATGATGTAAGAATAAGAACAAGATGAAATACTACTTCAGTTATTGAACTATTTAATAATTTATTGCCTCATATACGCTCTCATTTAACACACACACACACACACACACACACACACACACACACACACACACATAGTACAACGCACAGTCTTGGCAGGAGTCATTAAACAGCGTCATTTGCATATTGCATATACTGCAGCTTCTTTGTCATCAGTCTCACCACCCCCACCCTCGGCACCAAACCGAGGCTGGATTTTCTGCTAATTAGACCCAAACAAGCAAATAACAACAGACAAACTGAGCTGACAGGGGGGCTGATGGGAGCTCACAGCCCGGCGACGGCTCATATTTTAAGAAATACTTTTTATAGCTTTTTTTTATGCAAACGGTGCCACAGACAAAAGATGAAGGGAACTTCAGAGAGAATGAAAACACACACACACACACACACACACAGGTCCTTTTAAATCTTTAATTATTCACAGAAAATCTACTTTTATTTACGGACCACATGCCACAAGAAATAATCATGGATACGGAGAACTGTATATGTTAGGATCATTTCTGTAACAGGGCTGTCTTGCTCCAGCTGCATGGAGTCAGAAAAGAGCTTTTCCTCTGGCTGTATTACTGAATGCAAAGGGTTTTGGCTCTGGAGGTTCCTCTGTAATTTCGCATTTCACCGCTCACCCGCACTCTGCACTGCAGCTGGCTACAGGTGTCTGCTCGAGTCTGATTCAGGACACTGGCACTCGCCGCCTCTGTGGCGAATGGGCCCGGACACGTAGGACTTTGTTCAAGAAAACCACGACCGTTCGCTGTTCTTGCTCCACAACAGTAGAACGAGACAGCAGAAAACTCCTGATCGAGTTAGCTGTCATCTAAACGGTCGGTTTTACCCACACTACAAAACAACCATTTCCTCTTTACTCTTAGGAACTGGAGTTTAATTCAGCAGCGGATCGACTTGACCTTTGGCTGTGTCTTGGATATATTTATATTTATACGCATATTTTGTTATTATAGTCCATTTCAAATGTATTTTTGCATGCATGTCTTTACATTTCCATAGTTTGTACATAAATGCATTTTTAGTTAAGCAAAGCACCAATAAATAAATAAATAACATTGAATGCTTGTGTTCTTAAGTTGGCACCACCAAAAGGAAAGTTCTTCTCTGGTAGTTTCCGTATTGCTGATGTAGACTTTCTCACCACCTTCTGGTCCAGCATGCTTGTTTGAACGTCTGTAGTCATGTAGTTTTTGTGGTCTCACGCGGACGGAGATGTTGAGTAAAACGTGCGTTATTTGGACAGAACTTTATTTTACAAAAACAAAGAGGGAAAATATTTGTTTTAAGAGCTTTGTGTGTATGTGTGGACACTCTCCCTCCTCCACCTTTCCGACTGTCTGTGTGTTTCTCTCCGTCTTTCCCTGCAGGAAGCAGGAGAACGAAAACACTAAGATAGCAGGATATAACAACTTAGGCTCCCGCCGGCGGCTGCAGACTGGCATTTCAGCTGATTGGCACTGCAGGCGGTTAACACTGCAGCACGTACAGGATGTTAATGGGAACCACAGCCCGGGGAAACACTCACATTCTAGGCTTTTGTGTGTGTGTCTGTGCTGGTGTGTGTGTAATTGGTGGCTACTTTTTCACAGCAAGACTTATATTTCTCATGCACGCATCTGAGAGTCATTAAAATGTGTGTCAGTGTGTGTTTGCGCATTTTTATCTATATTACCACAGGCTATAATTGTACATCTGCTGACACACAGCCTCTCTCTGTGTTTGTCTGTTTGATTAATTCCTGAATCGCTCTCTGCACTCACCGTCAAGCTCAATTATCTGTCAATTTATCATGTACAGAAGCCTTTTACAATCAGTCTTGTGGCCACAAGGTTGAAGGTTTGAATCCCGTGAGGAGAAACTTAAGGAGAAATCTCCTTTCTGAACTGTGATCACTTCACTGTCACGCACACATTTGTAAAGTGGTGGAACTTTTTACATATTTTTGTTTTCTGCTGCTTTATACTTTCACTGCACAATGAGAAATACTCCCGCTTTTTCTCCACTGCATGCTTTTGACTGCTGGTCACTTTGCATACTGAGGTTTCATATAGAACACACTGATCAACTTATGGATAGATAGATACTTTATTGATCCCGAGGGAAATTCAAGATGACACACACTCATGGATCAAAACACTTTGTGGTGTGCAAAGGTTATCATTATCTTCATCCCAATTATCTACAACATTAAGCAAACTATAAGAGTCTACAACCATGAAAACGGACACGAGTCTGTGCTCGGGCTCGGTGGTGCTTTGATGCTAACTTCAGGCTAACATCTACGATGCTAACATGTTGCCGTTGAGGAGGTTTAACGTTTGTCGTGTTTATTGTCTTAGTTTAACAAGCTAATTTTTTCTGTTAAACACCAAACACAAACTACAGTTGAAGATGATGGGAATATCAGTATTTTAGTCAAATGCAAATAAATAAACCAATAAATAAAATCTCACCATATCTGGTGGTGCTCGAGGACAGTTTAAAGCATCACCAAAGGTATTACAATGCATCCTGAGGGGGACATGAATGAGATTTTACCGCAATCCATCCGATACGTGTTGAGATATTTAAGTACGGACCAAAGTGGCAGGTTGAAAACTTATCTCTTAAAGCCATGCGACAAGACAAGCGTAGCCTAGCAATAAAGCTGTTCATACTTTAATATACTGCACAATACGGTAATATAATCTAACAAAGTTACGGGGGGGCGATCAATAAGTCTAAGACCTGAGGTAGAGGGACAGCTCTCGTTCCATACTGTGCAGCCTAAGTCTCTGAACGATTATGTAGAAAGGCCAGTTGATTACTTAATAACAAATAACAAAAGACCAAAAAACCATCCACCCATCCACCTTCATACGTTCATCCGCTACCTCGGCTGCTAACCCAAGGAGGTCCACGATAAAACCACTGGGTGAGCGTGGCGCCCAAGTTTCCTAAAAAATGTACTCCTTCCACCTTAGGACACGAACTCATCAATCACCCCTCGTATTCACTTTTCAGTCTTTTGTTCTCTGTCTTCTAAAATGACCCATGTGACAATTATGACAAAAAAACAAAAGATTCATATGAGCATCTGATTGAGTTAAAGGAAGGACAGGCACCATTATTGACTACCGGCAGAGACAGGAAGTGAGCAGCTGAGCCTCCTGTGACAAAATGTGTTCCTTGCCAACCTCCTCCTCCTGTGAGGTCTTGTCGAGCGATAACAACATCACTGTGCCTCCACCTTCACCTCGGACAAAGAAGTGTTTCAAACGGATGAGTGCGAGACTGTGGTTTTTCTGATAATACTTCTTGACTTGTACTTTGGTTAAAAATGTGAAGGTATTTAATTGTGTACCGACTCGAATCGAGACTGTTTTCACTGCTGTGCTGCTACTTTTGCTTAAACATAAATCTCCTGTGTCACTGACATTTTGTCTTCCTTTTCCCTCTCTGTCCATCGTCTTTCATTGATGTTCTTCTTTTTTGTTTTTTTCTTTCTTTGACCCACACACACACACACACACAGGACAGAGCAAAGCCCTGGCGTGAAGGATGCTGAATGCTCAGTCAAGTAAGAAACAAGGGTGAGAGCCATTTTAGCCTTCACTTCTTTCTTCCACTTCCTCTCCCATTTTGTCCAGATTCATCACTTGTCTTCCTCTTCTAACTCACTTTTTTTTTTTTGTCTTTCTTGTTGTCCAGTCTTCTCTCCTTTGTCCTCTCTGTCTCCCCTTCTCTCTCTGTGTGTTTCAAAGTCAAGTTATCTTTATTTGCAGAACAAAACAAAACAGGACACAATTGAACACGCAATGAATTTTAATATTAGAGCTTCCACATTGCAAACAACAGCAATTCACATCTGTGCAAATACCTTGCAAATACAGCCAGTAAAATATTAATGGAAACAAAAGTTTGACCTGCTCTCTCTGATTTAGGTATTAATCCCTCAGCCGGCAGAGATTGCAGCTTTTTGGGAATGTTTATGCAAACCAAAGGGTGGATGTGCTTCCTGTTTACAAACCAAACGATGGCAGACAGAACACATGAAAACACACACGTCATCACGACACATCCGGACACATTTAAGACTGCAGATAAACCTCACACTGCGTCCTGTAATGTACAGGCCTGTGGGCTGTGACTACGCTCTGAAAAAGTTGCCATCAAACGTGAGTCCAGCCTTGACATCCTCAACTTGTAGCTGCATGCAACAGCTGAGCTCTGACGGGCTCGAAACGTTTTGTATCGCTTGAAAAATGGTCCATAGTCCCGAATAATTCCCTTCTCTGTGTCGCTTTCTCATCCCTCTCACTTTTCCTTCTTTGATCTGCATGTCATATATACACACAAAGCCACCCACACACACACACACACACAGACACAGGACGTGTTTAAACTGGATTAACTCGGTACAGTCCTGCACACTTGTGATTAATTAAAGGCCTCACTAAATACTGTAATCAGGTGAAGGGATGTAAAGTCATGAAACTGTCTCTGCACGTGCGCACGTGCACAAACACTGACATACACACTACCTGCATATTTGCTTATACAAATATTTATAAATCCTGTTTATATGCCAGCATTTGAATTCAGGTAAACACACACACGCACACTCACATACACACACTAAAATGCCTTTTAATGGAGGTAAGAGGCAAAATCAGAGAAGCAGGACGCAGAAGAGGAATGAAGGAAAGAGAGGAATAAAAAAGGAGTGAGAAAGAGGACACAAGATAACAGAAGAAGAAGGATGGATTAAAAGAAAAGAGAGAAAAAGAAGTCAGAGGAAAGAGGAAAGAGGAAGGAAGTGAATGAAAAGGAAGTACAGATGAGTGGGGGTGGGGGTAGGAAGGAGTGTTTGATTAGTTTGGTCAAAGTGACACTTCACCAGTGCTCAGCCTCCACACTGACAGGTAACCATGGAGACGAGTGAAGGACAATAGATGCAGCTCCCCTGCTAATAAACAATGTGTTACGGAATCTCACTCACATCACAGTTTCTCTCTCTCCCTCCATCATGAAGATGGTTTTCGTTGGCATTGACGTATGTCTCCGTGTCCACTCCAACACAGGTGGAGGTGAATGCAGTTTTGTTTGTGCTGCTCACATCGATGAAAACATTACACTCAGAATTCAAACAGCAGTGTGTTTTTCGTCAAACGTTGTCTGTGGTCAGCAGCCTTAACGGATGGATCTCTGACAGTTGTTCAGTTTGTTAATCCTCTCTGTCCTGTCTACCTCTTCTCCTCCCCCTTCACCCGGCCGACTATCAGCAGGATGGTTCTCCCTTGTGAGCCGGGTCCCGCTCAAAGTTTCTTCCTGTTAAAAGGGAGTATTTCCTTGCCACTGCCTGCTTGCTTGGGGGTTCAAGCTCTGGGTTTCTGTAAAGCACTTAGAGACAATTTTGACTGTAAAAAGGTGCTATATAAATAAACTGAATTAAGACTGACACGTTTGACATTTATTAAATCTAAAGTTCAGCATCAAACCTGCCGTCCCCCACATCACAAACACTTCAAAATGTTAGAGTCAAAGTCATGTTTTTTGTTGACGTTTTCCTGGAGAAGATGTGTGTCAGCGTGTTGGGTGTTTGGCAGGAAATGCTCTTATGAAGCACTGATATGAAAACAGGCCAGAAGCAAACTTTTTCTTCGGGTGATTACTTCACTGTGTTGAGACATCCAGCTACAACATCCTCTCTGGTTCCTACATGATGCTACACCTCTAGAAAACTGTCAGCAATAAAGGCCCATTAAGGTTGTATGGTGTTCGTGTCTGCAAGCTTCTTTTACTGGCGTCACACATTCATAAAACCACAAGCTAATGTGTGTCTCTGTGAGCATTCACTTAATGCATTTCACTCTTACCCACATAAAACCGCAGCTGCTCTCACATGTGTGTGTGTGTGCGTATTCCAGACCCTTATCACAGTATGCAGTAGTTAACATAATGGTGTTTATATTTACAACAGCAGAATCCCATTATCATGTTCACAATAAGGATTTTATTAGAGAGAGGCTTTAATAGAGAAAACCTCTGCCACCGTGTGTGCATGTGTGTGCACGTGTGTGTGTGGAGCTCAGCATTTAATTGCAATGGACTTGTGTGTATTTTAGTGGATGCATTTTTATGTACGAGTGTGTCCACCTGTTTAACTAATGATGGATGGTGACAACACCTTAACAGGACAGACTTATCTCTTCATCATTAGTCACCACACATGCACACACACACAAACACTGTTTTCCTGTTGGTGCATTGGATATGTATTCATAATTTCATTAAGCCTGTTTTTGTTCTATAGTACTTTTAAATACTTGAGCCACGGTGCTTGTTGATGATATAAGAGCCGAGCTGCTGGCTTGTGTGGTGAAAGGAATGTCAACAAATATTTTGAGTGACAAATGGCAAAACCACAAGAAGAGAAAGTAGTGGATGTGCATAGAGAAAGCACACCAACATGCTAACCTTTAACAAGTCAGTATGCCATGTTAGCATTCGGCACAAAGCACAGCTGAGCCGAAGCTGAGAAAGGCTGATGTGTCCTAAGATGTACCAACACGATCTCATCCCAGCTTGTCACACACCGACTCTCTTCCAAATGGACAAGGTAGCCTTTGGCACCTGTGGCCAACGTGCAAAGCCTTAACGCGTGCTTAACAAGAATCTACATGGTGAGGTTCGCTGCACTACATTTCTCTGGTCGTCTGATGCAGATGTGTTTGCGCTGGAGGTACATTAAAGCCCTGCGGCGTCGGCGAGACGTTGATGGACGCTCCAGAAAGACATTATTTGACGCCCTGGGAATGAGACGGGGCTTGATATACGCAACACAGACAACAACACTGTGGTTCACACTGGTGCCACAGGGCACCTTCACTTTTGACAAGACAAAATGACAGAACAGAGGACTTGCGTTTTGCTTCATTTCGACAACCCAAGCTGTTGAAATAAAGGAGGACGCACGAACACATCAGAAGTGAAATATAAATCAGAGCCTGTGCAGCAAGTCATGGAAAACAAACACAAACGCACACACCGTTTATCTCAGCAACCAATGACGTACAGGACAGCATATAGATTTATGTCTCTCACAGCCCTAACGGCAAAAATCAACTGTAGGTACACGATACATTGGCTTTCATTGTTCTGAGTTTAAGTGTTAGTCACGGATGCCCACACACACACACACACACACACACACACACACACACACACACACACACTTTACACTGACACACACTACATCCCCACAGACATTTGGCTCTCTCCATCATGGTGTCACTGTATCAAGCACACACCCACACATACACATAACACGTTCATTTATTTTAGTCTAACACACGTGTTCACATACATCCACATGCTCGCATGCACACACACACACACACACACAGTGCTGATGGGAACAATACCACACGTGTCAGGATGATCGACCATCCCATAAGCCTCGATGATATGAGCTGCAGTGAGTCTTTAAACCACCACTTAAAAGTTTTGTGGAAATGTCACCCAGCTCTGGTCCCAAACACCAAACAGCCGTCTGGTTAAAACGCATCAAAAGCTGGAGTTCATCAGTCAGAGTCTGCTGGGAAAACTGTTGGTGGTTCCACACTGAAAATCTTATTATCAAAGTCAGTAGGAGTTTTCCTCTGGGCCCCAAATTTCATGATAATCCATTAGTTGTGTACTTCACTCTGTACTTAATGGTTGGACCAATCAACCAACACTGTCGCCCCTAAAGCTGTGCTGCTAAAAATCTCGTAAAGGAATAAGCAGTTTAAGCAGTGGCAGAAGAAGGGAATATGTTTCAACTTATGCACTGTCACAGGAAGTCACACATATTTTACCAAAGGCCATCTATCTGCATGATCACATTTCCATTTCTATATCAAGTGCAGCAGCAGAAACTAAGTACATTTACTCAAGTGCAATTTTGACACACACACCTCATAGACGAAAGTATTGAGACATCTGACCATTACACAGCCTTCTGAATACACAGATGTTAATATGGAGTCGCTCCCTCCTTTGCAGATCTAACAGGCTGAGAAGGCTTTCCACAACATGTTGGAGTGTTTCTGTGGGAATTTGTGCCCATTCATGCAGTAGAGCATTAGTGAGGTCACACACTGATGTTGGACCAAAAGGCCTGGCTCACAATCTCCGTTCCAGTTCATCCCAAAGGTGTTGGATGGGGTTGAGGTCAGGGCTCTGTGTGGGCCAGTCAAGTTCTTCCACACCAAACTCATCCAACCATGTCTTTATGGAGCTTTGCTTTGTGCACTGGGGCACAGTCATGCTGGAATAGAAAAGGGCCTTCAACAAACTGTTGCCACAAAGTTGGAAGCATAGCATTGTCCAAAATGTCTTGGTATGCTGAAGCATCAGAGAATTCTGCCTGTGTTATGCACACGGCAGCAAAGCTGAGGGAAGACAGCTGATAGCTAGTAAACATGGATGTACACAATACAGGACTTCAAATAACAAAAACATTAGCTTTAATCATGAGTGTTAGACCTCAAGGATACACACAGTGTGTTTCAGTGAGTAACACTGAATAACTTAATTATGAGACACTCTAAGAGAACCTAGGAGAGAGTTAGACCAGGAAGGTTAAAGGTAAGCAAAAGGACACGATGCCACGATGCTTTCTGAAAGTTAGTGAACATCACAGGCTGATAACGCAGAGCACAGGATCTGAGACTGGATTTTTCCTTTATTCCTGAAACAAACAGGCGCCGCAGCCTTTATAATAAATCAACTGTTTGCCTTGTGCTGTTTCTGATCCAGCTATTGTTCTTTTGTTTCAAACATT
Organism: Scatophagus argus; assembly: GCF_020382885.2. Lineage (NCBI taxonomy): Eukaryota > Metazoa > Chordata > Actinopteri > Scatophagidae > Scatophagus > Scatophagus argus. The sequence continues at coordinate 24,748,192 of NC_058495.1, read as the reverse complement.
CAGAGCTCATCTTTGAGAAACTGCTTTTGTTATTGCCACTGCCTGCCTCTCACTGCAGAAATAAAGCCTTTGGTTTGTGGTCACAATTAATCCCAACAACATTTGCTTCACCAAGACAACAACAACGACAAGAAAAACACAAGAACAACAGGGTTTATTCAAGCGAGGAAGAGTATTGCTCTGGAAAAGAGGGCGAAGGAGGAGAGTGTGCGTTGCCACAGAGCGCGCTGAAGCGAGGCTGCGTCAAGTCATATGAATAACACATACACTCGTTCATTTCCATAGATGCACAAAGAAACACACACACACGCACGCACGCTATAAAAGAGCGCTTCTTTTCTGCTACAGTGAAGGGGTTAGGCCACATCATTTTCCACTGTCAAAACTATTCAAAATGTTTGAAACAAAGTGAAAGTGAGCCACAGTGCAAACCCACAGTAGTTTCATTTCTGGGTCAATTCACCCAAAATGCATACACACAAAAACACTTGCCTAATCTTAACACTCAGATATTCAGCTTGGTTTCCATTTGATTTAGTGAGACTGTAAAATTTCTGGTCATCCCCATAAAAAGAAAGAGCTCATGACGTTTTGGGTTGTTGCTGTCAAACACTCACGCCCAACTCATCAAACACAGCAGCTCGGTCAGTGGCCTCATCACCACTGAATTACTGGTACGGATGCTTTAAAATCCACAGCCGTGCGTAACGTTCGCACGCTGACAGCTGCTCTGATGCTGTTGGAGAACCTCGCTGGTGAAGCACAAGTGGTTAAATTTGCCTTTTTCCTGCTTTGCTGTTCTCCTAATTGACAGGTCAAGTGAGCAGGGAAGCAGCCACACGTTTCTGATCTGCTGCCTCTGTGGTTCGGGATCGGGAATAACAACATTACGCTACTTAGAGCAGAACACACAGCCTATACGGATGCTCGGGTGACATCTTTTTGAAGTAATCCATGTCTTTAATAGAGACGGAGAGACAGATGAGGACTGACGTACAACAAATGGTCTTAGTCGTGCCGTGATGGGTTCGCGGTCAGTGCCCTGAACCCACCGGTTTGAAGTGTTGTGGTTCTCGCCATCCCCGACGTGGGAGTTTAGAAGTCGACTTCTGAAAATGTGTCTTCTGAGCATCAAACATCTCCTGCTGTCTTAAAAGGTGCATCTGAAAAGTTTGTGGTTTGCAGCGGGAGATTTTGTTGTGTAACTGGACCTCACTGTCTCGTTGACATTATTGTCAGATGGGATTTGAATGGCTCTGCCCTTTAAATCTTCACCAGCCATAATTTACTAATCCATGACAAATTTCTTTCTCTTTTCACTTGTGTCGATATTAAGTCTTCACCGTTTTTTTTTCTTAAATTTCCTCCTTTCTTAGGTCTAACTCAGTCCCTCATAGATCCATTTATTTATTTTTTACTTCACTACTTCTGTTTTCCTTCTTTGTTGGATTTTCATTCACTGCTTTCCTTTCATATATATTCCAGAGGAATTTTTTCCCTCCCTGCAGTACAGGTCGCAGCAGTCCGAACTCTTTCTACTTCACTCTGTGTATTTAATAATTCAACTTCTTATTTCAGCCTGGTGTAAATTGACTCCACTGAGAACAAGCTACGAACTAATCTCTCAAACACAACTAGGCACCAATGTCATTTTTTCACTGCCAATGCCCACATTACTGCAGTATTAAACTTTCAGCAAGAACCTTATTACTTATTTAACTAGTATTTATCCAAGGAAAGTTAGTTAGGCGTGAGGTCTCTGTGACCCAAACCATCCCGCTTCACATGCATGCCAGGACCACTGTCTGTCTGGCTGGTAATCAGCTCCACTGGAGCTGCTCAGGGGTTAAGTGCTTTGCTCAAGGGCAGCCCCACAGTGATTTTTACAGGGGCTGAAAGAGAGAATACAACTTCTGTATTCAGCTGGATATCTTTGCTGCTGCTGCTGCTCACACAGTATAGATGGTCTTTGCATATAGTAATTCAGTACAGCAATAATTAATTACAAGAAGTAGAGGATGACGGTGTTCATTTATTGCTGAATGTTACAAAAGTAAATGATCGTGCATACATTATTTATAATAATATGACACAAATATCAGTGTGCTCACATGCCTGCTATTATCTTAGTTATGTTCAGGTTTCTGGAGTATCCTGATTATGTTTTGTACATGCAAACAGCAAATCCCAGTTTCAGAGACCAGGATTCTTCCCGAAGTACTAAACCAGGATACAACGGCATGCAAACACTTAGACAGGTAGAGGATCAGAATCCTGATCATGTGTACAGGGATATGAATAACCAGATTTTCAGAGTTCATGTAAGCACCGTATTCCAAACATAATCAAAAAGTGACACGAATGCATGTGAAACATGTTCAATAAGTAAAATTTCATATCAGTTGTCTAAAAAGGCGTTTGTTTAAGTCTTGATGATGCACATGTGACTCTCAGGTGGGGAATGTAAGGAAATACTCCCTGAAAGAGATGCTGGGATGCATCAGGCGAGGATGCCAAGCAGACAGCATGTCAACAACAACAGCATAGCTATATGACCAATCGGGCTGTGAGTTAACATACAGAGGACAGAAATGCATACACATACATGACATGCGAAGTCCGGCTGGTTCCTTCTGATCCTGACAGGCTGTAGTCATACAGTCATTGCAGATATCTGGACTACAAACTGAGCGCAAGGATGATTTCTGAGCATTTTAAACGTGACTGCTCACTGTTGAATTATAAGTCCAACTATAGTCACGTTATAATTATGAATAGTGAAAACGCCTGTGTCGATGTTTAAAATCCATTAAGAGATGGGCAAGTGAAACCTTCAAACTATTAAGGATTTCTGCTAAATCTGGATTTTTTAAACTCTAAAACAAATATTAATCCTCAAAATTCCAGCAAGTAGTGGTTAAACTTTGCTAAATGAGCCTTCAGGCTAGCTGGCAGGCTAACAGGATCTCATGCTAACTGAGCTGCCACCTCAGCTTAACGGAAGGCTGAAGCGACAGACAGTTCGCCGTGTGACAGTATCACATACGTCTGACTGAAAGCTTCTTTTGTAGTTTAACAGGCGGGGTCAACGGCTGACATGACAGGCTCGAGGGACCGCCTGCTGGAGGGCTGGGTTGCCCGCGGGCGGTTACCAGCTAACTGCTAGAAATGAGACGCGTGGGATGTTCATTTCAACATCAAGAGACGTGAATCTTGGCACAGCATTGGGAAAATCCTGATAGCCACAGTGCCGTTTAGCTTCTTACAAGCTCACTTTTCAAGCAGACAAAGGTCACCAAAGGACAAAACACGCTGCTGGTTAGCAGCCACGGTTGGTTAGTGTTTGGGGGGAGGGGCTTTTGAAAGCTGAATGTCTGACATAAATTTTAATAAAGCATCCTTCCCTCTCTGAGCTCCCAGACCTCGACCCAGCTTAAGTGTCTACAAGAAGAGGCTGCAGAAACACAAAAACACCACATGAAATATTAAGTGACCGGGCTGTTTACTGCACAGACAGAACACAACGCTTACCAAAGATGCTTCATGTGAGCGTTTCTGAAGCCCTGCCTGGAGCCGAGCCCTCGCTGTCAGGTGCAACTGTGGTCACACGAAGCCACCATTTTGCTAAAGCTAAATTATTAAGGTTTGAGCTACAACATTTTTGCTTTTGTTTTTTTTCCTTTAACAAAAGTCTGATGAAAAAAGAAACTTTTTGGGAAAAGTTTTGAAAAGACCCACAAAAATAGGATAAATATCTTCTAAGGTAAAGATCAGAGTTGAGAGGTGAATGTTCCTCCTCCGCTTCTCTCTTTGTGCCCTCATTCAGTTTCTCCATCACACTTTTGCTCTTTTGTTCCACTTCTCAAATATCTTTTCTCTCTCTCTCTCCCACTCAGTATTGTTCCTTAGTATTCTTGCTTTTCACTTATCCTTTCATTCTCATTTCCTCCCTCTATCGCTCCTTAGAATCTGAAACCGTTGTCTTTTCCCCTCTTCCTTTTGCCTCCTCTCTCCTCATTTCTCACCAACCTCTCGTTTTCCTCTTTATTTCCTTGTCTTGTCAGCCAGGTTATACAATTAGCCCTGAAGGGCCACACTTTATAATTACTTCCTCTCTTTCTCCAGATGAGTGTTCTCCATCATAACCTACCCAGTCATTTTATGTTATTTTCTGTTAAATAACCAGCCGGATGAGGGAACTTCCAATGCTATTTTGAATTAAATGAAATTTTTCCAAACCAATTCTACCAATGAAGTCATCGGGTCTGGAGAATTACGAATGTCCATTAACTCCACTTAATGTTCCTAATGTGCGGCTCGACACTCTGCAGTGCTGAAATGACACGTTTTTTTCCTTCTCACAGTTCCCTGGAGATGAAGGCCAGAGATGGGTGGGCGGCATGTGACCTTTTGACGTCTGAGCAAAGCATTCTGGGTATTGCCGTAAGGTGAAAAGGTGAGGAAAGGGAAATAAAAGAGCGAAATGGGACATGTAAGTGTATTGATGTGCATGTGTGTGGGTGTCGGAGAGAGAGCACGGCTGAACACGACACTAATAAAGTGTGTGCATACTGTATGCCGCAAGTATGTGTGTGTGTGCATGTGTGTGTGTGCGTCAAGGTTCTGTATCAGATAAAAGAAGAGTGTGTAGATGGAAAGCCAATAAAACTGACAGAAAGCTGGTGGCAGAACATAGTTAGCATGCAGCACTAAATCACAATGACTGACTACAAAACGCCACCTACGGAAACCAGTTAAGCACTGCACTACATTCAGTACATCACACATATAGACAAAAGTATTGGGACAGCTCACCATCACACCAATAGGGACTTCAGCGACATGTCATTAAACACACAGACAGCTTTTGCAGCTCTAACAGCTTCCATTCTTCTGTGAAGGCTTTCCACAACATGTTGGAGTGTTTCTGTCAGAGTTTTTGCCCACTCACGCAGTAGAGCAGAGCTCCCCAACCACCACGGACCGATATAAGACATTATTTGACTTACCGGCAATGTGGGATTGATGAAATAAAATTACACAACGAGCATAATAACAAACACAACGTGCATGATTACACCACTCACCAATAACGCCCCTGCGCTTGCTTCTCTGCAACGAGACGGTCCCACATTAGGGGTAACGGGAGACAGAGACACCCGAAGTGCGGTCCTCATGTCCAGTCTTGTCCGTTGCTGCAGAAAACCGCGCTTCACAAAGACAGGATTTTGAAAATGGAAGTCATGTTTTCATTGCTCTTGTCGCGAGCCTTCATTTTAATCCAAAACGCCGGCAGATTTGAAGTTGGCTCACACGTACTTTTAAGGTCAATTTTCAATCTCCAGGAGCTGGTCCTCTTCCAGCACGGACACACGGCCTCCCATGACAGTTCACGACAAACGTCCTTAGCAGGCGGGAGGATCAACTCCTCACCGACCGTGAAAGCTTTCTTGGCCTTAGCAATACGGTTAGCCACGAAGTATGAAGCTCTTAGCGGACTCACATCTGTTGATGTGCTGGCCCTCAGTGGCTGCTTCTGTCCTTCTGGTTCGCGTTTGTTTTCTTAAAAAAACAAAACAAAACAAAACTCCAGGCTTGTCTGTTAATGCGCGGTGGTTTTAAAGGCTTCCATTGCCTCATTTGACAGCCTGTCGCCACACATTATACAGAGAGAAGAATCAGGTTCACCTGTCGGGATAAACGTGTATTCTTAAGTATGACTCCTGGTATTTTCTATTAAATGTAGTTTTCTTTTTCTTGGCAGTCGTAAACTCTTCTTCTGTCTCATCATTGGGCCTTTTCCCCTTTGCAAAGTAGCTCCCCAAAGACGTCTGTTTGTTTCTTTTACTCATTTTAGCTAGCTTGTGGGCTTAATTTTTTGTTGGTGTCACGTGACTGGAACAGGTTACGTGCGTGTCAAGTGGAACAGGCGGATGTTATTACAAGAGAATCCGGTTTTTCAAAATAAAACATCTTTCGGCGCGTGATCGTCAATAAAACGGAAATAAAATAAATTACTCATTCGTTTTGTGCGGCCAAATTTTTGCGGACCACTGCTGTAGAGCATTTGTGAGGTCAGGCACTGATGTTGGACCAAAACGCCTGGCTCGAAGTCTCAAAGGGTGTTGGATGGGGTTGAGGTCAGGGATCCACACAACTCATCCAACCGTACCTTCATGGTATGTCTCTGTCTTCTAAGCACATTTTTTAGGCAAACTGATAAATGAGTTGGCTCAAGTTCATTACATGTCAAATACAATCTCTTTGTGCTGTGTACCTTACTTTGTGTCCAGATTATGGGCCATTTAACTCGCAAAACTGAAACTGGAATTGCACACACCCTAAATGCACTTTCCTAATGCATCTTCGACCTTAGATTGTTCAGTATGAGGCTGTTTGAGTGTCAATACAGCAAATTTCAAGCACTTCATGCAATACAGCTTCCAAGAGAAATCTCAGAGGACAGCGTGAATATAACACAGGAACCATAAGGTTTTGATAAAATCTGCAGTTGCATCCTGAAACAGCCCTGAACAGCAGATGAAATTATCACGGAAATGAATTAAAATCAAATCTGGAATAACAGAGAATTCATCAGGATATTTAAATAATGGAAGGGAAGACGCAGGGAGAAGAACATAATTTTAAAAGTGTTTACATCTCATATTCTTCATGTGCAGCGGATATGTAAACATGTTATTCCTGTAACCTCTCATCGCTGCTGTGTGTTGTCAAACTGCTCGAGTTTCTAATGTGTATTTTTATGTTTGTGCTCTGCGGTGCCACTGCAAAGAGGGGAGAGGAAGAACAATGACGGTTTGTCAGGCGGTTTAGTAGTTGTTTATATAAATCAAATGCACACAGACATGGAAACACGTCTCTTTTCCCTCTGTTTCTCACTTCAAATGCTGGTGCTGACAATCTTGTGTTCGTTATCACAGGGATGTACACAGACACACCCAGTAATCAGCAGGAAAGCTACCTGAAAGCTACCTGTGCAATTGTCTTTCCATATATATGACTATAATTACAGTCAGCATAGACTCTGTCTTTGTGCGTAAATCACTTGGCAACACACACACACACACACACATACTGTAAATACTTGCTGGCCAGAGCCGGTTTCTTCCACTTGAGATGGACAGGACAGCTGGCGAGACAAAGACCTGCAGCTCTATTTCAAGTCATGAATCTGTAATTTCTAAATCGTTTTAAATTAATAATCTCCGCCCCTTGATTTCCATCGACATTTTAAAAAAGCCGGCGGCTCTTCTACACATCTGGGCCAAGTTCTTTTCATTCTCGCGAAGGAGTTTTCTTGGAAGGAACAAATTTCCTCCTCATGAAAGCACAGAGTCTTTTCAGTTTGATGTGGACTGTATGTTCGCTCGTAGCCAGAGAGTCAGTTAAAACTCACAGCTGTTCATTTCCCAGCAGTTTTTTCTTCTTCTTCTTCTTCCTCTGTTGAGGGCACGATGCAAATTAAAGCTGGAGTTTCTTTCTCTTTTCTTTGTTCTCACTGGCTTCATCACAGCCCAACACATTTAGAAAGTCAACATCCAGGATCCATCATCTGTCCTTCAGCCTCATCTGGAGGCAAATTTGGTCATCTATACATGTCATGTTTTAAATGAATGTTTGAACTGAAGGACTAAGTGTCACTCATGATTCAGCACGTTACCCAATGAACAAGTTTCACAGGGTTTCGTGTTGTTTTCCTTCATGCACTCCTGATGCAGCAACATAAATTCAATTTAAAGGATTATACTTTCACCATGACTTCCTTATTTGCTCTTTGAGTGTGGGCACAGCTGCTTAGCTCCGCCCACTGAGGTTTACCGAGACAAATCACACACCGACTTACAGAGACGACACAAAGCTGCAAAAGTAGGAGAGTGTCACATCCAGCCAGATGCCACCGAGACGCAGCCTTCCACAGAAACTAGTGGGTGCAGGTGTTGTAATGCATGTCATACATTGCTGATAAGGGAATTTAGTCACTATAATAAGATGGTGGAAGTAAAGTGCATAGGACGATAAATGTGGGAGTGGGTTCAGATTGTGATTATTGAGTCAGATAAGAGTCAACCTTCTGACGTTCAAGGTGACTTGTAGGGTCTCTCCAAACCCCCGACACTTTGCACTCTTTGGCTAAAAACTGGGCTGATTCCTCAGTCCATATAGCCAACCGGAAGCTGTGCGTGCACATCAAAATAAGATGATTCATTCAAGTAATTCAAACTGCTGGTGTCTCTCTACAGCTGGACAACATGTGAAATGGTCCTAAAAAAAAGTATTTCTCTGAAACCAGACTCATCATAACCGGCTCTCAATGAATCATGCCACTGCTACTAAAATACAATAAATATTTTCAAAATGATCTCTTTCAAATCTCGTTATGCAGGGGCTCAAGTCCAGGCCAGTTCACAAGTATAGGAAATTACCAAATGAATCGGCCCCAGCAACGACGCGTCTCAACTCAAAGTTCTTTGAGAACCCAACGAATAAAACCTCAGGTTAAAAAAAGTGAACGGAAAGTAATAACATCACGCAGAAAGATAAGACGTCTGAAATCCAACAAAAATCGTACAACGTACCCGTTGTGATGTAATAAATTCACGGTTCCTTTCCACGTGTCTCGTCAGGTGACATCGACCTGTCTGCGCCTTAATGTGACGAGACAGCAGGAAAACCTTTGTGCTCCGAGCTGATGTGCCCTCTGCTGACATGTGAGCAGCAGCCAGGCCGAGGCGAGCTGTCAGCTGCAGCGTGAGGGCGACAGCCTGCAAAGTCAACAGACCGAGGCTGACAACACGGCGGCAGAAGCAGCTCGTTAAGGAGCCTTGTTAGGAGAGCCCTCGTTAAAGGGCGAAAAACACATGCTCGAGCTCAACTGATTAGTCAGGAATTATATGATACACGCAGGACCTGTGACACCGAGTCAACACAGGATCTGTCAAAAGTTTAGGAGTTGAATAACTTAGTGTCTCTTCCTCTGTGCTTTTACTTCTTGATCACCTGATCACAGGAAACCTGAAACCTTTTTTCACAGAAATGCGTCATCGTGTTTCTGTGAGCAGTCACTGAAAAGTAAAGGAAACATTCAGCACCCGGCACACTTGAGCATATTTAAAGCTTTAATTTTGCTAACTAATAAAAGGAGATTCTAGAGTGCATGTAATGAGATGGGTGACAAATGAACAGGGAAAAAAAATCAACAAATTTCCAGAACAGCCTCAAGGTTACCTTGTCATAGATTTGAAAAGTGTGTGGATCTCTGCTGGATGAACCCCAAAAGATATTTGCTCAGTTGATGTTTAAGTAACTGTGGTGGTGGTGTTACTCCAAAACCTGACTGAGGGAATTCAGTTCGTTCTCACAAATGATTTGCCAGCGTATCAGACGGCCTACACTGACACGCTGGGCCTAAACGGGTTATTCTTAGTGTTCATCTTATCTGAAAACAATGCAACACAAAAACACTATGTGGACAAAAGTATCCAGACAGGGGCTGTTTTGTGAGCATCGGTAGTGAGCCAGGCCTCATCACGTGTTTCTGCAGATCCTGACTTTGATATTCTGCTGCTGCTGATGACGTCAGCTGAACGAGTTAAATCCGAATGTAATGTCTGCAAAGAAAGTCTTTCAGTCGAGTGTCAGAACACAGCGATGGAGTTTCCAGTCACTACAGGCAGGGACACACACACACACACACACACTTTTCCAAATAGTCAACATTTTAATTTTTGTTTTAAGCTTTACTAATCAATCAGTGTTGCTTTATATTAACAATGGATTAAAAAGAAAAAGCTGCTTCACAGTTCACATGTGACACGTAGTGACAAACCCACAGAGAAATATCACTAAACTCTGCGGTCTCCTCAGGCCTGCAGAGCTTCTTAGTCTATTACGGGTCATTTTAATGGTTTTCTGGCACACAGTTCCACTTATCAATCACCTTGCTTCCAGCATTCAGCAGCAAAGTTCCCATAAATGTGCTGTGCCCCACCTGCCCAGCACCAAACAGCTGTCAGACACCATTACAGACGTAAAGGGGGACGTCGAGCAGGCGAATCTTTGTCTTAAGACTTGTTAGACCCCAAAGAAGGGCTAAAAGAAAAAGTAATATAAAGAACCAGATCTGTCCGTCAGCGGCAACCAGAAAAGGAGAGCGATTGGACCAAACAGAAATATGACTCCAGTGGAAGATGCAGTTTGCATTGCAACTGTTTGTTAACAAGTTCGCCATATCAGCTTGAAACACGTTGATATGTCAAAGTTATGTTGACTGTTGGTTTCTGCTGCCCCTCAAGCAGGCAAACAAACTGGATATTGGAGATTAAAGTTTATATTTTACATGCCAATAACCTTTCTGTCCTGCTGTCAAAAACCGGATAGAAGCTTTAAAGTGATATGTAACGTTGTAGAGCGAAGCCGTTGATACAAAGTAGGATTACATAAAGTACATTTTGTCCTTTTTTAGCAAAAAAAGGAAATACCGCTTAATAAAGTCTGTACCAGTAAAAAAACAAAACAAAACAACAACCTAATTTTTAATAGGTTTACTGCAATAATAATACAGGACTTGACACAAAATCACATTTGCCAATTTCACATCCTGTACTTTTTGTTTTTTTATCATTTCTCTACTCTCATTGTTTTTTTCTGGTTGTACAACCTCTGACTTCACTTTGTCCCACCAACTTTGAAAACCAAATGCATCGTCTCACTCACCACACACACACACACACACACACACAGAGTTTTGATGAAGTGCAGCTGACAGTAATCAGATGCATCCAGAAAGGTCAAGGCTTTCCCATTTCCATGAGGAGTCTTTCGGTGCCTAAACACATTACTTGGTGGATTAAATTCAATAACCTCATTCCCACACACACATAATTGAGCCATCCATAATCATACCATGCACACCGCCATTATGACCCTCACTTTCATGTGTATTCATTATTCGCGGCTTGACAGCAGGTTGTGTTTCTGCATACTTGCATAATCAGGGTTGCTCTGACCTAAGAGGATAAATTCTAATGATGTGGCTGATTGACATTCCTGGTTCGGGGTGAGACAACGACAGGGCGGACTAAAATGAAGTTTGATGTGGACGTTCAAGCTCGCTTCGGGGTGAATCTTTGGGAATCCAATTACTTTCAACTAGCGGTGACACGTTTTTAATTGAATTATCCGTACAATTATCAGATGGGCTCCTCTGAAATTTGCTACAGATTTGACACCCTGACATTCAATATTGGCGTCATTACTTCAAATTGTTTTACATTTATGACCAAATACCTGCAAGGTTGACAACATTCCCATGAATTTCAGCTGAGCTTTGTGTTTTGTGCAAATTAGCGTACATTAGCATGCTAACACACTAAACTTGCTTTCAATATCCAAGATTTGAGCTGGCCATTTGAATTCATCATGTTGCATTTGCCATTGATTATGACATTTCCTGTCAAGCCTTCAAGAATCTTGTAAACAAGTACAGGAAGATTTCATTGCTTGAGAAAAAGAAGAAGCTGCTTCTCCCAGCTGCTGAAAACTGCAATCCGAACAACAGCAAAGATTTAATCGCAACTATCTGTTGCGCATTAGTTTATCCACTGTCTCAGTGCTCGGTCTGCAGTCCTGTCATCTTCACCCCTTTGGGTGACAAACTCTGTTGTGTAAAACCACATTCGAACCAAATTTGGCTTGAATCTGACAGAACGTTGACGTATCGCCGGTTTGACTTTCAGTGAAGTTCATCCTCTAATCGTGCTACTGCGAGCTGCAGAACAGGACGCCAAAAGGGGACAACAATAAACAATAAACTGTGCCACCACCTGCACGGCTGCTCTGTACACTTGAAATCTCATTTAATTTCAATACGTATCAGAAGGTCCTTCGAAGCCGCAGTTTGGTTAGGTTGGTTAGGTTGGTTATGGTTAGGAAGCGATCACGGATGGGTGGATCGAGTTAACTTGCAGCCAAAATTTTCTACTAACATCCTATTACAGTGTTCTTTATTTCTTTTTTCTTTTTAACATAGTAGTGGCACATTTTCCACATGACAAAAATAAGACCTGCCTGGTCCATTTCGCTTCCATCAGGACTGGTTGTGGATTTTTACAGGCAAAAAGATCACACAAAAGTGGCCTTGAGCGGGCCGAGAACAGTAAACCTCCTGCCTGTTTACTCACTTCATAAAGCAGAAAACCAACAAACCGAGCATTAGCGCCTCAGCCTGACCTTTCAGCAGAGCCAAGCACTTGTGTGTTTAATCTCTTTATGAGGTGCTGCGGGGGTGAAGGCTGGCAGAAGGATCCTCGAGTGTTATGAAGTGTGGAATCTGTGTGAAGAGACCCAGACCTTCATGACTCCAGATCTGAGCTGCTGCATATGGAAATACTGTCACATGAATTAGAGAATAATGATAACTGATAATGTGGACCTTCTCATGAGATGAACACACCTGTGATGGTGTGATGTGATGATGTAAGAGCTTCAGAGATCACGTTTCTTCTGGATCTGTTTTTCTTTAGTGTTAAATTTGACAACATCGTCTTTGTTTTAATCGAAGAGTATCTGCTGTAGTGTACATACTGCTGTTATTGTTCTATGTATTTTAAATTGAAATGTCACAACCAGGATTTAGGTTTCATATCAAGTAAAAAGGCCGCAGGTAAACACTTTTGAAAGAAACACAATCTGCCTTTGTCAGGTTGGAAGATAAACACTGAGGACATTTTCCCCTCAGTCTGAGAATACTGAACGTGCAGAGGAGCTGTAGCTGCCTTAAGAAACAGAAAAACAAGCTGCAAAATGAAATATTGTTTTCCTTTCACCTGGAAAATGTGAGGAACGGCCGGCGACATTGTGTTTGACAGACAAGACTTTTGTGCTACATGACAACCAAGCAGTTTCTGCAAGACAGTATTTAAAAGAACAGGTTGCAGCGGCACAGCTGAGAGGTCGGCGCCAGAAGCAAACACACGATGCACACGATGCACACATGGTGAACAAAGCTCAAGATGAGAGACGCAGAACAAAGGAAACAGAAGAGACACGGACATGGAGTCCTTTCCTCAAAGGACTGAGGACAAAATACAAGTGTATAAAAACACCATATGGCCAAACATGGAACACACATGTGATGGAATCACACAGTGTGACTCTGCACTGCAAACACACACTTCTGTTTTTGGTTTTTCATAAACACTACAAATACATATTTGCACATATTTTCTGTCACTACTGATGCTTATGATCTTACAGTCTGAGTCTGATTTAACCTTCAAATTACTTAACACACTCTCTCTCTCTCTCTCTCTCACACACACACACACACACACACACACACACTGAGCGCACATCTCAGCATGAAACATGAGCTCATTTGCCGCAAGTGGAGGAGACTGAAAGCATGAAAGAATAAAAGAGAGGGAATGAAAATGAGCAGTGGTTGCAGTTGAAAAAAAAATGACACATGCATAAAATATTTTATCACGCTCTCGCCAATATAATTACATGCATTCCAAACCCATTTTGCACATTTGTGTGTCTCTTTGGGGGTTCAACATTAAACACACAAAAACACTGGATCCTCTTGGCTTCAGCGGCTGACGTATTTTCTACGTTTTCTGAACCAGATTTATATTCATGATGCTCCACAGCAACACACAGACTGACACAATATGCACATTCGAGCCAAATGTGCATCAGCATGAAACATTTTAGTTTAATTGATCTGAGTATACGTGACTGAAAATCTACAGTCCTACCAGCACCCCCACAGGCTCTGAGGCTCTTTAAGTATGAAGGCCGACTTACTGTGTAATGTGCTTTTCTTTTAGCCTTTTATTATCTTGGGTCCAGACCTCCGTATTAACGGGAGATCAGATATGTTGGACGTTGTGCTCGTTTAAGTCAACCAATCAAAGCTTTGCAGGCAGGATTAAGAAACGGGATGGCTCACTACATGCAGGACAAAGGCTGACATGAGAAAAATGTTGTTAAGCATGTTCAGATGGAGACAACGATACATGTTGTAAGCTGACTAACCGCTCCTGTGTCGACAGGATGGAAACGTCAGTCACCGCTCATCAGCTGGGGCCAGACGAAATGAAATAATCTGCCCTTTTCAGTCAGAAAGAAGATGGATTCAGACTGAATGTCAGGCCGCCTTACAGGCTTGAAAATGTGGCGTTTGTCCTTAAGGTGGCATGAAGGGGAGCGAGAAGGTCACTGGGGCATTCACAGGGTTCATCAGTACGTCTGTATTATGAGATACTTTATCACATACACAAGCATGATGGTGTGATAACTAGAAAAGTCAGGGCTGGTTACCAGAACCGCGAGGATTCATCCTCTGGGTGCCCTGAATCTCCACACTGAAGTCACTTACATCCACCCATCAGCTCATTCCACAAAAGTACTTTCGTACTCACTACTCTCACTACTACTATTAATCAAAAGTAAAATTCTTACTATTTACTTCTTACCCACCCATCATACATTATATGTTACTGTTCCATTACACTGCACAAAACCGGAAACTGCATCAAAAGTCTGCAGCAGGGAACAAAGGGGTGGACCCAAACAGAACAGCCTTTCTGTCAACATGCTAATGTTCGTCACGCAGCGCAACGTTAAGCTCGCAAATGATTATTTACCTGGCGGCTCTTCTGTTTCCTGTATCTGTGCTGTGCCCAAGGATCTGTTTGAAAGACGGAGAGTCGGTCAGACAGCAGTCCATGTGTCACATATCCAGCCAGCGTGTGGCTCAGTCACTGCAGGACTACAGACGACCTGCGTAGCTGCACGGGGCTCAGGGAAGGTCTTTCAGGAGGTGTGACATCACGTTTTTGGAAATAAATATGAGTACGACTTCCTGCACCTAATTCACGCGTCACAGAGGGGATCTCGTCATCTTTCCTGCCGACAGAATCAAGGTAGCTTGCTGCTTTGCGACGTGCACGCGTGATGTCTGCGAAAATGAATCCCGAAGAGTTTTCTTTTGGCAGACACTGCAATACTATCGCTGAAATTTTATTAGTTCATTACAACACTTATATTATTTATAATTATATAATATGCTATTATATTATTTAGTTATATTATTACTGTAACACATCACTAGTAACACATTATTGCCTAATCCCCCGGCCGGGTCACTAAGAGTACAGCTTACACAGAATGAATATGCTGGATATCCTTCTCTGGACAGACTGACCAAGACGAAACCCCGTCTGACTGATAGATTCATGATCATTAAGCTTTATCGCAATGCACAAAACTATTAACATTACATAATCTATCAGCTGTGTGGATGTATTTGAATGGCTTTTGTTCTGCCGCGAGTCTTCTGCATTGGCACCATGACTCACTGGCTCACTAAACTTAATGAAGAGACTGAAATATTTGACACTCTGAAAATGTGGGCCTGAACATGGCTGCAAAAAATACAAGGCCGCTCTGAAACAGACACACGAGGGCTGATTCAGGGGATCGAAAAGAACTACTCGAGCTGCCGCATTCAAAGGTATCGCCTCACATGCTTTCTCCTGTACTTAAAATCCATTCAGCCCATTTCCCGGCGTCTGTGATCATTTGAGTCTGATTGAACTGTCACCTGATCCACTTACGGGTCATCATTAACGCACATCGCACCCCGATCTTCCCTTCCTCCCTGCGGTGTGTGGAGGTGAGCCGACATGTGGATACGGTCTGTGATTTGTGAGGTTGTTTTCAACGCGGGAGGACCGCAGGAAGAGATTAAACTATAACTCAGCCCTCTCCGGGCCGCGGCGCAGCACACAGATATGCATGAAGCACGGTGGCTGCAAACGTCCACATCAAACACACACACACATCGACCAGAAAACACACACACACACACACACACACACAGGCTGCCTCAGATTTCCTCTCAAAGACCACAAACGGCACCTAAACTGAGCTAATTTGGTCTTAGGGCTTCTCTCTTTCTTTGAGTCCTTCTTTCCTTTGCTTTAATTCCTGCTGACTGCACCCTCCCCTCCCTCCCCCTCCCTCCCCCTCACCCCCTCCCTCCTGTCTTTTTTCAACACATACAACATATAAATCATAGGAGGCGAAATGAATTGCAGGCAAGGCCAAAATTAACAACTTAGTGCTTTATATTGTGTAATCAATCATAGATTACCATGATACACACACAAACATCTGCACACGCACACACAAATGTGTTGGAGCAGATTTCTTCTCAAGGCAGTTCATCCTCTTGTTTCAGCTCCTCTTTTCTTCATCCCTTCCTCTCCTGCACTCACTCACATGAGGACGGACTGCTGGGAGACGCAGCTCGGGTTTATTAACATGAGGAACATGCGGGGCTTAATTTGTGCCGGATCCTGATGGAACAGGAACCGGCACCTCATTTTAGCACCATCAAATGCATTTTATGTATTATTTTATGCCTTCTGTTCTGTCATGCTTTTAATGAAAGCTACTCATAAATCGCTTGTTTGCATTTTAAATTGATGCATTTTAAATTAGTCCTGAAAGAGTGCGGGAGCTGATGTTACTGCCATTTAAATTAGGATACTCTCGAGTTTTGGTGTCTAAATATTTTTGGCACATGATTACTGTAAGCCCTGCAGTTAAGCCAGTGGAAGTTGTTGTGAAATGAGTTTGGCTAAATTAGGAAGAGCGTGTGTGTGTGTGTGTGTGTGTGTGTGTGTGAGTGTGACGCTGTCCATGGTACTGAAGCAGAGCAGAGGAGGTCAGTTAGACTTCCTAATTTACAAATTAAGCTCTGGGAATGTGGAAACACATCTGAAATCTTCCCAGAAAATGAGGGCTGCTGAGCAACGAACCAGAAATGAGTCTTAACCTTCTGAGATAATCAGACAACTGCAGCAGACCTTCCACTTATGGTTAAAAGCATTCAAAATTCAAGGCCTCAGTACGCTTCAAGAAAGAAAGAAAGAAAGTGACATATTTTGTCATTGGAGGGAACTCACTCCAACGAAATTTGTTCTCTGCATTTAACCCACCCAAGTGACGTGCACACACACACACAGCAAACCCGGGGCAGTGGGCGACCGCGTGCAGCGCCCGGGGAGCAGTGGGGGTTAGGTACCTTGCTCAAGGGTACCTCAGCCATGGACACCGGGACGGGGAATCGAACCAGCGATCCACCGGTTACGGGTCCGACACCCTAACCGCTGATCCACGACTGCCCCAAGAGATTTTTTTGTAACGCAATCCGCTCATGTACACGTTTGTACATGACCTAATGTACATGTTTTTGGGCCTGTGGGAGAAACCCCGTCCTGGCACGGAGAGAACATGTAAACTGCACATAGAAGGCTCGGGGTTCGATCCTGGAACCCTGTCGCTATGAGGCGCCAGTGCTAACCACTGCACCACCGTGCCGCCCGCAAGCAGTGGGAACAACATCTAAACCCTCGTTTTGATAGTGCAGTATACTGTTACGCCACTTAATGGACTTTGTGGTGAGATTGTTTTCTTCACTGCTCTCTCCAGGGTCAACTTTTTAGCCAACATAGACGAGAAGTCCTGAAAGTGAACACAATAATTTTATCCTTCCTCTCACTTGAACTCACATGTGACCCAGGCTAACTCAGTATGTTTTATCTTCAAGTCTTTCCCTTTTGTTCATCCCTTCTATTTGTTTTTCCTTATTTTTTCAGTTAGGCCGTCCTTTTGTCCTTCCCCTGCTTAGTTTCCTCCTTTGGTTTGCGTATTTACTGCTCTGCCTGTGCAGTTAGAAGCATCCTGGTGATGGAAAACTAAGCTCATCAAATCACTGTGCTTCCTTCAATTTGTGTCTTTCATGCATTCTTTCATTTGTTCGCCAGAAGTGAGGATATCGACAACTCAGGGAAAAGGTTAATTCAGCCTAATTGAGGGAACTTTTTCCCTCTTTCCTGCCCTCTATCCTTCAGTCAATCAATTAAACTGGCACAGCAAAATGGCTGTAATGATTCTGCCCGTGTGAAGAGCTCTTACAGGAAATTGGCTTTCTGACGCCATTTCTGACTTGGGACGACACTCACTTGTGATGGCTTTTTGATTAAACAAAGCAGAAGGAAATAACCAAAAGTGTCACTCGCATAACATACTCTACAGTGCACTTTAATGCCCTTAAATCCTCTTATCCATCTTCTATATTGAATTATATAGCAGGTTAACGTGAGAGAATACAATAATAGTGTGAAATGTATTTAATTAAGCCCCTCTCTGGTCTGGTGTAGAACAAAAGACCCATCTGGTGCCTTAAGGTTTCGCCTTTTAATATTTAATATGGTACTGTCAGAGTTATTCATCTAACCACAATGTGCTCTCCAGACCAACAGTTTATTAAATGTAATTAATCACTAACTGCAATAAATGTCTACAGTGGATCTCATGGCTCAAGGTTACCTGGTAAAGTCGGTGTTAGTTGAGGAATTATTCATCAAAATGACGAAGATTTGTGTGTCAATCAAAAAAAACAAAAACATCATCACTCTGCTCGACAAGTCAGCGTTCCACTTTGTTTCACGTGTGATGCAATGTGTAAAATAAAAGTCAAGTGAAATAAAACGGTGAGAGGGGGACGACATGCAACCGAGTTCCCTGTGCCGTGACATGGTTTGTGTCTGAGGCCCCCTAAAACGCCAAAGAGGCCTTCAGGAACTTTCATTAGTGTGCGTTACAAACGAGGGCGTGGAGTCTGACAGACTGCCAACGACATTCAGAGCTTCTGTGGCGTGCTGCATTTCAGAGTGAAACAGGAAGAAGACGGGACATAACGCCTGGAGGAAATGGACTCGTATGCTGAAAAGCGGTCGTATAGCGACGACACACACCAACTGCAGCGGCATCCGTCAGGAAAGCCCACTCGCCTCATGCAGTTCCATGTTGGGCGTAATCTGGAAGACTCACAGCTACAACTGTCCTCCATGACAGTCAATTCTAGCCTGCACACACGTAATCTCAGCATTTTGGGGAAACTGAACAAGATTTGATGTGGCGAACACCAGAAGACACCAGAAGACACTTTAGTTAACTGCATTCTTAGCTCTGTGCCGCTTCGATTTGAAGACTGACTGATGTGATGAAATTATTGGTAGAAATTGGTTGGTTAAAGCCTACAAAAGCTTGCGTTATATTTTGTTTTGCAGGAAGGAAACGTGAGTGGATTGTATAAGGAGAAAAAGATTTTTAAATTATGTTTACATATTACTGGATACAATATGACCTGGAATGAAGTCTAAAAGACATTTTTGATTTCAGCTCGACTTTAACTGACGGGCTGACGATCAGATCAAGTTGCATTATGCGATGTGTAGGATTTAAAATGTCAACAGATGTCAGATGTTTTTATGTCTTCAGTTTCTTTCTAAATTTGTCTCTCCAAGTCCACCGACCCGAGTGCCCTCAGACAATCACCTTTAACCAGATAACTGCGTTTCATTTCTTAATTATGTCTTTAATGTTGAAAAATTCAACATCTTCCCCAGCAATCAACTGTATTATTTGTTAGCACATTTCATGTGCGTCACAACACATCATGGCGACCTGCCAGGTTTTTATACACACTTAACTGCAGACATTTTGTGCTTCTCTTTGCACTCCTCCCTGCTTCGCCGTATCCATCAAAACAGCTAACGTTTGGTGGATGGCGGTTCACTCATCCTCCTTCGGGGGAAAGAAAAGATGATTCATTCATTCGGAGAGGAAAGAAAAAATGCAGCGAAAGGAAATCTACTCAGTGAGGAGTTGATGTATTAACGAATTTTTGCTGACCAGCAAATTTCCACTTTGGGAATTGAGAAGGAAATCTCTCTCACACAAGAAAATAAATCTCGGGTTAACATTATTTTGGGGGGGATGCATTTGAGTGCTAAATGTGTGGGAATCCCTGAGGTTATTTGTGTAATTGGAGGAGAACCCATCTATTCTGCACTGAGCAGAGTTCACCTCTCAGTTTAGAGTCGACCAGCTGCTCTTGAGGAAGGCACCTGAACCAACTCAGTGTGTGTCAATGTGACAACAGCACGAAGTGACTGATGGAGGGCTGCTGTGCTTCCCAAATGCCCTCATTTAACCAAATTCCAGACAGCTTTTTTAAAACAAAGAGGCTGTTGTCATGTTTATGTAATGAGACCGCTGGTGGAGGACCAAGACATTAAAGTCTGCAGGTCAGAGGTTTAATCAAAATACAAAGAGGCTCACATGAAGTGGAGCCACAATCCAAAAAACAGGAAAGGTCCACACAGCAGGACTTCAGACTACATCAACTCTGGGAAAAAAGCTGGACACACATTTTACTGAGGAGGGAGAACAAAGACTGAAAGTATGAGGGAGCAGAACAGAAAGGAGGACCAGGTGAAAAGACAAAGACAGGAAATGTAAAGCAAACATGACACATGACGAGGTGAGCTTCAAAATAAAACAGGAAATGACTGAATGACTTAAAACCCAAAACCATGACAACATTAACTCAGTTCCCCCCACAACCCTATCAACATCAGGGGTACTGAGGTGGACACTGTGGACTGCTACAAGTATGTAGGGGTCCACATAGACAATAAACTGGACTGGACAGTCAACACCAATGCCCTCTACAAGAAAGAGTAGAGTTGCCTTTTCTTCCTGGGGAGACTGTCTGCAGGACAATGCTGCAGATGTTTTACCACTCAGTGGTCTCCAGTGTCATCTTCTACGCTGTGGTGTGCTGGAGCAACAGGGTGAAGACAGCTGAGGCCAACAGGCTCGATAAGCTCGTCAGGAGCGCTGGCTCTGTCCTGGGAGTGGAACTGCAGTCTCTGGGAGAGGTGTCTGAGCAGAGGATGCTGAGGAAACTGCTCAACATCCTCAACAACAAGTCACACCCCCTGCAGGCCACACTGGAATCTACCACAGCACCTTCAGTCATAGACTGAAACCACCAAGGTGCTCCACAGAACGCCACAGGAAGTATTTCCTCCCTGATAGCCCGGCTATCAAACTCTTCCACTCATCCCCTTTCTCCATCCATTTTCTATACCGCTTATCTGTCAGGGTCGCGGCTGACTACAGGCGAGAGGCGGGGTTCACCCTGGACTGGTCGCCAGTCAATCACAGGGCCAACACACAAAGACAGACAACCACACACTCTCACACTCACACCTAGGGGCAATTTAAAGTAGCCAATTAACCTAATGTGCATGTTTTTGGTATTGTGGGAGGAAGCCAGAGAACCCGGAGAAAACCCACATAACAAGGAGAACATGCAAACTCCACATAGAAGGGCTCAGACCAGGATTCGAACCTGGAATCTTCTTGCTATGAGGTGACAGTGCTAACCACTGCACCACCGTGCCGCCCCCCCCTTTCTCCACATAGGACAAAACAATTTATCCTGCACTACGATGAACACTTTCAGATTGTATCCACACCTTATCCGTTGCCATTCTGCACCTTGTCTGTCGCTGTCTATCTATACTTCATGTATATACTCTGTTATTTTTTATAGTACTCTGTTATTTTTTTGTTTTGTGTAGGGGCAGTCGTGGCAGTCGTGGATCAGCGGTTAGGGTGACGGACCCGTAACCGGTGGATCGCTGGTTCGATTCCCCGTACCGGTGTCCATGGCTGAGGTACCCTTGAGCAAGGTACCTAACCCCCACTGCTCCCCGGGCGCTGCACGCGGTCGCCCACTACCCCGGGTTTGCTGTGTGTGTGTGCACGTCACTTGGGTGGGTTAAATGCAGAGAACAAATTTCGTTGGAGTGAGTTCCGTCCAATGACAAAATATGTCACTTTAATCTTTTTTTTTTTAATCTTTAATTACTTGCTAGTTTTGTATGCTTCTTTGTATTGCAACCCTGGCACAACAATTTCCTGCGGGATCAATAAAGTTCTTATCTTATCTTATATGAGATAGTGTGTTTTATGCAGCTAATTTCCACGCTGATATGATCTGATGTGTGGGGTTAACATGGTTTAACGACCAAAACACGGTCAAAGCTCTCTGTGTGGACCAGGTTCATGTGCTGCTGGTCCAGAGGGTGTGAGACAACAATCATGTCAAAAATAACCACAGGAAGTATTTAAATGAAAACACTGCTGTTTTCTTGTGTCTCTTCCTTCTTTTCACACACAACTATGACATGAAAAGTTCTTAAGATTAATGGATGAGGCTGCAAATGTTAAGAGGAGTCTGGAGTTGCACTCGATGTGTCCATGATCCTGCAGATGGACCCGATGCTCCAGGCGCACAGATGGATAGATAGATGACACACAGACAGTTCTGACTGTGACTAACCCAACAGATCGAAAGATGCAGACAAACTTGGGGCGGATCCAGAGACTGTGGGTGGCGGCCCAATGAGAGGACCAGGTTGTGGGATGAATGGACAGATGATAGATGAAGGGAAACGGGAGCCAACACATTTGGCAGCAGCTGAGCTGAGGGTATCGACAGGGCAATGCTTTATGGGATGAGGTGCATTGCTAATTCAGCCAAGTGGAGAAGCACACAAGACAGCCACTGAGATGAAATAACTGCAAATAATGAGGCTGGTTGATTATTATTATCATCATTTACAACCACCTCGCTCCTTCCCTAATGAGGCGGTGTTAGTTAGCATGAGCTAAAGGTCGGAGAAACGTCTAGAAATCCAGTTTTCTCCAGATTGCTTCTGCATTGCATTTCCCAAGGATCAGCTGTCAGTCAAACTGTGTGTGTGTGTGCGTGTGTGCGTGTGTGTGTGGGAGGCTGTGTTGGTGGTCAGTGTCACTCATGGTAAACGGCACAAACTTTCAGCACATGATTTTCTGCACACAATCCTCACCAACACTTAACTCATTAGCTAAAATGGCTGTGGGAATTAATGAAATAAAAAGGGACTTGGTTGGACTTTCAGGATGCACACTAGCTGTGTGACTCTTTAATTCTTTAATCCAACTGTCTTGCAGTTTTATTGATTGATTTTAAACAGATTTTCACTTTCACGTTCATTACTTTCTTCTCTGTAAACTTTATAACCTGCCTCACCGCACACTTTTATCAGCACCTTTCTGACCAAGCTGGATTCGGGCAGACAGAACATTTCAGTGCTTTTCATTATTTTGGGCATTATTTAAAGACAGTATATTTATAGTTTGTTTTCACGGTCATTAATTTTTGGGTTTGTTAAATCAGAAGCGTTTCCAGCTAACTAGCTGAAAACAACACAGCAGGCATCACACAACACGATGATGACTGTAAACAGCGGTGTTAAATTATCCAATGATGATATTAACACCTTTAATGCTTGGGGAGTGTAATTGGCTCACACACACACACACCCAAAATTGACCATTAAGTCCAGAGTCTATGTTACATGCAAACAAAGAGGGCTGATAGTGTGTGTGTGTGTGTTAATTGTTTGGTTATCAGTGTGACAGTGTCTGGTTATCAGGTCTTAACAGAGCAGGTAATGAAGCTGAACGTGTGTGTGTGTGTGTGTGTGTCCTGCTGCACAGTCAAAGGGCTGCTGGGAAATGAGCCTGAACCAATCAGAGTGTTCCTTCTGACACGCGCTCATTAACGCTGCTTCCAGACATCTTTCTTTCCTTTTCCTTCTCTCTCTCTCTCCCTCTCTCTCTCTCTCCCTCCCCCTCCCTCTCTCTCTCTCTCCCCCCCCCCCCCTCTCTCCCTCTCTCTCTCTCTCTCTCTCTCTCTCTCTCTCTCTCTCTCGGATGCTGTTTCACTCCACCTCAAGCGAGACATCATCGTTATGTGGACTGGTCAGTCTATGAAATATCGTCAGCGCTGGAGAAAGTACTCTTAAGTACTTTAAAAGTGCTGAGAGAGTACTTCGCCAAGCTAAAGCTTGGTAAAAAAGTTTCAAAAAACTCGTTTTAAAAACATTTCCTCAATCGCAGAAGATGACTGCTGGAACATTTTAAGAACTGATAGGTGAGACTGATCCATCTCCTCCTTCTCCTTCCTTTTCTTTGCCATCCTTCCTTCTTCACTCTCTACCTTCTGGCCCAACTTCCTCCTCCTCCTCCTCCTCTCTCATCCTTCTTACCTTTCATCCACGCTTCTTTATCGACCTCCTCCATCCTTCTCCACCCGTTCTCCTCCTTCTCTTCTCTACCTTCCATCCTGTTATCCTTCAGTTCTTCCTCTGTCCCCCCCGTTCTTCACATGCTTTCATCCCTCTGTCTTTCAGGTCATGTTTGAGGTTGTTTGACTAATCTCTGAATGGCTTAGCAACGTTTTCATGAAAATTTCACCTCGGCTGCATCTATAATTCAACGCCAGCTTCTCTTTATCAGTCATTAGACACGCACACACACTCATGCAACCACACACACTCTGCAAGCTCTCCTCCTCCACGCTCCTCTTCCTCTTCTTCTCTGCCTTTCATCAGTTTCTCCCTTCTCTCTCCTCTCGTGTCCACTTCCTTCCTTTATCTTCTCATTCTTATTTCCTCCTTTGATCACTCCAAGCATGTTCTCTTCTTTCTTCTCGCCATTCTCCCGCTTCTTTCTTTGTGTTGCACTTGTTCTCCTTCTCTCCCCTTTGCTTTTTTCCTCACTTCTCTCCTCGCTGCCAGTACTTCCAACAAACCGGCAGGTTTGAAAACAGGCTGAGGATGTTCTTCAGCTCAATGTGTCTGTCACAACAACAAAAGCCCGAATTTAAAGTGAACTGACAGCAACATCGAGTGAAATAAATTACAAATGAGACGGTACAGATGGAGAGAGTGCAAAGAGAAAGACCAGAGAGGAAGAGAAAGAGAGAGAGAGGATGAGGAGGACGAAAGCAGATGATGGAGAGAAGAGGAGGAGGGGAAGGAGGAGGAGGAGGAGGAGGGGAGGTTTCCATCTGTTACTGTGTTTCTGCTGAATCAGGGAGGAGGCTGAGTTTCTAAATGTCAGGACTCCTCTTGACTCCTGAATACACACCCACCCACCCACCCACACACACACACACACACACACACACACACACACACACAAGCGCGGCTCTGTGAATGTTGGAGCAAGGCAAGCGCACAGGCAATTTGCATTAATGAGAGTTTAGTTGAAAATTTTGGCAAAGCCAGCGAGACATCGACAATAATGGAAAGTGCGGCGAGAGCGAGAGATGCTGACAAAGAGCCCGAACGGCAGAGAGAAAGCAGAGAAGCCGTCGGTCGGCTGGTCGGTAAACAACCAGTCGGCCAAGTGCATCAGCAGTCAGTCAAGTGGCTGCACTAAAGCATATTCATGAGCCGTGCTGTCAGGAAATCAAACACAGGAGACACAAACAAGCAAACCAAAAACAGCATTGTTAAAAAGGAAGCCGGCAGTCTCTGGCATCGTTACGTTTAGTTGTCAGGCAGCTGACAGCCAAGCTTTCAGTGTCAGAGAGCTTTCAAATGCATCGCCGGAGAACGTTTTTTTCAGGCCCTGCTGGCAACAACATAACATGTAATGATGACATAACTGCATGCGTAACATCTCTTCAACTCCGGAAAGTTTCAGGTCGGTTTTCAAAGTGCGACGAACAGAACAGAAGCCTGTAAACTAAAGCTGTGATGAGACAAAGCAGTCAACAGGTGGCTCGTCTATCCCAGCACGTAACTGGAACTGAACACTTCAGCAGTCCATCCACTGAGTCTTCTACTTCTTCTGCCTCCACCACGGCTGGGTATCAAGCCTCAGTACTTTTCACTACCATCTGTTACTGACAGACGTGTCTGTAGCACAGTGTCTGAAGCACAGATAATTCCTATGAATATTTCAATACTTTAACATGCAAAAGTGTCTGGCAGCCTTGGATTTTCATTGGTCTTGAGGTACGTCATTCGCCGCATCAGCCAAAAACAGACATTTCTATCTGGTTAACTTCAAATTGTTGCTTTCTACTGTAGTTTCAGAAAATGTTGAGTAATTAGATGCCATGATATGTAAAATGACATAAACCGAGACAGACAAATTCATCCAAATCCCTCACATCAAGTAATCGATGCACCAGTCAGTCAGCGCTGCAAGAACCCACAGACAGAAAGACATGTTTGCATCCATTATCTGCACCAGCTATACCCTCTGACTGTGTGTGTGTGTGTGTGTGTGTGTGTGTGTGCCTCTAAGGGAACATATGGGGGCCACAGACAGAAATCCTGTGATAACTCCTCTCTTTCTGCAGTCACTCAGAATCACAAAGTCAAGAATTGAAGGAGCTGAAATAAAATCAACTCCTGCTGGCTTTTATATTCAAACAATATAAACTTCATCTCATTCAAGGTCACGAGTTTTGGCTGGACATCTCTGTCAGTGTGGGCTTCACACTGGGTCTTACTGGTGCTGCTGAACATGAATTTATGTGTTGTTGTCATTCCAGCATCTTCCTCTCTGCTTATTGGCCGTCATCTCTCAACTCGAGCTACCCAGTAAAGGCATAAAAAAAAATCTGAAAACCGATGAGCCTTTGTGCTCATGTGTTTGGGAAACCTAATGGCTGTGTTGTTGCATGTGATGAATCCCAAGCGGAAAATGCAGACGAGAAAATCCTTCTGACGGCCTCACGGAACAGGAGTTTATTCAGTTCACCCAAATCTGTTGTGACCAGGAAAGAAAGCATGTTTTGCCTTTTGTCTGGCTTTGCGTTTGATGCCACTAAACCCTCATATTCATCCGACAAATGAAGCCTTTTCAGTCTGACGCTGGACACAGTTCAGACGCATTTGGTTTGTCTGCTTTTTTTTCTCGTCAAGATGAGCGACATGTTGTGACAGGAAGTGGGCAAACATCATCATCAGCAAGACAACATCTGGTTTGAGTAAGCTGGATGTGAGGAGAGAAGAACTCTGCACACAATGTTGTTGCTTTTTCTTTTGTTTTGTTGGTTTATGGGTTCATTTGTATCTTTATTGAAGGCATCCAGATTCACTCCTTCCACGTGTGGCTGCTATAAACAACACTTTTTGATTGTATGCTGCATTCCTAGAAATACTTTTTTTTCTCGCAAACTGCACCTCTCATTTTGGACACAAACTACTTGTGCATTAACGCAAATTGCTCGGCCTTCAGTGAAACTATTAACTGCCTTTACAGTCCAAAAAATCGATGAGTTCAGAGTTTGTATTCTCCGTTGTGGGCTCAAAATGCATCTCAAATGGCTGAAAATCAGCACAGACAGTCTGTGCTGTTGACAGTATTTCAAACAGCCGTAATGGCTCTGAGACAAAGACCCCATAGGGACACCAAAGCCACAGATATAATAATATTTCACAGTTGTTAATTATTTTGATTTTCTCCTGCAGAGATTTTCAATAAATTGGGTTTTTACACGCTGATTATATTTCTTGGACTAATGCAGTGAATGTTAATTGTTTAAAGTCAAGCTCCTGTTTTTTTAGATTTTTTTTGTGTGTGTGGCATGAACTTGCACTTTTACATTTTTCAGTCCGTGAGTCGGGAGGAAACTGTGACACAGATCATGAAGTAAAATGCTGTAAGGTTGGATTTGTGTTGAAATAGCTGTGACTCGTTTCTGTGTAATAAATCACTAAAATGAAAATGTGTCATTCTTGTTAAGGGCAACAGCTGCTTGTTTATAACAGAGCGCAGAAAATAAAAGGTTTTTCAGGTTTTTTCTTTAATGGTGCTGAGTTTGTTTTCTGGTTTCCTACTGTGCATTTAATATTTGGAAAAAGCTCCTAAACTGGAGAGACTCAAATGGCTTATAAATCATCCATCATCATGAAGAAAAC
Organism: Scatophagus argus; assembly: GCF_020382885.2. Classification (NCBI taxonomy): domain Eukaryota; kingdom Metazoa; phylum Chordata; class Actinopteri; family Scatophagidae; genus Scatophagus; species Scatophagus argus. Next base: position 24,720,467 of record NC_058495.1, on the reverse strand, counting down.
AAGATTCATAAAACCCAAACCCGCAACTTCAACTTAAATGCTTTGAATCCATTAAGCTTGTTCTGATCAAGACTTGGTGATGAGTATCCAATGAGTGTGTGAAACGTACACACACAGATGAAGGTGAAGTACCAAACGCAGTGTAAAGAATGAGGGAGGCGATCAGAGATGATGGATGAGGATCCCACATGAAAACAAAAGTCGACATTTACTTCATTTTACTTAAAAGTCGAGTACTTACCTCACACCACAAAACATCGTCATTTCCAACACCTGCAGCTGCAGTTTTGCTTCCAAATTGTCATTGACAGTCAGCTGAAATTTTTCTCAGCTTTATTTTGAAAGTCTAAATGGACGGTGCTTATTACTATTATTGCGAAGTCGAGACTGCACAAACTCGGACTGGCAAAAAAAAAAAATAAATAAAAAGACTTGCAACACACTTGCTCACACCGATCTGCACTTCGCTGTGTGTGCTGAGCAGCAGTTTTCTGACAGATGAAACCGCATTCAGTGTGAATGAGACGTAAAGTCAATTAGCAGGTTTACTCAAAGAGTTAAAGCAAGTTAAAGCGAGCAGCTAGCAGTCAAACATCTTCAAGTCGATCTTCACAAGTCCAGACGCCTTGCTTTAACTCTTTGAGTGAATATGACCTGGATGACTGAGAATCTCCACAGACATTTAGCAGGCTTGTACGAGAATCTTCAGGTTTCCTAAAAAGTCCCACACTTGGCTGCATCTCAAATTATCCCATCGCAAACTGCCTGAGGCTTCTGTCGCGGGTTGTCACTGCAGGTACATGTACACATTAGCACTGACTAACATGGTGTAAACATGTGGTTCTGGACTCACAGTTAAACCTCCATGGAATGACCGGAATCCTGAAACAGTGCGTATTTGTTTTTCTTTAACCAAAAGCTGCTCGCACACATGCAACGCAGCACAACACGGCTCTTCAGAAGAGACCACCTGGTGCTTTCTTCATTATTCATTCTGTATTGTTGCTCCACAAGGAAATTACCAGCAACACTACAGAGAATAAGAAAGTAAAATGAAAGAATGTCAAATCTCCCACTTAGAAAGGACTGAGAGCCTGAGAGTTTCACAATCCGCGTTTCTATTACACGAGGAGCATTTGGAGCTACGCACCCACCCTGCACCAGAGAAACAGAGAAGCCTGCTGAAAGCTGAATTTATCCTGCAGGTGTGCAGCTGCAGAGAATCAGAGAGCAAATGCTGGTCATCCATGTCGTCTTTGGCAAAAATCTGAAATCCGTACAGAAAAAACATCCACGGCTTGTAAAGTTCAAAAGCCTATGAGGCAAACCTACAGCACGACGCACACAGTCTGTCAGGTTTGGGGTGAAGACGGTTGTTTTATAAATTACACACCGAGTCGCGGACTCGTTGAGCTACAACACACACACGATGAATCAGCTGTCGTATGTCCCGAATGAAGCCACTTTGAGCGGGACGTCCGTTCTGCTAAAAGCTTCTGCTGAAGGCACAAAGCGAGAAACAACAAAAACGTGCTGAGTTAGCTTGGATGCATTTTGAGCATATTGAAAGCCACAGAGCGAGAGAACAAAAGGAATCCCTCAAAACTGGACGCTGCTAGCGTGTCCACGCTGATCAGCTGGTTTGTTGACTCAAGCACTAACATGAGACAATATTTAAATCAGTGGAAAGGTTTTTTTTAATTCCAGGTTTGATAACACATTTCAAACAAATGTTAAATGAAGCAAAAACTCAAGCACATGCTCAAGAAGTTCTAAAGATGTCAGGAGCTACATGAGTAAAACCACAGTCACTCGACGCCAACACGACACGTTTTCAGTTTGGCTTTAGGTTTCATATCCAGCACCTAAATGTGATGAGGTCTCATACACACACACACATTCTGCCAGCTTCCCATCTCTTACTGCGAAGTTCATTTGGCCGTAAACAACAGGTTCACAACAGGATCTGATCCCCAGCACAAACATTCAGCGTTGTTGGAAAGCTTTACACATGCAACCAAAAAATCCATATTAAAATCAATTTTCTACAAGTGAAAATTCGCATGTTTAACAACACGCTGCCTCATTTCCCTCTGCTGACTAAATCACACACGCGCACGCACACACACACACACACACACACACACACACACACACACACATGCAATGCTGCAGAGCACAAGCACTAATGAGTTTCTAAGCATGGAGTCAAAGAGCAGCAACATCTATTCATTATCAGCACAGAGGAGCTAAATAATTAACGTGACCAAGTTTAAATCTGAATCATTAATTATTTATCCGTGTTTTCATCTTTCCCTTTTCCATCAATACAGCAGCTTGAACACACGCAGTAGTACAATAGTGAACGCGGCGTGTGAATGGTGAGTTCAGTGTCTCGTTTGGCCTGGAGTTCTCACTCTCACAGTTTTCATTAGCGACACCTGCTTGTATTGTGCCATCATGAATTCGTGAATTCAGAACATGTCGACTCCACGCGGTGCGACTGTTTGTCCACGCCGCACAGCGCAATCGCATTTCCGTTTCCTGTGACAAATGCAAAATTCAATTGAGAGGGTCCAGGGTCTCGTACTTACAGAGGATGCTGATGTATTTTATTTGTGTGTGAAGTCAGCACTGACACATCATCAGCTTTCGACGTTATACACGAACTTGATGACAAACAGTTGCCGAGCTGCTCTTTTGGTTCTCTTTTAGCCCTCCATTTGCTAGCTTTCAGGGCTTCTCTGAAGAAACACGCTGACGTTTGTCTTCTTTTACTGTGAAAATCTCTAAACAAGGATATAAACAAACGGCCTTTACAGAACAGGTGCTCATTCCCACCCGTTGCCTGTACATAAAGATGGACGACATGAGAGCTCCCCAAAAGTGAAGCCAAAACACCTGGATCGCCCCCTGGTGGCTGGCTGCAGTACAGCTCATAAACTTCTCCATCACCCAAAGCACATGTTAAATATATTTTTCCCAAAGATGGTTTCTGTCATTTCAGGTACTTCTTATCACGCAGATGTATGATGCTGGAACTGAAACATACTTTGTTTATTTCTGCTACAAACACAAACACACACACACTTATCAACAACCAGCACACTGATCCACGCATGCACAGACATAAACAAGAAGACCAGGATCATCAGGACTCGAAAGACCTTCACGCAGTCGAGTAACCAACAAGCACAGCAGCAGCAGCCTGCAGCCCCACTGATCTTATCCTGCAGACTCTCTTCTTCCCCTGAGCCTCACAGTCCTGCCTGTAGCTGTGTTTTACTGCACACACACACACACACACACACACACCGTGCTGTAGTATAAGTGCTGTACTCTGCTCTTTTAAATCATTTTTCCCTCCACAACCTGACATGACCTCTGACAGTATGGTATTTATTCATGGAAAATGGTGAAATTCGTGTTCATTCCTGAGGCCTTAGAGCCGCTGGCTTTTAATTGTGATGTTATTTGTGTGGAGGAGGTGGATTTGATTCCCCGCAGGCCACATAAATTCAGTCCCATCTCACACCCACCTGTTATGTTTTTCCCCGTATTCTCTAACTACCACAGTTTCTGACATTTTAACAAAGAAGCACATTTCTTCAGCTGTTTTCTAAAAGCTACGGTGCGTCTCACGCTCGAGTCGGATGCAAAACCACACAGTTTTCACAAATTAAATGTATTTAAAGAAGCGTTTGCCCCTGTACTTTGTTTGGGTTTTTATCCAGCTGAAACTTGAACTTGAAAAGAAAAAACACAATTTAAAACACTGACATTTCTGGATATGCCTCCAAACTTGATGGATGATTTATCAAAGATCTGCCATCAAATCAGATTTTCCACCTGACTCGAAGTTCCGGTTGCACCAAGTGCCAAAACAAATCCTGAGAAAGCCAAATTGAGACTGTAGGCTAACAAGAGGAAGACATGTCATGAAAAATGTTGTCAGCATGCAGACAGCAGCAGCCAGTGCGCTGATAGCGCACATCAGGGATGCAGAACAGCACATGACAGAGTAACAAACCCGACCTGTCAGCTCCTCCTGGTCTGCTTCATGAGGACCGACAGTGTGTGTGTGTGTGTGTGTGTCAGACTGTAAACACACATGCACGCGCGCACACACACACACACACACGGACACCGACAGAGATTCACAACCGGGATTACTGTTCAGTGCAAACACAGTCCCGACAGAAACACGAGCAGCTCCGTGGATGAAGATCATCTGTCCGCGCAACACCTGCCCGTCGTCATCATCCTCATCCTCGTTGCGTGCGCAACATTCAACTTTAGAAGACATGTTAATCCCATTTGGTTTTATTTAAAAAAAAAAACAGCAAAAATGAGATAAAAGAGGGCAAACTGAAGAAGTAAATACACGAAAATCAAAAATAAATCTTGTAAGACAGAGAGAGAAAAATGTATGTTATTTCTTAAAATGAAAAGAGAAGAAAACGAGAAAATATCACAAAAAATAAATGAAAGAAACAGGAAATAAACACAAGAAAAGACAGAAGATGATCTCCCTTCCAGCAACAAGCAGCGGGGAAAAGCTCCAGCAAACACTCGCAGGACAACAGAGAGACAGAGAAATCCGACCGGCCGCTCAGAGCAGGAAAAAAACAAGAGAGTGGAGAGCAAAGCGGCGAGAAAGAAACACTGAGCAGAAGAAAACAGGAAGGGAGGACTGACCTGCCAACAGAGGAGGCAAAAACGCTCTCAGAGGCTGACGGAGGTGAGGCTCAGTGTGCGCTCGGTAACCGGACTGAAGCTCCGACTGCGCGCCGGCCAGCGGGGCGGTGATGAACAGCAGCGGAGCGCCGATTGGAGCGAACCACTGAGCCTCGGCAGGAAGGGGGAGGCCGGCCGCAATTAGTCACCTGGCTGAAACGCGCGCGCACGCAGCCAGGGAGGCTCTTAAATGGACGCCCCACCCTAAAGTGAATTTACTAAAAAAAAACGAGGCTGGTTTTTCTAGCTTCTCATCAGGGGGAGGCTGTTTTCACACGGGTTTCCAACAGCGCCCTGCTGCACAGTTACAGCAACACCAACACCTTCGATATGAAGCTCTTCTAAACTCAGTCAGAGCAAAAGGCCTACACTGTAAAGCCCCGTCGCAGGGTGCAGGTCAGAAGTCTGCATGTGATGCAGAATGTAAGCAAAGGACAAGACTTTGGTAGACATGAAGGCAACCTTAGAAGCCATGAGCTGCTGTCTGACAACGACCACAGTAATTTTATTAGCTTTTTAGAACACATTTGCATGTCCTCAGGGTGTTTATAGTTGTCCATTGGACTCCAAACAATGACCGGAGCACCTGGCTCGGATATCTGCTGGCCAGACCAGAAGCACTGAAGCACTGGCTGTTGTCTCCAGAGGTTCACCCTGCCTTCCAGTACTCATACTGCTGCACTACTGAGTGTGCCAGAAACAGAGTTCATGCAGTACGCAGTACGGCGAATGCAGGACATGTAAACCCAGCATGCTCTTCCGGCTGCTGTGACCCACAATGCTGTGCGCAGAGGAACATGTGTCACATTGACTGAGCGCACACAGACGGCATCTCATTGGCAGCTGATAGAAGCTGCAGTGACAGGAGACGCCACATTCAAAGTACACTCAAAGTACGCTTGTATTTTTGTGACTCGTGTGCATAATTAATGCGTTGATATGCGGACTACAGTGCGACGGATGAATGAGCAAGGCAGCCAAAGTTCAAGGCACAGTCTTGTGATGAAGTAGCATGTCCCAGTCGTGTGCATCCGTAAGTGCATACTTTATAAGAGCAGCTGCAGTACGTGCAGCAAAAGCAAAAAGAAAGCAAAACGAAAAAGTGAACGTGATTTGAAGCGCAGTGGATGTCGTCAGACGACGTCCAATAGGATCTGAGTGCAGGCGGCTAACGCCAACACACCAACTCTCACTTTATCCACTCATGCTACACGCTTTGTTTGCCTACTTGTAATACTTTTTACCTTTTATTTTATCATTAAACATTTAAGTGGCTCAGCAAGGATGCACTCCTGTCAGCAGTGATGCCCGCTTCCATCTTCTTGGCAGCAGTCCTGTCCAGTTAAAGCAGCTGAAGCTGGGGAATCAATGCAGCGAGTTGGAGTCGGGTTCTGCTCGCCCACCACGAGTCATCAACGGGGACCTTCCTCATGGAGTCGGTGTTGCTGCTTGGTCAGGACTGACAGTATGTCACGTTGGTATTATTTTGGACATAAGTTGAGGAAAGGGGAGATACACTCAGACTTAGGCTTGGGTCGGCCAACAGACACCAAAGTACCTTGAGTGTATGACACCATCCACAGCGGGTTAACTAGTGGACAACCTCCTCTTGCTGTGTCCCTCCTCTTCGTCCAGAGGAACTCGGAGAGAGACTTTCTCTGGTTTCATGTCCTTCCTGTGCTGATTGTGGTGCAGCCGCTCCGGTTTGATGTAGGCCCGCTCATGTTGTAGCGTGAAGCTTTCAGGAGCGTCTGGTTGGTGGCACTCAGTACAGCGTTGGTTTGAAATGTTTCTCCTCCACTTGGGTCTCATCTGCTGCTAAGAAAACAGAACTGCGGGTGAAACAAATCCCAGGAAGCAAGTCGTGTGTTTTGGAGCGATTTCATTAATCGTAACGCATTACAAGCGAGCAGATTAAAGTCATCATTAAAGTCAGGTGAGCTGTTTGAAGAGGTGCAGCCGATCGTATGAAGCTCTTCGTCTAAAATGTCATTGTGATTCTTTCTGTTTGTACTCGTCCTCCCTGCACTGTTGAAAAACTAACGGCAAGGACAGTAAGAAGTCAGCACGATGGGCCTCGAGGCCGACCGGATGGGCCGTCTCGGCTCTGGTTTACCCGGAAGATGGAATCACAAACCAGCCAGTGCCGATGGAAAAGCCTCAGCCGTTTATGCTGCTAATGTTTACCTCACGCAGCAGCTCTGAAGCTGCCGGAGAGACTTTCTGAACTTTGAGCATGAAGTTATTTGTTTTATTGACATCAGTGAAGTTTGACGCACTTGACATTTTTTAAAAAGCCAAAGGGCAAACTCTCTCTCACACACACGCACCCACACACACACACACACGCAGAGTTATCTTTGAACATAGTTCAGAAACAGCGATGGGAGTTATGTGAAGAGAGGAAGAGCAAGATTGTTTATTTTGTTGTGCAGCTTGTTTCTCTGTTTTCTCCTTCAAGGGCAGAAAGAGTAGCTCAGCAAACAAGTGAAACACACACACACACACACACACACACACACACACAGAGAGAGAGAGAGAGAGAGACAGACTCACTGATCAGACAGACAGAAGAACACTGAAGAGCAGAGGATGCAGATCCCCAGTGGTTCACACAATCAGGCTCATGTTGAGAACAAAAGCAGACGAATGTAATTGGACTGATGAAGTCAAAAGAAAACCTGAAGTTCAGTCAGGACGCTCACGCCTCACGTCGAGCTTTTTACTCTTTATTGTAGCAAAGTGCGTTTTATTTTGGTGGTGATGCTCGCAAACACATATTAAAAACATTCAAAATTCATGTGCAGCTTAATGCCAGCTCAGCAGGAGGCTGCGGAGGTGGAGGAAATTCAACGCTTACAGTCATGATGTCGCCATCTCAAAATAAGAGAACTTTTTTTCTCATAAACTATGAAAAGCTGTCAGAGCTGCCCCTCTGAATTGTGAAGATGAAACTAAATCAACGTCAGCTCTCATGAACTTGGTTTGGCGACGTGATGATGAGACCCTGACTTATAAAACAGTGAAACGTATGTGGGTTTAGCATACAGTCTGAGGTTAAGCGTTTAAGTGACTTTTGTGATACTGTCAGTTTATCATTCAAGCCGATGAGATGTGACAGGCATGAAGAGACACAAGGGAAGGTTTGGACCTTTGAAGCCTCCCGGAATTTGTTGCCACATTCTCTCCCATCATGCTCATACTGAATTATTTTGCTGCAGTGGAACAGAGGGGAGCGAGCTGGAAAGACTTATTTGATTTTCTTCAGTGAGAGTGTGATGTTGAAGCACAAAGGAAAGAGCGAGCTGCTTGTCTGAAGCTGTTCTCCTTTCGGCTGAGAGGAAATGCTGCAGGAGTGACAGAGACGAGTTTCTTAATAAAACAGCTTACTTTAAAAGACTGATTGAAATGGAGGTGATCCGGGGGGCCATGGAGAGAGAGAGAGGAGAGAGATGTGAACGTCAGTGTTCTTAAACAAAACATCTCACTTAAAAACTCCGGGCTCGTGTCAGCCCAGTGACCCCTGACTAAAAGCAGGCTTTCACGCACAGGAAGTTCTTCTACTGAGCTGCAGTTCAACGATGAAAACAATTCACAAGCAAAACAAAGAAACGAGAAAAAAAAATCACCGTAAACAGTTTGTAGACAAAAGAGTTGTGGTGGTGCAGAGAAACGATGATTTAAAATCTTCTTGTCATTTTCAGCATGTCGGTCACTTCTTCTCAGATGTATCTTAGTGATTACTTTTAAACGTATCAAGGCTGAGATGTTTGGGGAGAATTTCTGCGTTTCCTTCAAATTAAAAGTCAAAATCTGTAGTCTGTAACGGCTCTCGGTTTTCTGATTTGACGCCCCATTCAGCAGGACATCACTTCAGTGTCTTTCAGATCTGCTACAAATCAGCTTGTTTTGTGATGTGACACATCAGAGAAACATCATTGTTTTGCTACAGCATACCAAAACATGTTGGACAATGCTATGCTTCCAACTTTGTGGCAACAGTTTGTTGAAGGCCCTTTTCTATTCCAGCATGACTGTGCCCCAGTGCACAAAGCAAAGCTCCATAAAGACATGGTTGGATGAGTTTGGTGTGGAAGAACTTGACTGGCCCACACAGAGCCCTGACCTCAACCCCATCCAACACCTTTGGGATGAACTGGAACAGAGATTGTGAGCCAGGCCTTTTGGTCCAACATCAGTGTGTGACCTCACAAATGCTCTACTGCATGAATGGGCACAAATTCCCACAGAAACACTCCAACGTGTTGTGGAAAGCCTTCACAGAAGAGTGGAAGCTGTTAGAGCTGCAAAGCTGTCTGTGAGTTTACAATGAGATGTCATTAAAGTCCCTGTTGGTGTGATGGTCAGGTGTCCCGATACTTTTGTCCATATAATGGAAGTACTTAGTTAACCAACTCTCCCATGGCAAAGTTCCACAGTAAATGGACCCAGCAGTCCCCTCCACCTTACTTCATCATGTTATGAACAGCAAATCCGACCTTCAAAGCCTCACAGACACTCGGGAAGCTTTGAAGTTTTACTTGTTTTATTAAGATTAATTAAAGTTAATTTCAGCACCAGCTGAGCTGTCCACAGTCTGACTCGTTGAAATGACCCCCATATAACAAAGTCTTGACTTCATGTTCATAGCTGCAGCATTTTTATATCTGCAAAGTTACAGCTTGTGAGATGGGAATCTGTTGGCTGGACAGATTTGTGATATTTACACCAGCAGATCAAATCGATTTCACAATAACCTCCATGTTTTCATCTATACCTGTGAGAAAGACGTTCGTTTATGTGTGGGGTTCACTGTGATGCTCGCGAGCGTCTCGCTAATCTGAACTTTCACAGGTTTTGGCTTGAGGGCTTCTTCCTCTGGCAACTGCTGCAGATTATTTTTTGAATTGGAAGAAATTCAAATTCTAATCTGAATAACTTGATTATTCTGGTACTGAATATTCAAGCAAACAGTACAACTCAAAAATGAAAGAAAATAAACCCAAAAGAAAAAACAACACAGTGATTAATCTTAAATGACAGGAACTCGTTCTGCCCCTTTTGGAAAAATATCCACATTTATTGAAATCAAATCAGGCTGAAAAGCACAACTATGGGCTCCATCAGTCTAAAGTAAAAACATTTTGGGTTTGTTTTTTTGCCGCTAACACCTGCCAGCATCTGTCAAGTCACATCTGTCTCTCATGCCGAAATCCAACCGGAACCACGAGGAAATAAATGTCATTTAAAGTTTTGTTGAAACAAAGACGTTCGTCACGGGGAGACGTGTCTCCTCATTTCCTCCAAGTGCTCTGCATGACGCTCACCTGCAGGAAGCGGCAGATGGGACAGGTGTGAGGCTTCCGTCGACCTGAGTGTCCAGTGCAACAGCTGTGGGTGAAAACTGGGAAAGTAACACATCTGCTTCCACTGTCGGTGGCCATGAGAAGCACATGCAAACAGAAAAAATATTAAATATGAAGCAAATAAATCTTTAGCAATTTGAAAAAAACAGGCACAACTTGAGTAAAATACACCGAAAAGAGAGAAAACACCAGCAAACTGAATCAAACGAGCCAAAGCACAACCAAAACGCAGGTTTCCAAAGTTTTTATTCTCCTCGTGTGCAACAGTGACTCTTTTTCCAATTCAGCGCCTGCACAGTTCAGCATTTTAAAACCATTTACTTTTTGCAGTCTTTCACCACATTACGTCACTTAAAGGAGGGCTACAGAGATCCACTGATGCCAGCCAGATGTTCACATCTGTGCAGCACAACATCACAGACATCTCTGACATCACGTCTACTTTCTGCTTGTGATGCTGGTTCGTCTTTTGAATGTTTTGAACTAAAGTTATCTTACAAACGGCAGCAGTGTCTTCCTCTCAGGTTCTTAATTTCCCATACGTACCTCATCTGACCCCTCTGGTAGCCACACGGTCAGAACACAACAGATTTGGGAAGAGAATTAATTACCTTCTCTCCTTAGCTTGCCCTAATTAGCACATTGTACACAAACTTTGAAGATCAGGAAGGAAATCCTACGTCTTAACAAGTTGCTGCCCCGAAAATTATGGCTGGGACGGCAACTTTGGTGCTTAATGAACTGAGGAAGTGTTGTGTAAGCAAGTGGGCAGCGTCTGGAGTGGGGATAGTTTCCCATTTTATGGTTTAATCCACTTTAACACCCCACCGCCGGTTTCCTCTGCTAGAGTTAACAGGTGTGGGAGGCACTTCAGATTCTCAGCCAGGAGGAAAACAGTAAAATATTCAAGCACACACAAAGAGCGAGACGGTGAGAGCCTGTCGACAGGTCAGAGCAGTGGGCATGAAAGCAGAGGGGTATTAAATCTAAAAGAAGATTGAATTAAATATTTCAGAAGGTGCAGCAGACATTCGAGCAGTGCGCGGCAGTTATTTTCCCCTCTTTGTACCTGGTGAGGCTGTATGGTGCGCAGGTAAATGTGCTGGGTCATGTCAGTCATTCTGTCACAACTACCGCCAGCTTCAGGGTCTGTAACGTAATCCTTCCCAGTGGAAATGATTAGGAGAAGGCTGGGGCAGCGACATGCGGCTCCTCGTGGAGTCAATTTTCCTTTCCAAAAACAAAGAGAAACTGCATGGACGCTTCACTGCAGAAATATTTTCCCAGCACGGGCTGAATGATTGATTCAATTTTAAATATTTCCTTCAGAAGTTTTAAGATGAAATTTACATCCTTCTGAGAGTGAACTTTGTGTGGCTGCCAAAGTCTGCCATCTAGGTCAGCGGATGACAGAAAAATGCTCTTAAGAGTCGTTTTGAATCAAAGTGACTTCCAAACATTCTGAAATGTTAGCCTTCATTTACAGTTTTTTAGTTTATTATTGGTGCTGTTTGCTGCTTGTGCACACTAAAATGAGTTCCATGTTTACCTGCTGTCTTGATAAATTCAGCGATGTTTGGATGGCACTTCAGATCTCATTAATCATGTTCAGGAAACCACTGACTTGTTCCTGTGATGCTTATATACAGTCATGTAAGCTGTAAAACCTGGATGTTAGCATGTGTGCTACAGTAAAACCACTAAAACTAAACCCACCACTGATCAAACATTATAGACTCTATAGACAAAAGTAATGGGACACCTGACCATCACACCAACAGGGACTTTAATGACGTCTCATTCTAAACTCACAGACAGCTTTGCAGCTCTAACAGCTTCCACTCTTCTGTGAAGGCTTTCCACAACATGTTGGAGTGTTTCTGTGGGAATTTGTGCCCATTCATGCAGTAGAGCATTTGTGAGGTCACACACTGATGTTGGACCAAAAGGCCTGGCTCACAATCTCCGTTCCAGTTCATCCCAAAGGTGTTGGATGGGGTTGAGGTCAGGGCTCTGTGTGGGCCAGTCAAGTTCTTCCACACCAAACTCATCCAACCATGTCTTTATGGAGCTTTGCTTTGTGCACTGGGGCACAGTCATGCTGGAATAGAAAAGGGCCTTCAACAAACTGTTGCCACAAAGTTGGAAGCATAGCATTGTCCAAAATGTCTTGGTATGCTGAAGCATTAAGATTTCTCTTCACTGGAGTCCAAACCCTGAGAAACAGCCCCGTACCACACCTGAATTCAGTCATAAAGAGGTGTGTCCCGATACTTTTGGCTATATAGTGTAGCTCTATTTATGGTGTTATCTATGAACGGCTTTGAATGAATCATAGTCCTAGAAGAAAACACACACACTCTCACACACTCAGTGAGAGAGAACACATTATACACATGTCAGCATGCATTGCATGTGAGCAACGTTTTTATTGTCTTGCCGTGTTGCTCAGCCTCACCTCTGCTGAACATGACAGTTTAATTTTCTCCAGCTGACCTTTTCATACAACACATTCACTGATAAGCTCAGGTGGGACACACACACACACACACACACACACACACCTCCCTTCCCAGCTTTGACTCCATCTTCTTACCAGCCATCTAGCAGCGCCTTAATAAATAACCGCCTGCACATGGAAGCTATTCCACACGCAGAGATAACAACTGAATCATTTAAAAAGACATTTAACAGTCTAGTGTTTAACAAATAAAATCTCTGGCTGTGCGAGTGTTTGTGATCTATTGTGCACAATGAAAACATGACACACTATTTTTCAAACCAGTCTCAGAACTTTTGTCTCCATTTCTCTACTCATAATTAAAAAAATGCTTCATAAAATCTAATAAATGTGCAAAAGGGGGAAAAGGGAAATCTGTGTACCCACAATATACTCCATAAGGAATGGACAAAGTGTTTCATCACGAGTGTAACTGAATCACAGAGAGAAATAAAGAGAGAAGAAAGAGCAACAGGGATGAGATGGCGACTCGCGTGACGAAATCGGTTGTGCTGCTGCTGGAAATCACAAAGTGGGTCAAAAGTTGGGTGAGAATTTAACCCACGAACCATAAAACCAATCCTCTGAAAGGTTCAGTTCACCTGAAAATTCCAAATAAATGTTTCTCTTTGTTCTTTCACCTTGTCGTGCTGTTTATCCGGTGCGAGGTATCGGCCGTGGATACGTTGGCTTTGTAAAAGAAAACTCAAAGGCAGTGTCTCTTTCCAGAAATCACGACGCAGTTTCTCACAACAGTCCGCAGAGCTTGCTGTGAGCAGTTTCATGCAGGAACTATTTTATTTCTGTATCATTTCTGTATGAATGAGAGCTCACTAAGCTAAATCTGCAGTCCTGTCACGAGCATGAGTGTGTTTCCTTCTGCGCGGTGATACGCTTCAGTTCGGCACAAACAAAATAGTTCCTGATGAACCTGCTCACAACAAGGTCCATGAATTTCCTTGAGTAGGCGGGTCGTGATTTTTGGAAAGGAACACTGATGTGGAGCTCTTCAAATAAATTTGTTAAGTGAAGTGACATCTAGTTCCATCACATCCAAGGGAAAGCAGACGTATTGTCCCTTTAAACTCTTAAAGGGTCTGCGATTGTCCTAAAAGCAAACGTGCAGACTGTCAAAGTTTAAGTTGGTTACCATAAAAATACAAGAAAAAAGTCACATGTCACCTTGGATTGAAGATAAATGAACAGACCTTGTGTGTGTATAAAAATGCATGAGTGAGTGAGACAAAACACACAAGTGCACACACACACACACACACACACACACACACACACACGACAGTGCTTCTTGGTTTTTCATGTATTTGTGTGTGCGTTCAGACAGACAGTTTGTAGATGCAGTTTCCCCACAAACTAACAATATTTCATGTGTTTGTATTTATGACCATCTTACAGAGCCGTTCAGGTTTGGACTGAGCGGTGAACTTGGCGGCCGGCCTCAGTCTCACCATTTTGGGAAATGCAGCAAACTCAGTGTACAGACAGCATGAGCGAATACACAAACATGCAACCACAGCAACAGGGTGCTTTACTGTTTGCATGCAACCTTTATGTTTTAAAGGCGTGTGCTTTTTATTTTCTGGTAAACTGGTGACATTTCCACAGCTACCATTAAATTCTGAGCGTTGGTAGGAAGGAGAGACGCTCTCCCTTTTCTCCCTTCACCTCCTACAAGCAGCACCGTATATTTTCCATAATTTGGTTGTGTGAAAGCACATAATCACATGAAACCAGAATCACAGGGCATTTTCTCTGCTTCTCAGTATTTTTAAACATACTTAACGGGGCTGATGTGCAGCCGTCTTTTGCCATTTAATCCTGTGGAGGTGCATCTTTGTGGAAAGTTACTGAATTAAACATGGATGAGGATTAAAATGACAATAGTTCATCCCAAAGGTGGTGGATTTTTAACATTAAGATTTCCCTTCACTGAAAGTCAGGGAACTGAAAAATAGCCCCATACCACACCTGAATTCAATCACAAAGAGGTGTGTCCCAATACTTTTGTCCACATTCTGTTTGAGCCTATCAAAGAAAACTGTGAGGAGAAGGAAGGAAATGAAGAAACTGGTGTGCTGGAACTCCTGCAGTGACTGTGATAACGATAACCTTTGCCCCTGCGGCGCCTTGTTTCGGCGGCGTCCACCTCCGAGCCAAGCGGCGCTGCAGGAGGGAAGCTCACCGGGGTTCAGCTTGGACACAGCAACCTGCAACACATCATGTATGTTTCAACCCGTGAGAAGCTGATATTGCTGGAAGATTTAATTAATTACCCTGAACTTACCTACAATTAATTTCCCTTTTATCATCAGCGCTGTGACACAAGGGATTCAGGAAAGGCAAAGGCTTCGTTAATGACATTCTGGCTGTGGCTAAGGAGCACTTTGTCAACACGATAGGATGATGTGAGAGTTAAGCATGCTGCACTGCACCCATCACGGACTACACCCTCAACCACAACGCAGCAGCAGCAGCAGCTCACACACACAGCATGAGCAAAGGAGGAAGTGATGTGATGGAAAACACTGAACCCAGGAGGCTGTCGTTTGGAACCAGATGGGTGCCGTTAATTCAAAACAAAAAGAAAAAGAGAAAAAAAATCAACGCACAGAAAAATTGCTTTTCAGTGGAAGCAAAATTCACTTGTACAGTCGATGGAAAAAAGTCTTCTTTCACCCGATATGTTTTTGTGCCGAAACATATTTAAGCTTTAATCACACAGTTTCATCACACACAGTGAAACAAATTTATTTTTCATTGGTGATTTCCAAAAAAAAAAAAAAGAAATGATGATGTCCCTCTGATAGAGATGTCAGATCAGAAAATGCATCCGTGTGTTGTTGTGCTTGAGGGTGTGGAAAAACTATGCATTTTGTCATTTAGTTTGAGGGGACTTTAATTTGGAGGGCAGAAAAGTGGCAGCCAAACAACTTGCCTTCACATTCTCGAGTGCTTGTTAAAGTCTGTCGAAACAGAAAAGCACAGAGTGGCAGTGAAGCACACTGAATCAGGCTTCTGTTCTGGCCCTGCTCACAGGCCGACCTGCACACTAATACACATTTTTCATTCATAAACACTTAAATTTGCTTCGTGGTTGTTCAGTTAGTCTTGTTGCTGACAAGCTCCATGCATGAAAGTGTGTGTGTGTGTGTGTGTGTGTGTGTAGAGTAGCTGGCCATCTTTTCCATCTCTCTCACACCGACAAATGTCTCTTAAAAACGGACAGATGACAGCATTCTGTCCATTGATTTATCACACACAAAGCAAAAAGCCATTACAGATGGTTTTATGACCTTTAGTGTAATGACGAGTGCAGTTTCAGTAATGACAGTAAATCACCTCAGTCAGTGAAAAAGGTTTTAAAAGCAGCCCCACACACACATGCGCACATGCACACACACACACACACACTCGCACAATTGTGTGTCACCCAAACTTTTAGTTTCCTGCCAAATAGATACGTTGGAAGATATTCCATATTATTTTACAGTACTAGGAAACTGTGTTAAGATGTTTCAGTTCCAATACCAACCAATCCATGTATTAAAACATTCATGTCTGGCTTCAATTATTAACATCATGCGGTGGCTTTTCCATTTCAAATAATGGGCTTCATCAATCACTGACAAACGCCTGAAGGTAAGCACCTTAAATACAGAGCAGTCAGCGACGTCAACAGACAGACTTACACTGTGAGTGAACGCTCAGTGAAGCCACTGACGGTCGTGCGATGTATTCAGGCGATGCTGAGGGCTAAACAAACGTTGTTGGTATTCAATAAAGAAAACAACATTTGGAGGAGACACAAACAAAAACCCTCATTCAGCATTCAGCTGTATTTCCATCCAATCCCATATCTGACCAGTCGTCACACGTCGTCCTCTCTGCGAGGAAAAGGCTCTTCGTTGGACTCCTTCTGCTGTTTGTGTTCTTCAAACATAAACTGGCCCTCTGGATGACAAAGTGTTGGATGAGAAAAAAGACAGAAGTTATTGTCTAATATTCACGGTCTTCATCTCCCTGTAATCTTCATCTCGCTCTGTTTATTTCAGCACCTTTCATGAAACTGTGTTGTCTGTTTAAAGACTCAAAGACCATCAAGGTCGTAGTACTTTGCTTTTATTCCCCCTCGATATCCTGCAGCACTCTGTGAACTTCCTGTGTATTATACAGTCACTTAATTGGACTGAATGGCATTTCAAATAAGCCTATTGCCTTTATGAAAATCACTTTTTCTATATTCTGTTCACAACAGAGGTTGTATGCTTCAAATGCCAACATAACACTCTGCTTTCATAACTCAACAATGGGCCATTAAAAAGACTAAATGCAATGTCCATTCTATAACTTCACTCTCTAATTAAATTTTTATTCTACATCTACACTGAATTTTTATCCTTGCGGATGTTGCATTCTCGGCATATGCAGATGTACTAATCCAGGCTCCTTTCTTCCGCTCTGAAATATTTTCATGTCTTTGCTGTAAATATCCATCAAACTTAATCCTGTCAGGGCTGGGAAGGAAATGTTGCAACGGATGATTGAGCAACAAATTTCTTTTAACCTTCGTTTGCCCCAGGAAACGTTGTGCTGAAATCTCAGGCTGATTTCACGGCCTTTTGAAAGCACTTATTGTTTTGCTTTTGACTGCGTGATGAGGGGCCTCCTTTTCATAGCAGACTTGGCCCAGAAAGCAACATGAAGACGGTGCAGGCAAACTAACCGCAGGAAGTGAGCACAAGCAGCAATGACACAAGGCCAGCGTGGTGCCGAGGAGAGAAGAGGAGATCCAGGATTGAAATGGATCAGTTCATTAGAAGCGTGAACATGGACGAATTAAAAAGCACACGCGTTACTAAACAATAAACACTTCGAAACACATCACACCAAACCACATCAAAGGTGCACGTTTCTGCAGATCGGCTGTGGGATCAACCTCTGCTAATGTGGTTTAACTCACTGTGCCGAGTTAGCAGTTAATAAGAGGCTGAACCGGACTTCCTGTCACACAAAACAGTCTGTCAAACTGGTTGAGTGTTTCGTTTCTCAGTAACGCAGACGAGATGAGCCGACTCTGGACTACCTGCTCAGCACCCAAAGGCACACGGATGAAGTTCTAATGGGGGATTATAACGAGCATATAAAGCTTTTACTGCATGCGTGTTTGGTGTTTGGCTTGGCAGCTTTTGGCCAACATTAGCTAATGTCAACACTATTATGAGCTGACACTGTGCTTTTTTTTTGAAATTACTGTGGATTTCTTCTGCCATAAAGTGTCAGCGCACTCACATACAGCAGCTTCAGTTCACAGCCTCAGCCTCATAATTTCATCCCTGTCCTCAAATCCTGCACGACAAGAGCATTTCACGAGCTCCACGGCACCTTCAGATGCTGTTTTTATGAACCACATGACATCAAAGTTTTTAAAAGGCAAATTTCTAACCTCATAAAATGTGTGTATACAATAAAAGCCCAGAGTAAGAGCTGCTCCGTCCCAGTGGTCACAGCTTGTTACTGTCATTTAGAGGCGGACTATAGATTACACTTAGGACCACATAATGCTAACACTCGTGATGCAAGTGGGTGCAGCTGCTCTGAAGATCGTATGAATGAGCCGTTGCTAATTGAAACCTGATAAAAGAGACTTGAAGATGCCTGGAACGCAGTCGAGAACAAAAGAAACAAACAAACTCCTCTGACGAGCGGCGAAGCTGGATGTCGTCAAACAGGCCAGTGGTGGACTCAACCTGGAAAGACATCAGGCAGCACGGGGAAGAGAGAAAAGAAAAGCCTTATAAGAGATGATCTGCTCTCCAAGCAGGTGGTGATTTTGTGAATGAATTTCCCCTGAGCCAGCCTGCGGAGCAAGTCCAACTTTGAATAAATGTCGAGCAGGTGGAGGAGTTTCAGGGAATCGACTACCTTGAGAAGCAGATCAGCAGCAAGCAGGAATTCTCTCCAGGTGATGCTGGGAGAGCGAAAACAACCCACTTTAGGCCTGCTTTGATATGCGTGAAGTTTTTCTGACTGAGAATACTTTCATTTGGAGGCAGTGGTGTTGCAGCAAAGACGTGTGGTGATCAGGAAGGGCCGACGACACCCGACGCCAACCAGCTGCAGTGACGAGGATGATGAAAGCAAAGCGATGCATTCGTGGTGTTTCCCGCCGCTGTGTGTGGACTGCAAAGAGGCCATCCGGGCGTCACACGTGGGCACGCTGCTCTTTTGTTGACGTCTGTGTGTTTCTTGGTCAGTCTTAGTGGTTTTCAGTCTGGCTTCAGAGGTTTTGTTGTTTCTGGTGTCATTTGTCGTTTCTTAAGTTTGACTAACCAACCAACTAACTAACCAACTAATAACATGCAACACAAAACTGCAGGGACCATCAACGGGGAACCTGTGGGATTCATCACACATCAAATCTATATCAAAACTTGTGAAGTCAAAGTGCAGTCGGACTTCAAACGGCGGTATGAGAAAGCACAAGACGTTAGATAACGTGAATATGTTCCTGCGCCGTAACTAATGAGATGTGCTGTTTTCCTTCCTGCCAAAACGGTCCTTTATCAAACGCTTTATATGCATGTGAGAATTAGTCTTGTATGATCACTCAAGTGAAGACAACGCACCCATAATGAGCACTGGTTGAAGTCCAAATTGGGAGTATTGACAGCATGTGTGATCCACAGCCAATCTGATGAGATTTTAATGAGGTTAATCATATCACGTGTTGTTCTGACGTTCCAGCAAAACCTCACAATGCGACTGTGCTTTGGCAAACTCACAGCAGTCGGCATGAAACCCAAACAGTCTTAATGCAATTGGTGAAAACTCAAGAAGTGGACACTCGTGGTGGTCCCCTGTGGCTCACTGAGCTGTTTGAGGATCTAACAATAACACTGAGCAAGATGACGAAGGTGACTGAAGTCAGTTTCATTTCCTTATTGATTTTGTTACTGTTTCACAAACCAAGATGACAAGCTCTCAACAAGATCTCCAGATAATTAAGTCAGCACTGAATGTCATAGTTAAAAGGTCACAGCCGAGAAAATCTCCAACCAGCAGTAGGATCAGCATCTGGACTTATCCCGACACATGCTAACAAATCAAAATCAGCTAAAGTAAATCCGATGACGCTCTGGTTCTTTTTTTTTTATTTTTCTGTGTTTTCTTCACAGCCTGCTGCTCTCTTTCACCGTAGCCTTTCACTCTGTAACGCAGCATTTCAGAAGCAGATGAGTGTTAGAGTAAAGTGTGTCGGGAGTTTGCGTAAACGTCACACCCTTTGGATTTTGCTGGAAAATTTAGTCCCAGGTCCTTTAGACAGAAATCAGTTCACAGGCCGTTACAGAAACCGAGACAGTCAGGAAACGTCTCATTTTTAGGTTACAACCCCTTAACATGCAGGCGATAAAAAGGTGATTAAATACTTCTATAATCTATATATATATTCATCATATATATGTAATCCATAATGTAAATAATCTGTCTTTGAATGTCTTTTTCACTTGGCAGGAATCAGTTGTTATTCTGTGTTTTTTTTTGTTTGTTTCTAAAGCTGCTGTTTGAAAAAAAATAAAAAAAATAAAAAAAGGTAATAATCCAAAATGCTGAAGTCCCTGAGGGGAAGCTGGAGGGACACCTTCAACCAGAAACCTGCCCGCCTGAATGTCTTTGATGCGTATTTCTTGGTTAAAAAGCTGTGTGAATTCCCTCATTGACTGATTATTGTCAGAAAATGCAGCACAATATCTGGGCCAGAGCTGCTCTTGTCAAACATATCACTACAGGCATTTTCCCTGCAGTACATCAGCTGCCAAACCAAGAGATTCTCTGTTATGTATCGCCCAAAGTTTCACACCGAAGATTAGCAGCCTTCGATTTCCCAGCCTCCCCTCCTGTGCTCCCGTTTGTGCTGAATGTTATCACCTCCAAAAGGCACTTGAACGCACTTTGTTCACTCAGATAACCAAGTCAAAGACACTTCAAACCCTCATTCGTCAGGGAAAAAACAAACAAACTAAAATAACGATATTTTTCTTGTTTATTTATTTTGAATGAACAACAGAGCAGATGCCAGAGACAGTTAAAATCCTCTTCTGGAGACTGACGTCGCAACTTTGGTGCAATATTTTGACCGTAAAAATATCTTTTGGGCACATAGAAGTGTTTAAAAACGAGACTCTACTCTGGCGTTTGAATGATTCAGTGTTCCTAATTTATTGATGCTCATGTTGTCACAAAGCTAAACGTTCCAATTTCATTTTTGAAGAATGGAAAAACTAATTTTCCAATTCGGTACGTTTTCATGATTTCCACATCTGCAACGTTTACTGTGTGTGAATATAACACAGGGACCTTGGACATGTGTGTGAGTGTGTGTGTGTGTGTGTGTGTGTCCTGCCAGCAGTAAAGGACAGTATATATTCAGTCCTTTACTTCATTAAGGGGTCGTTTCAGGGTCAACGTCAAGGGTGAAGGCGAGGAATCCAAACTGAGTTAAGGTAAACAGCAGTGAGCACTGAAGCTAAAGGTCGGGGCTGCTGTGGAACTGCACAACTTAATTCATTCTTCTCTTTCTCTCATCCACCCATACGTCCTTTGACCTCTCTCCCTCTTTCAATCAAAAACACACACCACCAACAGCTCTGAGTAAAAGGAAGTCTTATCCTTGCAGCTGACTACTAATTTGACCGTTTCTCAGGTCAGAATGAAAACACTTTCTTCTCTTTCTTTTCCTGCTAAAGGATTCAAAGTGGAAACCTGCAAACCTGGTTGGCTTTTTGACTTTACTGCTACACAAACCCCAAGCAGGTTGATGATTTCCACCGTCCACACTAAAACACAATGCTTTTCATCCTTTTGCCCACTAAACAGCTTTCTTCTACCACTGTGTGTGTGTGTGTGTGTGTGGGCGCGCATGCGTGTGTGTGTGTGTGCGTGTGTGTGAACTTTCTATTACTCATTCCTAAAATAAAAAGTGGAGCACAATGCTTTTGTGATCACACAGTCTGAACAGACTGTCTCCACCAACTGCTGCACAAAGGTGAAGCTGAATACCGAGGATTTTCTGTGTGTGTGTGTGTGTGTGTGTGTGTGTGTGTGTGTATGTGTGTGTGGGTGGGTGGGTGTGCTTGTTCTTTTTTTTGTTCAAAATAATTAATTTAAAGCAATTAAAAGCACACTCAGATGGCCTTCAGTCTCAGCATCAAGAGAAGCAAACAGCCTTCATTTTCCTCACGTTTAGTCTTAAATGTACAAAGTATTTCTGTTGTTGTAAACTGAGACACACGAGACACACCGCACACACATCTGCACCAGATTAATGCAGCCGTGATGGAGTCCTGCTTTAGAATAACACTTTCAGTTTGTTTGTTGTGATCAGCCAGGTGAACGGTGCACAGGTGACTGCATTTGTTTCAATTCAAACGAAGAAATTCACAGTTTCTGTGAAATCAGTCTGTTTTGGTTGGATCGGGTGAAGCTGAAGTTCGGCTGGATGAGGAGGGGGTGGAGTCATGGTGGTGCTGGAGTGTAGAGGAGCTCAGGGGTCGAGACTCAAGGATGGTGCGATGAGCGTACAGTTTCATCATCTCCACGTGAAAGAAACGGGCGTGTGAACGCACTCTTACAAGATCACAAAAGCTCACGGTTCAGATCTCAGCACAGTCCCACATGCGTGCTGAGCTGTGGGGAGGCGATCAGCCCGTCGGCCACCGCTTCTACACCATCTGTGTGTACTGTGTGTCAAGTGTGTACTGACTTCCCCAAAGTCCTGCCAGAGACCCCCGTGGTCCTCAGGACCTCAGGTTTCAGAACCTGCTCACGATCATTTGTGCAACTGCTCCAAAGTCTCCTTCAAAAATTCACTCTCAAATTCTCACCTGAGCCTTCCCGCCCCTTTTCAACAGTGTGTCCCCAACACACACACACACACACACACGCACGCGCGCACGCACACACACACACACACACACGCACACCCGCAGCTTTTCCCATGGAGTGATTAGTAGCTGAAAGCCCCCCAGAGCCCGCCTTGGCTCGTTAACACCTCGTTTTCTCCTCGTTAGGCTGAGATCAAAGACAGGGGGGTAATTAACGAGGTTCACACCACTGTAGGCTATTGCACAGCCCCAATCCCTGCTCTGCTGCAGAACGACTGGCACACACACACACACACACACACACACACACCTGCAAACGTATCACCTGTCTCATATGCTCACACAAAGTCCATTCATATAAACTAATGCAGATACACACACACACACACACACAAATATAAACCAAACAGAAAATTTACTACGTATAGCGAATTTGCACTCCTTTATTTGCACAGACTGTGTTTCATACTTTGGATGTGTAACTCTTGTTTCAGCCTCATGGGTCTGGACTTAGTGGATCTTATTTCATCATATTTATACTTTTAGTTTTTCATGCAGGGCTGCTGTTGGTCTGAACACCCGGTTACTGTCACATCCACTGTGTTCTATACCTTCACCCTGCCCCCCAGCCCACACGCACTCACACACTCACACACACACACACACAAACACCCTGCTCATTTAATACGCTGTCATGCATATGTTAATTTCCTGTCCTACACTAACATTTCAGCATACCCAACCGGCATAGTAACACGCAACAAGCTGTGTGTGTGTGTGTGTGTGTGTGTGTGTGTGTGTGTGTAGGTTAGCCATTGAAAGATGGGTGAACAGAAAGAGAAGGTTATTTTAATGGACCACTTAAAGAAACATGCGGGAGTGACAGGAAGAGAGTGATGGTTTGAATATCACATCACCTGCCTGAGTTAAGCATGGCTGGATGTGCCCGCACTCCTGCGCTTTGATTGGGAGAGTTAAGTGCAATTACAAGCAGCTTGATAAGATCGTCGCTAATGAAAGTAACAAACAGTTGAAGTCTGAAGAAGGTGCAGAGGGGAGTTAAAAATACAGACTTGAATGATGATAATCCCTGCCTTTGTGAGGAATGTGATCCATTTCTAACAACAGCTTTACTAACCAAGGTGTGGATCCTAAACAGAGTTATGGACAGAACAGTCAGAGTTAAATTAAAGGCAGAATTAAACTGCTTTTCAGTAAAGGCTGAGGAGAATCTGCACTAAAAGACAGAAAAGTTTATTTAGCTCGATGAACCTTTTCTCCCAGACAGACTGTGTGAATACTGGGTCTGCATGACCCTGAACCCTGCCAGGTGGGGAGCTATGCACTGAGCGACTGATGTGTTAGATTCTTTAAGAAATACACTTCATTATCACACTATTACTACATAAAATATAACACTAATGCAGAAAGTATTCTGTGACAAAGTCAATGTTAGAAAATATGTTAAAATGTACTCCAAAAATATACACTATGCTACACTTTATTCCAACGAGCATTGAATACCAACTTAAGGTGATCAATATGTTAAGCTGCTTTGTGTTTTCACTGTAAACTCTGACCAGTGCAATCTTCAACTCCTCTTAATTTTTGGGACTCCAACAGCTTTTCACCTTCACAGCAGTTAAGTCAAGTTGGAGAGGAGGTTCAGACTTAAGACCTGGACCTGAACTTCTCAGTCTCCGACACAACCTGCCACTGTCCTCGCTCGCAAACTCTTGGTAAATAAGACAAAAAAGTAAAAGCAGCTTCCACTCTTCTGTGACGGCTTTCCACAACATGTTGGAGTGTTTCTGTGGGAATTTGTGCCCATTCATGCAGCAGAGCAGTTGTGAGGTCACACACTGATGTCGGACCAAAAGGCCTGGCTCACAATCTCCGTTCCAGTTCATCCCAAAGGTGTTGGATGGGGTTGAGGTCAGGGCTCTGTGTGGGTCAGTCAAGTTCTTCCACACCAAACTCATCCAACCATGTCTTTATGGAGCTTTGCTTTGTGCACTGGGGCACAGTCATGCTGGAATAGAAAAGGGCCTTCAACAAACTGTTGCCACAAAGTTAGAAGCATAGCATTGTCCAAAATGTCTTGGTATGCTGAAGCATTAAGATTTCCCTTCACTGGAAGTCAGAGGCCGAGAACAAACCCTGAGAAACAACCCCATCCCAATACTTACCTATGTAGTGTAGCTTCAGCTTTCAGCAAATGAGATCACTTCTCTTTGTTGCTTTGGCAATTTTGTTTTCTACATATCAATATGATTAAAACCGGGGTGGATGTTCTACTTATTTAAGAAACAAAACATTTGACTTTTATGTAAAATAACTCACTTCTCTCCCCCTTTTCAACAAGCCGTTCTCTGTTAATTAAAACACCAACTGTTGTTGATTTTCTTGTTTTTAATCCTCTTAATGTAAGCACTGGGCTGCTGGAACATTATCTGGACTCGGTTCTGCATTTAAATTCCACACACTCACAGCACACTGCTGTGTTTGTTTCTGTAGACATTTCTTTTCTCTTTTATATTTCTGTCGCTGAGCTCCTGACGGCATGTGGCAGTGTGCAAAAGCTGAGCATATGGATGTGGACCCAAACTGCAACTGTATTTATTAACCTTATTTAATTAACAGGAGCATCAGAGTGGAAATCTACAACTCTCCAAACTAAAATAAATGGGTTTGTTTAATTTGTCAATAAGACAGCAAGCATAAGTCGAAGTTTGGCTGATAACCTCAACAGGGAGGAGTCATCACATCTCAACCCACATTTATACCTCACTATTGTTATTTCTTATATTTGCTTTAAACAAGATGTTGACAGATGTAATGTAGTAGAAAGATAGGATTTACCTTTCTTCCAGCACCTGGACTAAAATGATTCGTTTGTTTTTCTCCGCAGCAAGAAAAAAAAAAAGCTTTGCAAGGATAATAACCTCAATAAAAACCCATTAAATCCCATCAAAGACTGCATGAAATCAGCATATTAAATGTACAAAACCAGAAAGCCTTTGCAAAACTCAGTTTGTTGATTTATTTTAACAAACACAGTTGCATCACTATGAAGAGAGACACTTTTCCCCCACTAAAGATCTCTTGAAAAGCCTTCTTGTTTTGTGCGTATACGTTTGTTAAGCATTTCTTCCGCCCTGCTCTGCGGCATGTGAACATCCATGAAAGAACACTTTGATGAAAATGCCACATGCATATTCGATGTAACATGCTAAATATCCCCTTCAATGCGCATGCAGCATTCCCTGCACGACACCAACGCGCTGTACATCCCTGTGGGTGTGTGTGTAGGCATGTAGGAAACACCAGAAGTGTTCTTCAAGTGTGTAAAGAGGCTAATCCTTGGCAGCATGCTGTTAGGTAGCTGCCCTGAAGCTGCTGAGGCTCAGTGCGACTGCAGCTGTGCACAGATCAGCATGTTGGAGGTTTAATATAGTAGCAGAGTTGGTGGTATGTTGGTGGGATCTTCAAAAAGGCCCCGGGGGTTCTTGAACAAGTTCTCATAGTCATCATGAAGGTGTCCTCAGGGGTTCCTGAGGAACTTGAAGAGGTTTGGGCAATGGCTGTCAAAGACATTTTAAAGTTGGAGACAAAGTGACATTGAGGGTTTTTAATTGACTTCTCAAGGTCATTGGACTTTGGGCTTCGGAAGAAAAATGGAAAAAATGTGTAAGTTCCCAAAGATTTCTGTGAACATTTTCATTGATGTGACGTGTTGCCAGTATTGGTTGAATAGGCCCCTGACCTCTTTCAGAGAGTCCTTCTTCTTAAGGAGGTTCCAACAGTACAAGAAAGGGTCCTTGAGAAGATGTCTCAAGGAAGTTTTGTTGGGTTTGGCACCCAGGAGTTTGTGAAAATTCTACATTCAAAGGGTCTCCGATGAGGTTCCAGGGTTTTGTGTTCAGAGTCCAATGATCTTTGAGTTGGAGGTCCAGTCCGGAGTCATCAGACCTGAGAAGTAAGAGAAAACCTGCAGGACCAACAGCTGCCAGTGCTTTCACACTTAGTCTTTTATCTTTTAGAGCAATCACAGAGCTTGTGAGTTGGTGGTGTTAGCTTGATTCTTCACAATAACAAAATGTAATCCTGCAGGGAAAACTTGAATACTTTGAATTCATCTTCTGAGTTGAAAATAATGACTGATTACTTTTGACTTGCTCACAAAGAGTCGAAAGTCTGGAAGTCTTACAACATAACTCAAGTCTTAACAGCAACATTAAGGTGTAATGAATGTATTACTCCTATTCCTTACTTAACATAATAATAAAAAACTTAACTTGCAGCCTCGCACGCTGTGCCAGTTTACTGTGTAACATTTCTCTTCCACAGCTCCATTCATACAACACACAGTATGAAGAATGTGTTTTGGCGTTGGAGTGCATATGCATTATGAATGGAGCTTGCTGCTTCTTGCTTCTCCTGGGAGGGAAGAGCAAGCTGGAGACTGTGATATGAACTGTGGTGGTACAGAAGGAGAGGAGAGGGGAGGAAACAAAGACTGAGGACCGGGAAGAAGAAAAGAGAAACAAAGAAAGAGCAAATGATAAATGATGAAATAAGACTCCGGAATGGACGTGGACTTAATGATAAACCATAAACAGACGATATTCTGTTTATCTGTCTGTCCTCGCTTCTTCCATAAGATTTGAAAAACAGCTACACGTAGGTATAAGCCTTATGACGGAAAGTCAGATTTGATGCGTGTCTGGTTTGGGAGAAAACTCGAGAAGAAATATTTTCCTCCAACAAACTTCAGGACAACACTCGAGTAACATTTAATGAGCTGAGGCGAGTGACAGGGAGAAAAAACTGAGGAATTTTTTTATCATCATCATATTCATATTCAATGTCCAGATATTTTTGCCTTTTGCTGCCTTTTCTTGTAGCAGAACTGTTTTATTATTATCACATTGAAGCTACGTGGATTCTGTTTTGGGATAAGAAAAACTGCTCCCAGCTGCCATAACCCGCAAATCAACTTTCTTTTTTATCACAAGAAAATGTTTTGCTACCTCATTCAAAAAGAGAAGACTGTGAACCCTGAAGATGAGACAAGTGAAGAACTAAGGGAGGAAGAAGGTGGGTGGAAAATAGGGGAGGACAGGAGGCAATGAAAGGTGGGAGGAATTAATTGATATTCAGTGGAGGAAAGAGGGAGAAGATGGAACGGGGAAAGAATGGAGGGAGGGAAGGAGGAGTGAATGTGAGGCAGGATAAGGATCACAAGAGGAGAGGCGAGGACGATGGGACGAGGAAATATTCAGTGTGGGGGGGGGGGGCAGGAAGATGAATGGATGTGAATGAGGAGCAGGGAAATGAAGAGACACACACACACACACACATTCGAGAGCGAGATACGCAGACAGAAACACACGGATGCAGCACATCCACTCATTTAGTCCCACACCACACTATTTCCATTCAAAACATCGCCGAACTTCTGTCTGCACCTGTGGACGAACGTCCGGGACGGAACGCCACGAGAAGAGAGGAAGGGAGTAGAAAAGAGTAGAGGATAGAGGAGAGGAGGGAAATGAAGGGAGAGGAAAGGCCAGTTGAAAGGACAGGAACAGAGATCGAGACAGGAGCGGGAGCAGACTGATGCGGACAAGTCAGGCCACCTAGTGAGGCTTTTCACCCCCCTGAAGAGGTCCATCAGGCCTGGACAGAAAAATGGACAAATGCAGTACAGAAGTCCTCTCTGATATTTTCTCCTGCCACTCAGTTGAAAAGAAAGTAAATTCCCTTTTATTGTAAGTACACAAAACAGTCAGGCGAATCTGTGAAAAGCACTGGCCAATGATGTAGCCTTTCTAATGGCAGGATTTTGAGACCGCTACCTCAAACTGCACATAACGCCACGTTCATCTAATGAGGCCGTCTGAGGGACATTTGCCTTGTAACCAGCTGACCACTTTCACGACATAATGTCCACTTCCTGCGTTTTGATAAAGAAGGTGAAACCCCGCATGGCACCACTGATCGTATTACTGAGCGAGACAATGAAAAATGTCTTGATATAACTTTTCTCGAATCAATTTAATTTAATAAGGGTACCTCAACCGCCTGAGTCCACAGTTCACACACACACACACACACACAAACCTGCTTCTTGCCCGTACAGCATAATGGATCAATAGTAAAGCCTGTTTCCTGTTAGCTTCTAAGTGCATTACCGAGAGAAACTGTTCCATGGCTGTGCTCTTTAAGGATCATACGCTTGACTTTATAGATGTTTGTTTGCACTCAGAAGGATGACACAGCCCAGCATATGAGCGCTTTTATTATGATGGATTCAAAAATGTGGAGAGCGTACACATCCAAGCAAGAGCAAGATTCCTACGAAGATGCCCTAAAAGACGGTCATTTGCAGCCTACTTGAAAAAAGGCACTTTGATCGCATAGTTTTAGAAAATCACCTTCATGGTTAAAAGACACTTTGTATGGCTAAACATTCATCCAGACTTTCTCCCTAAACTCCAATTCACAAAGCAGCTTGTGTTATTAGTGTTTTCTCTTTCTCCCTGACACACAGTGAAGTATCATCTCCACAGGTAACCATTCAAACCGTCTGTACAGGCTGTAAACATATTAACTATGCAGTATCTCAGTCAAGGCCCCCAGTTTCACCACAAACACACACCTGGATGGAATAAACTATGACTTAATTAAAGCATTAGGTTTATTACCTGATGTTTTTAAATACAATATGTCAACTTCACTTGTGCGTGCGTGTGTGTTTGTGTGTGGATGCATATTCCTGTAGCTGTGTAGTCGCTTTACCCCACTGGGTTAGGTTTAGGTTAGGGTTAAGATTAGGCAAGGAATGTTTATTGTTGTTAGGTGGTGGTTAAGCCTCCAGGAAATGAATGTAAGTCTGTGTAATGTCCCCAAAAGTGATGGAAACAAGACTCTGTGTGTGTGTGTGTGTGTGTGTGTGTGTGTGTGTGTGTGTGTGAGCTGCTGTTACACAGAAGCCCACCTTCCCTTTACTTTCTCTTAAGCAGGTTGACTGATCGTAGTGAGTCTCATTTGACATCCCATGATTCATTTCAGGAGGAGAAGAAAGAAGAAACAGAGGGGTGTGTGTGTGTGTGTGTGTGCCAGATACACCCTCTGTGTGTGTGTGTATGTGTGTGTGTGTGTGTGTGTGTGTGTGTGTGTGTGTGTGTGTGTGTGTTTGTGGGGCCTTTGGGGACAGAAGGATGTAGGAAAAGGGGTGATTATTTTTCCTCTCTTTAACGCCATATTTCATGATGGATAACCACATCTGCTGGGTCACATGATGGATAGATCTCACACACACACAGAAACAGATTATCCTCACACACACACACACGTACTTTGTTTCCATATAGAAGCTTGTCACTGCACTGTGGTTGTTGGGACATCAGGAAGGCAACAACTGCATCTGACGTCCATCAAAACATCAGCACCGCTTGTTTGACCAAAGGTCAGTGACAGTGAAGCTCCAGTGATCTTCAAGCTCCTGGAGCCGCACATCTTGGCGTCTTTGCAGAGGTCTTCACAGATAAATACAAGGCTGAGTGAACGGTTGTTTTTACTGATGCACAGTAAAAACCATCCTCTCAATCTTCACTCATTCTGACAAACAGAAGGTAAAACACTCATCACGGATTATCCGTGGACCTTGACTTAAAGAGCAAATGCTGCTTTTCTATATTTTGCTTTTTGAATAATGACATCTGATGAATTGCAGGTCAAACTATTTTCCTGAAACAAATTAATAGCTCTTGAAATGTGAAGATTTGGTACCAGCTCTCTCTTGGGATGCTGATAACAAAATATCATCTGGTTCTTTAAAGTTCGGGATGGTGACTTTGTGCCGAGATGCACCAAGAGCAATACTTCACCATGCTGACCCAGTTAGACAAACTATTTTGGTGTCTTGGTTGTCATATTCAGTTAGCAGAACACTCATTTCAAACAGTAACATGAGCTATTTGGGGAAATTTTCAGCCTGTTTGGCTCCATTGGCAATCAAAACCCAAACACTGGCTGTGACAAAGTGTACACATACTGTGTTATACTTCACAGGACACATGAGCTGTGGCTATGTTGAAGACACTACTTGAATACCATAAAAATATTAAGTTGCTTGTTTTTTCCTTTGCCGATTTACTGAAGGCTGTACGGCAGCACATCTGCTGATCTCAGTAGAAAGTTTCAGTTAGTTCAGTCAGCGATGAGTTGCTCCTGTTGTGTGTGTTTAACTTGCTTATGAATGAGATGGTCCTCGTGTTTCGGTAATGTGTCCACTGCAGTTTGATTTACTGTGAGCCCTGTTTCTCTCTCTGCCTTCATCTCCCGCTGTGTTATTCTGTCTCTTTACATTTACGTCAAAGAAAGAAATGTTTTCTTGGTTTGCTTATGACTCTGGTCTCGGCTGTCCTTGAAGACAAACCGAACACACCTCCTCCGCAGACAAAGGAAGCCTATTCAGCAGCTGCCAGCAGCGCAGACTCCTTCAGTCTGCCTTGAAGAGCCACCAAAGTACAATACAAGTCAGCTCATTGTCAGTCCCGTCACCTCCAGCCAAGCTGACTCACCGCCTGTCGGCCTGTTCTCCATGAGCAGTGGAAGTGTGTGTGTGTGTGTGTGTTAGATCCCGTTTGTTCGTCTGACGCTGTGTTTTTTGCATGTGTTATCACGTCCAGGTGGTTTTCATTAATGACAAAAGGTAACTAAGTTGTGTTTTTGTTTATTTTACTTCTTGACATTCAGCTCAGCTCGTTTCCAGTCGCTCCCTGGCTTTTGGTCACCTGTCATCCTACATAAAATTAAATAACTCCACGGTATTGTTCTGGAAATCATTTCCTCTTTTTCTTTCACTGAGCTTCTCAGTTTGTCCTCTTCGACCCATAATACTTTGGATTTTAAGAATATTTTTTACAGTCCTAAAATTCAAGCTGCAGCTCTGGGTTTAACATTAAAGCTCCCACTTTTTGCACAAAATAATGAAGTTTTCATTCAGTTCTGCAAAACACTGACTTTCTTAACTTTTAACTCATTGATTTGTTGTTTCTGGCACACTTATGGCTCTTTCACATTCGACAGAAAACTTGCTAAAATCCAGTGACATCTGGCTTTTGCTGTCAGTGGGAAAGATGCCAAAAAGAGACTTCCTGGTCTCCATGTCAGCACCTGTTCAATACTGCACATGTGCAGATGTCAACAACGTGACTCACCCACTCTTTAGCTCCAAGCCTCATGGCTAACTGGGCAGTATTGTACGAGGTGCTCCTTTAAACGCCATAGAAACCATCATCAGTGTCAATAAGGTTCTGCTTCAGTGCTTTGAAAGTGTTCACTTCCAGTGAAATTGATCCAAACGTTTAAGGACCTGCAGGTATTCATGCAGTCGTGTTTGTGTTCACATGCGAAGCAGCAAGCAGACTGATGTGTTCATGGTGAAGGAATGTGGAAGTGAATACGACGAGTTGGACCTCAAGACCGTTTTAATTACAGCATGTAACTTAAATATCTATTGGTTTGGATTGCTGGAAAGACAAACCCGCAATGTGAACAAAACACTTTTTGCTCTACAGTGTTATGAAAGGCAATTTTCCCTTTGACCGGGCAACTAATCGATTTATGGGGAAAAAAATAAATCAGAAGATAAAAGAATCATGAGTTTCAGCTCTAATGGAGAACCCCCAGATTGGTCACAGTTTGATAAACAACTTGTCAAATATATGTTGTTTGTTTGTTTTTTCCTGTGCTGTTGTTTCATCATTTATTACAGTTTCTAGTCACCCAGTTTTACTAATTGCCATAGAAGCTTCTTGTTTTGTTGCTTTGAGCGTGTTTTTCATCTAAGTCTATCCTCATTACTACATATTTGGCTCAGTTCTGTTGGTTTGTCGGTGTTTGTTTGTGCCTCCCAGGTAAAGCTGCCTCACCATGAGGGAGGGACAGTTTCTTGCCAAATTGGTTTCAGGTGTTTGCTGCACTGCAGCAGTAAGTAGGTTACCAAGTTACACTGCTTGTTTGGACGCCGTTCAAGAAGCCAGCTTTTTGGAAGAAACGCACATGAACACAACCTTTTCCTGAAGTGTCTAATATTATTTATAGTAATACACCATTTTTGGTTTTGTGATGCTGAAACTGAGAGCTGCTGCACTGATGCAAACAGGGTCCGGTTTTTAACTTGGCCTATGAAATCTGTGAAGCAAACCACTAATCGCAGTCTCTGCTCTGTGTGCTCTCATAAAACCTGCCGCTCTCACTGCTTATATTCCAAGTGAACAAATCAAAGTGTCCCTGTGGACACGCAGGTTGCACAGACGTACAAGCACCAATATAATTCCCAGGGTTTATCAGCTGAAGTCTGGATTTCAAGTCTGCATGCGTTGTTGCAGTCCAAAAGCTCACCTAAATGTATTTGTAGTCTGCCAATGTCTCTTAGACATTTTGTGTGTTTGTAGGTTAGGCTTAAAACATCCTCTTGTAACCTTTAGTTGTGAAGCAACACTTACATAGCAACAGCACTATAGAAGAGTAACTTCAAGGGACGTGACTGACATGACCAGTTGTGACATGACTGACAAATATACTGTAGTATGCAGTGAACGAAAGGCTGGATTTCTCCATTTTAATATTCAGTTCAGTTCAAAGGGGCTTAATGGGAAACAGTTCACATTCCCATGGCAAGTGTGTGAAATAAAACAACAAACAAACTTAAAATAAAAAGCATGTTATCAGATCATGCTGGCTGAGTCAGGTTTCAAAGGGGAGATAAATGTGTACTGTGATTGGTCCGGTTGTGTCTGCACTCGTTCGTCTGTGGGAGGAAGACCGCCTCTGTGTGATGAATAAAGGAGAGCAGGAACTTTCCTCCGTCTCCACACATCATTAATAAACTGGCCTTAATTGCATGTGAATGTCCTCAGAGTAAGAAGATATTTTTGTGTCTCATTTAAAAGACAAATTACTGAAGCCGTCATCAATAATCTCACTGAGCAGGGAGGAGTCACGCTGCCTGTGTGTGTGTGTGTGTGTGTGTGTGTGTGTGTGTTAATTAATGAGAACCAGAAATTATTTGGCATCAAACCAGTGAAGAGAGTCGTGCAAACCAGCAGGACGTCTCTTCACTCACTCTCACACACACACACACCCTCCTCACACATAACAGCACTTTGTACTACTGCTAAAACTGCTACTACTGTAAGTACTCCTCGCACTGCTGTTACTGGTAGGATTACTACACAGATGTAATACTGTGAGTACTGCAGCTGTTGCTTTTCTCTATTGATGCTCTATTTCCAGCCTCCAAACATATTGCTGGTGGGTTTATCCCTGGTGGCTGCCCAGCACTGTAAACACTCTGATCCACACCCACCTGTGGGATGGGCTCCACTTGTGATCTGCACTGAGATCAGACAAACTCACAAACAAATTCACTCACATGTTCCTGCTGCTGCCGCGTGGCCTTTGAGAAAACGAAACTTAAAGGACGAGAAAGATGTGTGTTTTTTGCCCGCCTTCCTCAGGAGGCTTCAGCTGAAGATCTGAGGCAGGTAAGGAACTCAGGACCAACCCTACCCTCCTCCACTGGATCAGCTGACTACTGGCTTTAATGCTGAGGAAGCTGGCTGCTCGTTTGACTGCACTGCCTCCAGAAATGCATTGGAGATCAGAAAGGCTGCCAGCGTACTCCCCACCCTGTGCTCCTCCACTGCTGTCTTCCAAGCACAGACTGCAGTTTGGTAGTCTGATTCACAGCCACCTCTGGCTATAGTGGTCTTGAATCTGACCTACTCAAGGCTCCCATCAGCCCACATGGGCATTTCAGGCTGCTTTTCCAATCAACAATGGATGCTATTAGCATCTCCTCTCTTCCCTCCCCCAGAATGTAACGTTCCCAAACCCACCCATCAATTTTCTATACCGCTTATCCGTCAGGGTAGCGGAGGGGCTGGAGCCAATCCTAGCTGACAACAGGGCGAGCGGCGGGGTTCACCCTGGACTGGTCGCCAGTCAATCGCAGGGCCAACACACAAAGACAAACAACCACACACTCTCACACTCACACCTAGGGACAATGTAGAGTAGCCAATTAACCTAATGTGCATGTTTTGGGGATTGTGGGAGGAAGCCGGAGGAACCTGGAGAAAACCCACGCAGGTACAGGGAGAACATGCAAACTCCACACAGAAGAGTCCAGGCCGGGATTCAAGCCTGCAACCCTCTTGCAACACCGTGCCGCCCCGTTCCCATGGTTCACATTATGCACCTCCTCTATGGCTGCAAACTAATGCAGTCCCTGGAGGCTTTCACTCAGTGGTTTCAGTTCAACTTCATTCCGGTGGCTCCGTGCACCAGACGTATGGAAACAACTGGAGCCTGAGTCCAGGCCGGGATTCGAACCTGGAACCCTCTTGCTATGAGGCGACAGTGCTAACCACTGCACCACCATGCCGCCCGGAGCGACATTTTATTAATGATATTAATTCACTGGATTCAGACTGAATTCAGTGCATCATATGATTCATTTTTTACTCCATTTCTCCATTACTCCAACCTTTTACAGGGTTAAACTAAACATATCATTAGGAGACAAAGTCCTGATCTAAACATCCAAATTAACTTTCACAATAAATATGCAACCTCTAAAAATAACGTGTGGTCAAAAGTGATGTACCAGAACTGATGAAAATGTAATTAATTAAACTTGATTCAACCTCCCTGTTCTCCTGACCTGTGACTCTGTGTAGAGCTGTCATTGCTTTCCATTCTTGCCTCTTTATAGATTTACCCGATGTGTTCATCCAGAGTTAATTATTGTGAATAATTTCCTCCGGGCTTCAGTCTCAGCAAGAAACACGGCATGAAGAAGCAAAGGCCAAGGAGGATGTTTTCATATGGCTTTTCATTTGAGAATTGTCTATAGATGGATTAATAGGTAACGAGCCACGTAAGAATAAATTTAATAATGTGAAACCATCTCTGAGGTGGAACAGCGTCCTGCAGCAGTGGAGGCAGCGTGAGAGCGGAGCGCTGATACCCGAGGACAGAATGTGTGGGTGAATTTACAGAAACCAAGTCGAAAAATGAGTGAAACGTGTAAACTCTGAGGTGCACGCAGACCTGCAGGTCGTGTAGTCGGGCTGCAAACATGAACTGAAATCAGAAAGACGTAAAAGCGTGTGTGCAGACGGGTGGATGGAGACGCTGATCGATGAATTAACTGAGGAGGGTTCAGGAGATCTGATTTACTTGACTGTTTGTGTGCACATAATTATTTTATGTTTTATTTTACCCGTGTGCAAAACAAAAAAAGGATTAAAAGGATAATTTTCCTCGAAATGCGTTCAGACGAGTGTGTTTCAGTCAAGTTAAGGCAGATTTATGTCTACAACACCTGTCGTCAAAGAGGTGAAAAAGTGTCTTACACAGAGTTCAACAATGATTAATTTGTGATCATGTTAAAGCAAGATCAGGAGTTTTTGTCACAGACTCAATTTTTATTTTTATATCACCAAGATGACGTGGAATTCTACGAAGGAAATGTAAAAGTTTGTAAGCAAAATGCAATTAAATTGTTAAACTTACTGCACAGTAACAGGACCCGAAAGCCCAAGGGACAGGACTTCAGACTAACTCACAGTCTTGAGTGAGCGGCTCGGTCCAGAGGACGGCAGTCAACAAGAGCAAACAGAACCAGGAAGGCAAAGACGAGATCCACAAGGCCAGCAAAAGTCCAAAAAACCAGGAAGGCAAAACGCGGGGAACAATGCTGCTACGTGGGTCACAAGGGAACATAAAGGAATGGCAGGGCACGCCAGGAGAGCACAGGTGTACACACAAGAGGAAACACAGCACAGGTGAAGGTGATCAGAGCAAAGTTAGCAATCAAAGCGACAGGAAGCAGACAAAGACAGCAAACACACAGAACAGTCCGAGTGCGAGGTGTGTCAAGCACTCGTTATGCACAACACGTCCCATGTGACCGTTAAGTATTACGTCATTAGATTATTATCAGTCGTGCATTAATGTAAAAACAGGATGTCACTGTTGATTCTGGTTTAAGTGGCATTTTCTTTCAGCAGTTTCCCTCCGATTCATTTTCCTTATCGTATCCTTTCAAAACTGTTTTTTCTTTCTTTCACCTGTCGCCCCCTTTCACATATTTCCATTTATTTTCTCGTGTAGGCTGACACACACACATGTAGATATGCCTGCCCACACACACACACACACACACACACACACATACTTCTCTCACAGCCATAAGGGGCTCCATTACAGAAGTACAGGAACCATCTGTTGGTCGGAATTGAATCCTGCTCAATTAGCATCTCATTTGCATGTGGTTAGCATGTATTAATGGAGTATTATGCAGAGTAATGTGATTGCTAAACGAGTTTTGCTTCCCCCGCCGAGTAAACTGTTCTGTTCCCACTGTTCTGCTAATCGCTGCTGGCTCGCCCTCCCTACTGTTGTGAACTGTGTGTGTGCGTGTCCGGTAACACGTGCATGCCTGTTGGTTTACTGTCATTGGTGTGTAAAACTGAACTCTCGTGTAGGATGCTCGTGTGTGTGTGTGTGTGTGTGTGTGAAGCCCTTGTTACCATGCCAACACACCCAGCACTGCACTGTTGGTTTGGTGTCCATGTCAGCAACATGTAAGCATCAGGAAACTCAGGAATATTTTACTGTTAAATACAAATGATTAAACAGTTCAGTATGACATAATCAAGTCAAAAGTCGTCATGTCGCACACCCACAGGCGGGTGTGGATCTTCACATGCACAGTTGTGTTTCCTGTACAATAAAATTCTTCCTTTGCCCTCCAACATACAAACACAAAAGAAGCAGCTGACGTCTCCCATCGGTGTGTCCGCATTTTCATTTTAAAGTCAAGACTTTCAGAAACAGTGACGGGTCAAACTGACCTGCAGTATGATGAATGCTGGAGAGTCATGCCTCCCGCCCATTCTGCTCGCTTGTGGTGTTTTTGTTTCCTGCAGCTGATCAAAACCTGGTGGTGCTGGACAGGATGGACGGGACAAGTGGCCAGCATGCTGCAGCACACACACACACACACACACACACACCATCAGTCTGCATCGACTCCCTCTGATCTGATGTGATCAGAGGAGCTAAGAAGGTATAGTTAAAAAGAAACATTTGCTCTGCGTCGCTCAGTCTTTTCTTAATCGTGTTGTTTCAAGCAATGATGTAATTTGCTGCAATCTTTTCAGATGAAGTGTGAGATGAAGCATGCAGAGTTCTGTGCCTTCAGCCACTTTATGGCTGATGTTTTTGCAGAACTGAGGAGCCTTCAGGGAGATGATTGGATCCTTCCTGAGGCTTCTGCTGGGACACAGGCAGCAGCATCTGAACCGGAGTGGCCAAAGTCCGAGGCCGAGTCCGGAGGACGTCAGAGAGGTTTCTTAGCGTTTGGCTTGAGGGAGACTTTCAGGTACGATAGCATCAATTTAAAAAGAGCCGCACCCACCACACTTCTGACACAGACATACACAAAGAGAATCAAACGCATGACGGCAGGTTAAAAAAGCACAGGAAACACAAAGACGCCTTCAGCTTTGCCGAAATTTACTTTGATCTCAGAACTTGGCTGAAATACTGTCTGTGACGCCCATCTACGCCTCCACGCCTCCACGCCTCCACGTCTGCACTGCTGAAGACTTAATCCATATGAGCACAGAAGGCTGCCCACTGGAGGAGTTCAACCCCAACCAGGTGGCAGCAAAATGGCTGCTCTCAGAGGGCCAGGAGGCCAATGGGGAGGAGTCGGCAGCAGACTCGACCTGCTGCTGTGACACACACACACACACACACACACACACACACATGCACACACAGAGGACTTCTTTGTCAGCAAACAAAGAAAATGTTTTTCTAAAATCTTTTGTGTTTCATGCCTGTTTAACTGCACTTCGCATGATTGCGTTCTGGTTGCAGATGTTTAATAATCACGCTACAATTCTGTTTCCTGTGCTCATGTCACACATGTCACACCCACACCAATTTCTGCAAACGTTTACCCTCCCCCCTTATCTCCTAAGAAGTTTCAGTGTGGCGTCTGTGGCACATTCGCTGCTGTTTTGTGCAAGACTATGCCACAAAACTACAAATTGTACTCCTGTTATGGTAACAGGAGGGTTAAAGACTTCACAGCTTGTGGCTGCTGTGTTCAGCACTTAGTACATGCTTCATGTACTGTAAGACTGTGTGTGAGTGAAGTTTATGGTCAGAGTGACTGGATTTCTAAGAGGTCTCGACCAGCAGAGCCGAGTCATATCCTGTCTCGCTCCGATGTTGAAGGATTCTAATCTACCTGACGATTTACTCGCTGCCTGTTTGCCCTCATTGTGATTGTTTTTCACTTTTAAACGCGTTTGCAATTTCCTAAATGACATCAGGACATTCAACATCATCCACCAGTGGGAAATAAGGCGAACAGCGTGTGTTAGCTTGTATCGCTGTGTGATTCATGCGAACCGTTCACTGTTTGTGTTGTGTTTATGCACATCATGTGTGTGTGTGTGTGTGTGTGTGCTTCCTGTTTGCAGTTTCAGCTCATTACAGTCACAGGCTCACAGATGACTCAATGCACTCACAGATGGTTGATTTTCCCTTCACATTTTTTTCTGTTAATTGAGAACCTCCACATTGATCCACATTGACTAAAGTCCAGCTTGGAAGTCCCTGTAGCTTAAAAACGTTTAATCATCTGGGAAACGTTAGCTGCTTTAGGTGCCGCCAGTCGCCCAGTAAGACAGAGAGTTTACTGTCAGCCACAGCCCCTCGGGGTCAGCTGGGTCGCCTGGCTGACTCTAAACTGGTCTTCATGAAGGTCAGTTCTCAGAGAGAGCAGATCATTGATGTTGGATTGTTCTTTCCCGTCCTAAAGGAAGCTTCTCATTTTCTTAATTTCACGTCTTCTTCAGCGACTGGACATGTTAGGATGTCTCCTTCTCCTTATTTCTTCTCGGAGACGCTCAAAGGTTGCAGGACTTTAGACTTTCACTGTTTATTCCAAGTGTTTTCAATACAGTGTTTAGCTTAATACATGTATTATTCATGAAATGTTCTTTGACGGTATGTAGAATATAAGTGTTTATAAAAGCACGAGTAAATAATTGAGGAGATTGTACCATAACAGCCTTCATATGTTTTATGAATGACATGCCTATAAAAGTGATTTTAGTCTGCTGAAACATGTAGTGGCAGACACAAATAAAAACTGTAGGGTGAGGCATCAACGTTAGCATAAAATGCATATCTAAATCAGTATTTGTGATGATACTCCGCTGGTTCCTGGCTCTGGCGCCATATATGGACCGCGTTTGGCAGAGTTGCATACTGACACCCCGCAGTCAATGTCACCTTCTCCAGCTGTTTGCTGTTTCAGTTTGGAAGGTGAAAGCCTCCAGAAAGAGTTTGCAAGGTGGCAGAATTAACTCCACACTGACCTCAGTGTAGGCGTGTGAGGTGAGATTTCCATAGAAAAAATGAGATTCAATAAAATACATCAGCAGCTTAAGTTCGAAGCTGTTAGATAAACACCTTTTTTTGCTTTCTTTTCTCTTTTGCCCAGTAAAGTAGGAAAAACTCAGTCGCTCAAACTGATGCCTTCCTCACTTCCTCATCACTCACTTTGATGTCCGCCAGTCTGGTCCGACTCTCCACTCACACCAACCTTGGACTCAAACTGGACCAGGCTTTGCCACCAGGCTGCCCGTGGAGACGTATCCCACCCTGTGGACGCCCAATCTGTTCGTCCTCCTGACTCGGTGACTCGGAGTGACGCCGAGAAGAAGGACCACGACAGCTGAGGATGACGATGTGTTTACCTGGGAAGCTGCAGCTCCCGGCCTGCTTTATCAGCACTGCTGCCTATTTGTGAGACAAAACTCGACCTCCTTGCAGCTCCTGGTTTGTTTTCTGGTTAGGGTCAGTTAGTGGTAACATTAGCCACACGGTTACAGCAGGAAGCCTGACGACTGTGCAGAGAAACTTACATAAGACGTGTCAGCTTCAGCTTCAGAGTCGCTCAGGATTAAAGGATTACAGGCTGTACTACTTATTTTCCACAATGACCTTTCACCGTTTCTCTTCTCTGTCATTTATGGGGTTAAAAGCTCGGGCCCTCACTCACTTATTCTCTTCGTGTGCTCCTTTTCTTCCCTTTGCATGTCGCTGTGCCGTCTGTGTGTGACATTTACGGGGTTAAAGTTTAAATGTTACCTCACTCCCTGTGAGATTTTTTCTTGAAGCTGCTCACGTGTTTTCATTCGCTCTCTTATTCGTTCCTTCAGTCAGTCGGGAGGTTAAAAGCACTTCGTCTTCCAGCCTCTTCTCAGCAGTTTAGTCGTTAAACGCCTCCTCTCTGCTGCTTATTTTTTGCTCTCTTTCTCACTCGTTCACTAAAAAGTCGTCTGTCATTCAGACATTCAAAGATGTTTTCAGGGATTTACACGAGCGAATGAATTTGCAGACACTCAGCATGTTTGATAACTCTTGAAAGTAAACATTTGCAGTATTTTTTTCTCCATCTTCTTCCTTAAACATCATGCATATGTTTTGGAAATATCCATCTCCAGAAATATTTTTAGTACCTTAGCACTAGTCACATTTCAAATCAGCTACAAGGAGTGTCAATCTAATACTGAATATCTATGAAGGTAAACGAGACAGAATGACAGAAAAAAGACTGATGCAATCTGATTAAAATGGATATAATGTAAAAGGCCTGTATTGATGCTGATTTAAATTTAAATCAGTGAGCATCTGATGCTCCTCGGCGGATGCCGGACGTCCTGCGAGCTGAGCTGCTAACGTTAGCTCAGCTGGTTTCTGTCATAACGTACACTCCAGATGTTAATGACTGAAATCCTTCATCTTGAAGAAAGATATTGTTGAAAACAACAAAGATCTAAAAAGTGACGAGGACGTGACTCTGAGGGGAAAGTAACTGGCTGGAAATATTTTAACGTCCGGCCGACAGCTGGGCTCTTTGCTGCTGACGTGATGCTTTCACTTTAGGCTGGAGAGAAACAGTTTGCTGCTGAGTCTCCAGTGACAGCCCAGGAAACACAACAACAAAAAGCATAATAACATAACAAAATTATACATTTTTATAAGGAAAAATATCTTTGCTCGCTAAACATGAACTGCCAAAATAATGTCCTCAGATTAAATAAGGTGCTTTTTTTATGGTCTCAGCTTTTTTTTCTCATTAGCAGCAAAGATTTATTTGTTTTATTTTATTTTTCTCACAGCTTAAAAACCTTTTGTGTTTTTGAGACGTTTGTTTTTCTCTGAAGTTTCTGCTGAGAGGCAGGATGAAGGAGCCCTAATGTTTCAGGACAACAACACACATCACTCATGTTCGTTTTTCATCATCTCCTCCGACCTGCACGGACATCATCCCTCTTTTCTTTTATTCTGTTTGCTTCCTGTCCATCCCTCTGCCGTCCATCTGTGGCTTTTATTTTATTATGTGCTCCTTTAAACCATGTCCATCATCCTTCTGCTGTCTCGTTCTCCCGGTTTTAATCATCCATCCTGTTCTCGCTGCTTATCAGTTTATCTTAGCTGTCACTCTTTCATGTAGCTCTCATTTCTCTCTTTGGAAAGCTTTTCCGTCTCCTGGTCCTCTGATTGTTGTTAATTCAAACACTGTCTTCCACTTTTTTTCTGCACCTGTCTGTCTTTCAAACTTTCTGCGTTATCTGGCATTTTTCTCATTTTCCTCTATTCTGAGCCGCTCGTTCTCCTCAGATAGTCTTGGTTGGGTTTTGCAGAATTTCTTATGACTTCTTTTGCTTTGTGACTCGTTGGGTTCGTCTTCGTTTCAGAGCAGCTCGTGTTCCTCACACAGCATGTCCACATCGCACAGAGTTGACAGGCAGGTGTGACTTTTGAAATCTGTTGTAAAGAATTAGCTTGGAGCTTGTTAGCCCGGCTCACGACTTCACTTCCTGTCTGTCAAATCACTTGGGATAATTTAATTTACGCCAACTTTCATGTCACGCTGAACAAAGAAAATGAAATTTTGTATGTGTGCAGAGCTGATGCTTGAGCTTATGTTCCATAAACTCCCCACAGTGTTAAAAAACCCCTCACATATACAATGTTAGAGTAAATATTACTTTTGCATGGAAACAAAGTCTTCACCTCCTGAGCCTGTGTGTTCCCTCTCTTCGCTCTCTATCATCTCTCCAGCCTCACTCAGTCCATTTCCACTCTGTCTCTCCCTGGAGCAGACGTCTCATTCATCTCTCTGGACTCACTCTTATATCCATCCGTCCCTGTGCTGTGCTGATGGAGGGAGACGGAGGTGGAGGAGGAGGAGGGAGCTGAGGATAGAAAAAGAAGGATTGCTGCCTGTCGTCCTCTCCCCAGACTCTCCGTACGTGCTGCAGCAGCGCAGTTGCAGTGAGAGGACGGGGTGGTTTTGACGTGTATAATGAATTATCAATGGACTGACTGCGTGCTAATGTGTCGTCTGCTAACGGCCAGCCGACTCAGCATGTCGGATGTGATCTTTTTAAATTAGCATTGATGAAGTGCACGGCTGTAGTGCTGTACTCGTGGCCGTTTGGTGATGCGGTGCGACATGTGCTTTACACACGAGCGAGTGAGCGTGTGGGAGGAATATGCATGAAAAATTAGAGAGTACACACTTCATCACTGCATTTGTTTTTCTAAAAGGGATAATTCAAGGATTCAAGGAACTTTAATTGTCATACCAGCTCACATTTACATGTTTGTGGTAAGAAATTAGGACTCAGGTCCCGGGAGCAATAAGTAAAATAAAATATAAAATAAATTGAAATGAAAAATTGAATAAAAATAGAAATATAAGCTAAATACAAATAGAATATAAAGTAAACATTTAAATAAAGAAGCCAGTTTAGCATGTGCTGCATAAATATGCATGTACAAGTATGTATGAGTATGAGGTAGTCCAAGAGAGTCGTCCGTAAGATTGCACTTGTGGTATTGCACTTGTGTGGATAAAAGCGTTTGTAGTGCAGGTTTGTGTGTCGGGGGTGTGAGGTGGGGGGTCTACTGGGCATGGCTAGAGTTCAGCAGTCTGACAGGTTCAGGTCTGAGGTGGTGGGGAGGCCCCCCATGGTCCTCTGTGCAGCCTTTACCACCCTCTGCAGAGCCTTCTTCTCAGCAGCGGTGCAGGTGCAGAGGACGCTCTCCACCGCGCAGTGGCAGAAGCTCCTCAGGACTGAGCTCCCAAGGGAAGTGTCGTGGCACTGGGAAGTGTTGGCGTCCCAGGTGAGGTCCTCGGTTATGTGCACACCCAGGTACCTGTAGCTGGAGACCACTTCCACAGCTACTCCTCCGATGTGCGGGGGGGAGTAGGGCGCCCGTCCCTTCTGAAGTCCACCACCATCTCCTTGGTCTTCTTCACTGCACCAGGTGTTCCACCTCCTCTCTGTATTCCGACTCATCGTTGGTGTTGATGCGTCCCACTACTGGGATACTGGGATTGATAAGCATGCCTTCATCCTGACCTTTACCTCCGAGCCTCCATCCATCCTTCTCGATATCTTGAGGATGTCTTCAGGAAATTTCTTCAAACTTGGTACCAACTTCCACTCGGACTCAAGGATGAGCTGATTTTGATGTCGATGGTGTTGGTTTGAGATGTTTCTGAGGATGCTTTAATACTTAGCCCACAATGAAAACTTCACAACATTGACTAAAGGGTTTGGATTCAAGGTGACCACGGTCTTCATTCTCTGTGCCAGGAGAAAAACTACAAAGCTCCTGTGTTTGGTCCTCAAAGTACATTTTGTTGCAGAGAAAATGTTTGATGAGATCCATCTCCAGAAGCATTTAT
The DNA here is from genome assembly GCF_020382885.2 of Scatophagus argus. Taxonomy (NCBI): domain Eukaryota; kingdom Metazoa; phylum Chordata; class Actinopteri; family Scatophagidae; genus Scatophagus; species Scatophagus argus. The sequence goes on along the minus strand of NC_058495.1, from coordinate 24,676,088 downwards.
GTGAGCAGGATGGAACTAGAGCTTCCTCAGCTCATATTGACTGTCCCTTTCACCAAGCATCAAGGCTCCCTTTTCTCCCGACTCCTTATTCATTATTTATTTGTGTACCAGTCTCATTCTGTGTGGACTTTTGATGTCATTTGGCTTCTTTTTCCCGATTCTCTTTTGTCTTTGTCATCCTATTTTCCCCACATTCTCTTTTGTGGAGAGATGTTTTCACCCTTGAAAATTCTTTTCTTTGTTTTCCCACTGAGTTTACGTTTCTTTTTATTTTTCTATGTGTGTGTGTGTGTGTGTTTCATCATGTGGACATGCAAAAAAAAAAAAAGAAAAAAAAAAAGCTAAACTCAGTTGCTCCAACTTTGTGACTCTTCTTCATCTTTGTCTCTCTGTCCTCTGGTGACTTCATCTCGCCAGGCGAGGCAGCACGTCTTCGTACAATATGTATCATGTCCTGCAGCGTGCATACTGTCAACATGCTGCAGTTTATTGGTCCGTCCCGATGGAGTTTACATTTTTATGAACGTTCCCAGAGTGTGTGAAGCATCTACAGGTGTCAAGTGGGTGATTAAGAACTGAAACTAAAGTGCTGTGTCCAGTATGTGTGGTTTGCATTTATGGATGAAAAAAAAAGTTCAAAAAAGCCAAAAAAAAACCCCAAAAAACAAAAAACAAAAACTGACGTGACTGGCAGGTAGTTTTCCGTGGCCTTACTGTCACGCTACACCTTCTTATGTTGTCGGAACATAAATATCACATTTTCCCTGGAGGATCTCGTTGCAGGACCCTCAGAGGATTCAGTCATAACCTGAAGGAGCTCACATCAAAGAGAAACCTGATGGGCAAAATGTCGCTTTGATCATATGCTTCCTGTTGTCCCAGATGACGCCTGATGCTACCTGCATGTGTGTGTGTGTGTGTGTGTGTGTGTGTGTGTCTCATGTGTATTGACATGCACGATATGTGTATAAGGAGTGCTTCTGTTGCTGCTGCAGCCTCTCCCTCTCTCCCTTTGTGTGTCTGTAGCTGCCTCTCAAAGTCCAGGATGTTTCCTTGGTTGGACGGGTCCTTCAAAGTGGACTCCTGCAGAGACAAGGCTCCTTCCTAGCATGTGGAGAACACATCTCGGAACCGGGTGTGCGTCATTGAAAAGGTCCTTTCTTCGATGCATATTGCGCCTTCTGCGATGCTGCTCTTGCTCGCACATTTTTGAACTGTTCAAACTGCAAGATGGCCGTTCAAAGCGTTTGACCCACCAGAAATCCTTCTGGTTGTCCAAAAACCAGATCGCTGACCGTTCAGGGGATTAATTTTGGATTGCAACCCTTCGTCCAACTGAACATTAAAATGCATCTGATCTGGTGGAAATTTGGCCGGATTCCTGATTTCTGTGTGTGTGCGTGTGTGTGTGTGCGTACATGTGTGGAAAATGTATGCTTTTGTAGGGAGGGAAGTAAGCGAGTTAAAGTGGAGAGCAGGAGAAGTGAAAAGGACTCGAAATGTTAAGTTCAGCCATGCCCCTGAGCAAGGCATTGACAGCTTACACTTTGTCTTCCCCTCCGGTGTGTCCCCATTACTGATGTGTGTGCACGTGCGAGTGAAGCACACTGTTGTGCACGTGATGTACTTTGAAAGTGTACGTACGTATATGTGCGCATGTGTCTGCAAGCGCTCCAGTGTGTCCGTTTTTTCATTTGTGTCTGCCTCTGTCTCACTGTGTGTGTGTGTGTGTGTGTGTGTGTGTCCAGGCTTTAATAATCCTCTGTGTGATAAGTGCAGCTGTCTGCAGCCTGGAGGAACAGGTTCCACTGCTGAACTCTCAGTCCAACAACCTTTTGGTGTCTGACTGAAATGAAATGCCAGATGCAGCCTGACACTCTGCTCACGCCTCCAGCCCACAGGTACGGCCCTGCAACTGCACACAGCACTTTAATCTTCTAAGATTGTCAAATGTAAGATCACAGGATCAGCTCTTCATGCATCTGGGTGACCAGACGTCGGACGTGGTTGACACTGAGGCCTGCAGACAGGAAGAGGGAGCAGGACTGGACGGACTGGCAGGAGTGACCTGTGAGGTACAATTCAATTTGTTTTTCTCGTTTGTTTGTTCTTGTGTCTTTTTTATCTGGAACTTATTTTGTAGCTATTTCAATTTCTAGATTTGTTTAGCTCAAAAAATAATTGCTTAGTGCATGCGAGAACACTGTAGCACAACATGTCAAATTCAAGAATATCAGTAGCTTTGTAGAAGCAGAGCCTGATGTCCATAATGCCTGTGAAGTATATTAACCACAAGCTGTGTATGTCATATCAAAACCTTAAGAAAAATCTCTTTGGCATGTATTCATGTGATTATGGTAACTCCTGTATCACATGGATGCAGTATAAAGCTCCCCCCAGGTGTGAGGTGGCTTCAGGTGCAGTCGTCAGCACTGGGTTTCAGTGGTGACACAGAGACATGGTGAGAAAGACAAAACATCAAAAGAAGCTGTAGACCACTCCTGTATAACACACTTCTTCTATCCGACCACGTTTGCAAAAAGCAAAGAGTTTGGCCATTTTCGTTCTCATCATTTCTATTCCTCCCTAAAAAAAAACACAAAGATTCTGACATTTCAAATTAAATTAAATCAAATCTGTCATTTGACATCCAGTGCTTTATTAATGATATTGTCAGACCGCAGTGAACCTTCAGGAGGAAGTTCTCACAATAAAACTCTCAGCCTTTAATTTTCCAGTCGCAGGTACCAAACAAATTCAAAGGGCAAAGCAATCAACAGCAGAAAACAGAGCGAGAATGCAGGACACCAGAGGAAGCATGAGGACGCGGCACAGAGAGAAGACAAAGCGAAGTCTAAATACACTCGGGAACCCAGATGCAGGTGGAACCAATTAGGGCGGGGCAGGCAATCAGTACTGTTGGGAAAACACACAAAGGCAGGAAGAGGGAGGGTTTGAAACGAGACAATAGGTGAGGGACAACATGACTTAGACTGAACAGAGGGTGTGAACACAGAATCAACATTCGTTTTCAGCAAAGACGGCCTACGTTTTAACTGGTTGAACCACTGGTTTAGGAGTCCACTGGATGCTTGAACTGGATGAAATTTTGCACAACAAAAACGCGCTTTCTCTCTCGTCAACACTCACACTTTATCTTTTGCCTAAATCCTCCTTTTCTTTGCTTCCTTCCCACCGCCTGTCTCTGCCGTTCTGCTCTCTCTGATAAGCACTCGTGTCTCCCTCCACTCTTTCATTAGCGGCAGTGACTTTGATCTGACTGAAGGAGGCTGCAAGTCCACTTCCTCACAGGTCGCCTTTAAGCCTCCGACCACACAAACACTCACAGGGCGAACCCAAGAGAAAAAACACTGATTCCTGTTTGATGATATTTCCCACCAAACAGACTCTCACCACACCGGCTGAGTGCACACAAAGCAGGGAGGATTTTTGTCCGGAGGAGGGGAGGTGCAGCAGCTAATATTGCTGCTTTGAGCCTCAAACAAAGTGGACACTGACCGTCAGTCGGACTCTGTGAACAGTATCTCTGCAGCTGTTATTAAGTCAACTCCAGTGGGTCATTGATAGGAAATAAAAGAGGAACACAGAGAGGACAAAGCAGCAACTGCCCGGAATGAATGCAACAACTTGTGTTCGAAAACAGCAAAAGAAGTTCCAGCGCAGCTGTCAAAAGCTCGAGTATCTTCTGTCCCTCAGCGGGTAGCTGATTACCACCCTGACACAGCGCTTCATGACGATTCATGGTGTGATGTGAAATAATCCTGTCTTATTCTGAGAACCACCACACACACACACACACACTGTATCTGAGGTGGACGGGATTGTCCACCTGTCCAAATCTGCACTGTAAAGGTCTAACAATACTGTCCCAGATTTCACAGCTGAAACGGGTGTGACACGTGAAGTCTGAAGTAGAGTTGTGGGGTGTGGACGGACGCGATCCGTCCATCCAGTCTGACCTCGTCCTCGTTCTTTATACTACATTCAGAGCTTAGGGGAAGTATAAAGTGATACTGACGTGGTATTGTTCTTACGGTGCCGAAGCAGGGCCGCTTCAGCAACAGCTTGCACTCTATACAGCATCACTGTATGACAGATAAGGATTAATTCATTGGGGGCAACGTACTGAGGCTGACAGTCTATAAACACAACAAAACAGGCCTGACTTTGAAGAAGTTCCCCCCTTGTTGGGTTATCAGAGAGCTGGTGAAGAGTCTGAGTCCTGGAGGAGAGACAACAGTGGATCTTCAGGGCAGAAAGTGCCGGAGCTGCCGAGCTCCTGCCGAGGTGCGCATGCTGAGATGTAAAAAAATAAAAAAATAAATAAAAAAATAAAAAATAAAAATCTGGAGTACAGCAAAGTATGACTTCAATGGAGGAGGTCAAATGAGTTGAAGGGGCAGGCAGCCTTTCTGAGTTGCAGATGAAAAGAGAGCTGAAAATCTATGTTTCACGCTTTGTACTCGACAGCGGGACTCCACTTGTGGGAGTAATTAGCACCGCAGCTTTTCTTTTGAAGTGAGCTGAGCGAACAGTCGAGGAGAAGGCGGCTGCTGCTGCTTGTGAGGGCCCACACGGTGACGGAGATACGAATGGAAAAAACAAAAAGAGGCTGGAGGTGATGGTTAGTTTCATGCGATCGTGTAATTTGGCACAATGCACTGCATTAAAAATGAAAAGTTATATGGATTCTGTGCAGCAGCTGGAGGGGAAAGAAACTCACTGGACTCATGAGGGAATTTTACCTGCACCAGGACAAAACAAGACGGCTGATATACAATGAAACTAAATGCCCCCAAAAAAGCTCAAATTAAATAAAAAATACTACCTCTGTGTATTCTTATTCCAACCCTGCTTGTGGAAATGATTTAGGGTCCTTTTGCACAAGGTGCTTCAAAAGAAGATGGTACAAAAAAAATAAATAAAATAATAATAATAATAATAAAATAAAAAAATGGCAGAATTGTTTTAACAGAACTGTCTGAACTGTTATCCCATGTATTTAATTCAGTAAGATATTTCTTTGAAGATATGCTAATTAATCTCCTTAAAAACTGCACTCTGCACTTTATCTCCAAAACGAGACAAGTCGACAGTAACAGGAAACACGGCAGCCAAATTAACCAAAAAAAGGTCAGTAATATCAGATAAAAACACTTCAGTAAATGTTGCAGTGCTAACATGTTGGATCTCAGCTGCATCTCACCCTCCTCAGCTCCACAGGCTTCCTCCACTTTGCCCAGATTTGTCGCCATTTTGACTGCCAAGACATTTCTGGCTTTTAAATGTCCCGTCGGCTCACCTGTGGCTTTCTATCTGCAAACACTCATTACTGAACGACTTGTCATTTTGGAAAGGATTTCATGCTGCATGTTAGCTGAGTGCCTGACATGTCCATGCTCAGCTTCCCGCCTTAACGCTGTGCCCGACCAAACTGGCCCGGGGAAACGTCCGGGTCTGGAGATGGTCTCCGGTGAGGGAATAGAGAGGAAATGAGGCTAATCTGCATGTTGTGTTCCCAAATAGAATTTGTTGTTCTCATCTGTTCGTGTCTGTGGAAATAACGGGCCACACAGATGACAACCAGCGGCTGGGAAGACGCCAGCTAATCAGGACATGTGCCTTTCAAGTCCTCCCTGAAAAGCAGACCCAAAAATCAGTTTGTTGCTCCACAGTTTGTTTAAACCTTCGCCTGAGAGTGGAAACTATTTTCTAACAAAAGCAGAAAACAGTGAAAACTGTTCATTGGGTCTGTTTAGAAGCCATTTCTCTTTGCCAACAAATCCCACAAGTGCACAAAAACCAACAATGAAATCATTGTGACAAATTTCGTGTGTGTGTGTGTGTGTGTGTGTGTGTCCAAAGCCTGATGTGTTCTTTTCCTCTGTGCTATGAAACTCATTGTGTCCACAGACTATTAGAAATACATCAGTGAGGCAGACTGTAGCACCGACCGACATGTTCTTTTGTCATCGTGACCGTGTCCCATACACACCTTCAGATCAAATCATCAAACGTGAATTAATCCACCAGTGAAAATAGTCCCCAACAAATGTGCATCCTCAGGAGGGCCCAGTGTGCCGAGACGCTGGGTCCTGTTAACAGTGCGAGAGATTCACAGTTTTTCTTACGCTGCTGAAGATGACATTTATTTTTGTTTAACTGCAGCACAGCTCAGTTTAAAATGAAATTCAATCTTATCAGTGTAAATTAAATTTAACTAAAGTAATTTATTGTTTGAGAAAGTTCTTGGTGTCTCGTTTTCATCTCCTTGTTCGGTGGCATCAGGACGTGTCTTGGATCAGCTGCTCGCTGCCACACATCCTGCACGCCAGACTTCCTGTGAGGCCTTGAACAGGTCACATTCAGAGCCCAGATGAAAGCAAATGGAAATAAATTACAGCGACACTTTCAGGCTGATTATATTATGGATCTACAGCCAAACTGATCTCCAGGCTATGGATACAGCTGAGGAGGCAGTGTGTGTGTGTGTGTGTGTGTGTGTGTGTGTGTGTGTGTGTGTGTGTGTGTGTGTGTGTGTGTGTGTTAGAGGCTGGCATGCGTCTGATTGGCACAACCATTACCTGACTAGTAACAGGTGTGTGTCTGTTTAGCATGCTCTGTCTCTCTCTCTCTCTCTCTCTCTCTCACACACACACACACACAGACTAATTACAACCATGGCTCACTGTCTTCCCAGTTTAATCCGCTCGTTGGAAGGTTGCCGTGGCAGCCAGAAGCTTCCAAGGTGTGTGTGGTGATCATCGATGTGTGCAGGTGTGTGTGTATACAGGCCTGCCAGCCTGCGTGTTTGTGTGTGTGCTTCTGTCTGCTGTCCTCAGGATGACTTTTTTTCTTATTTATTTAATTTTATACAATGATGAGTTGATGCTGCAGATCAATCGGGGTCCTTCAAAAACAAAGAGAATTAATAATTATACTCTAATTTTCATCAAGATCTCTTTCTTTCAGATGAATACTGTTAACGTTTGGGAAAGATTCAGACAAAATGGCCCTAAATTCACTATTCCTCTTCTGAACATGTCCAGAACATCTCCGCCTGGTCTCTCTAACTTTATCTCCAAAACATCTCACATGAGCTGTCCCTCTAATGTACTCGTTCCTGAGGATCCTATCCATCCCGGTCGCACCCAAGGAAAACCTCAACATCTTCAGCTCTGCTACCTCCAGCTCTTCCTCGTGTCTCTTCCTCAAAGCCACCGGACAAGCTGGATTAAAAAAATGCAGGACGAGAGGGCTTCCTGAGACGGAGGGAAGGAAGAAGAGTCTCAAAAAGTGAAAACTGGAGAAAGAGGAAGGAAGAGAAGGAACTCAGAGGGAAGAGGAGATGAGAGATCAGGAGCAACAGATGAGCGACAGAGACGAGAAGTTTTCAGAGAGAGAGGAATAAAAACCGCAGAGTGAGAGGAAGCGCCTGATAGCACAAACACATAAGCCAGTTTGCCTCGGTTATACTGGAGAGGGAATTAAATCAAAGCTCCACTCAAATGTAAAGAGTGGAGACTGGGAGGAGTGAAGAAGGGAAGATGAAGCAAAGGGGAGAAGAAATGAAAAGGTTAGCAAACAGTAAAGAAGATGAACCAAAGCACTCCGTGTGCTCTGAATCAGCCTGATAACCTGCCGGGTCAGGAAGTGACATTTTTGCTTTCAAAAATGTCAACTACTTTGACTCCTTTTCAGCGTGTCCTGAACGTCTCCCACCTCTGAGCTGTTTTCATTGGTCAAAGTCAGCACGCTGCTCATGTCCTGCCTCTTCGCTCGCCCCTCAGCAGCATTGGGAGACGCTAACAAAAGGCTGGAGGCGAAGGAGAAGAAGAAGAAGAATTATGTTATTAATCCCCCTGTGGGAAATTCACGTATGTCTTCTTCTCACCCACAGTGTGAGCAGCTGACGTACTTGTGTCTTGTGGCCACCGAGAAACTTGAAGGAGCATTTTTGATTTATCCACAAGGACCATTTTTATTGATTTTCTGCAATAAAGCTTATTTGGTTTTGTTTTTTCTTAACTTTTCAGCTTACACCTATGTGTTATATGTTAGTCTGGTCTGACTCATCAGTCCTTCTCACTGTACAGGCTCGAGTCCACGGCCCTGACGGTGGCTCTGACAGATCAGTAACTGGTTGCTGTCCGTGGTGCTGAAGTCACACGTCAGACCCCAAACCCACTTCTGTTAGTTTTGTGTAGTGGATCTATAGTATTCTCTAAACTGAAAAAAGTAGGCCCACTGTGGAAAACGGAAGTAAAATGAGACTGCAGTCGCTTACAAAAGAGGTGTGTTTACCGAGAGCAGTTTAAGGAAGCGTTTCTGAACGCTCGAAAAATCAGGTGGTGTTTGTGTGCCAGCTCGTTTGAAACATGTTGCTGGATATTAATTCAGAATAAGCACATATTTACAAAAGTCAATGAGGTTGATGTGGTAAAACATTAAATGTAATGCCTTTGTACCGTTTAAAACTGAGTGTATGACAAAAAGAAGAGAGAGCAAACTGTCACATTCTGAAATTCATTTCTGTGTTTTTAAAACTTTCTTTCTTATGTTCTTATGACGCACAGCAATATATGTTACATTCCTGTGTAGAGAATGAATGAATTGTTGCATTATCATGTTTCTTCAGGGGATTTGTTGACAACAAAAAGGATAAAATAAATCCAGCCTTGGAGAGGAAACACACGGGCAAAGGCAAGACGGGCCTGATTTAGTGTATGGACAGCCAACAGTCTTTTTTCTTTTACTTACACAAGTAGGGCAGACTTGAAAATAGCATTAAAAAATATGATGGCAGTTTTGGAGCAATGGGAAGCATCCGAGGGGAGGAATAAAAGACAGAAGGGAGGAGGGAGAAGAAAGGGTGAAGGAGCGGGACAAAAGGCTGGGAGAGGTAAAGGAGACGGTTAGAATAAAAGAGAAAAACGGGCTAATGATGTCTGATATTTTTACGTTTTATGTGCTGAAATAATATGCTCTGATTCAGAACGGTTACGGAAGGGAAGGATGTGAAGGGAATTAAATGCAGCGCTGAGACAAAAACATTACTGTATTTTGTATCACAAACAAGGAAGACATTAACAATAAAAGGGAGACATTAATGTTTGGTTCAAGTGAGAAAACCAACCCAACATGTCTGAACTGAACAAACTTTTCTAATAATTAGTTTTGCCTCTGGGCACAGCAAACAGACCAATCAGGGGCAATATGAAAGGTCTGGTCTTGTGAGGTGGGCCTTCTAACCACCAGAATGAGCATCCTGGTTTTAAAATAACTGTGTCACAAACCAAAACCCGGCAGCATTACAACTTGAGAGATCATCAAGGAGCTGCAGGGTATCAGGTTGATCCAGGTTTCAAGGTTGTGTGGTTTTACTCTCCATGAGGACGGATAAGGAACTTGAGGCTGTCAGCAGAATCCTCGAGCTGAGGAGACCATGTGGGAGGAAAAAAAAGAGTTAATGAAGGACAGAGGAGGAGGAGGAGGAAGAGGAGGAGGAAAGGCAGAGAAGCAGGGGTCTTACACTGAGCCAGGAGAGGACAAGAGATGTTCTGCAGGAGGAAGACAAGGAGGGAAGCAGCAGGATGGATTAAGGAGAGGATTTGGTGTGCATGTGTGTGTGAGTGTGTGTGTGTGTGTGTGTGTGTGTGTGTGTGTGAGTGTGTTCAAAAACAACTTTTTTCCCCCTTCAAGGTTAGAGTTTGGGTGTTTGGGTTGACGTCTTTGCAGGATCGAAACATTGTGGGCTTTACTGTGTCTTCTCTCTTTGACGTCCTGCTAATTGGCTGTGATGCTGATGAAGGTTACGTTTCTGTTTGAGGTGCTCTTCTGTTTATTTGTCTTCTTTCTCCAGGTGTGTCTTTTTTTTCATCCTCTTCTCTTTGTCCTGGTTTGGGAGGTGCAATGGGAGTGTCGGACTCAAAGCTAACGCAGCTTTAGTCCAAGATGTCCACTACAGACTGACTCTATTTACACCTCAGCAACTGCAACTTGTTCTGCTCTTTTAGTTCAAAAACAGGACCCAAATGCAGGAGCCTGGACAGGCGGGTTGAAGAACGGAGATCTGCTGTGCTCTACACACATGGTTTGCAGTGTGCAGAAACCTTTAGCAGCATGAAGCACACGGTTTAAAGCACGAGACAAACGACTGACGGGTGTCCAGTGCTGATACTGAACATCGGTGTTATCAGAGTGCTGTCTCTCTGCTCCAGCCTGACTTCATCTCATATCTGTCACTTCTTAAGTATGTTCTGCAGTGTGTGTGTGTGTGTGTGTGTGTGTGTGTGTGTGTGTGCATGGATGGATGTACTGTTTGATTTGTTCCTGTATTTTTGCACCAGTTACAGTAAATGGTCAAGTGATTTAGGTTTAAAAAGAGGAGCTGTGTTGTGTTGCCAAAGGGTTTTTGGAGTTTGACCCACACTACAGAGGAAGTCCTGGCCTCCTCTGCTGCACTTTGGACCATCCTGTTTTAAATCTGTCCCTCGCAGGGCCCATCTCTGTGGAAGTGCTTGTTGACAGCCAGAGAGCCGTCAGAGAGACCAAAACCCCGTTTGTACCAGGCCTTAAACATGTTTACTCCTGTGTTCTTTAAAGAGAACGATGCGGTTCACTAGCTGACACGGTGACAGATTAATTGGAGATGTTTGAAGACTGCGGGAGTATGAATAACCTGCTTCTGAAAATTAAAGTCACACTTTGAGCACTTGAGCTGAATGGATGTACAGCTGCACCACAACAAGCTGCGTCAGCCACCTCTTTGTCTCCACTCTGTTTGTTCTGCAGTGGACCTCCATGATTGAACAAGCTGAGACTGCTGGGAGATTTATGATACACAGAGCCACAAAGCCTCTCCAGGCTGCTGTCATCTTGTTATACGCAGACAGTTTCTTTGTTGATCCAGTCCACTGTGTCATGGAACCAATGTATTTTACATGAGTGTGAAAATGGGCCGAGGCAACGAGAGCGTTTAGCCTCCAGCCTCGGGGGAAATTCTGAGCTGCTCCTCTGCTCTACATTTATATTCTACTCTGGACGTCCAGCGGGCAGCGAGACTGGACACACACACACACACACTCACAATCAGTGTGTCCCTGTTGTCCTCTTCTTTTGCTTAGCGTTATTCTTGTGCGTCTCCCTTTTTGCACAAATGAAACCAGGCTAATGCTGACATATTTAGAATCGAAGTGTTCTATTCTCAAACGAAACATTTGAAGCTGACAGCATTATAAACAAATGCTTTTATTTGCATGTGTTCCTCTGGCTGATGGATGTGTCAATAGACAATCACCATCAATCTGACATGCACAGCAGCACCTTGGGACCAGGGAAGAAGTGATATTCAGAGAAAAAACATCTCAGTAATTAGTGTTTTGTTGTCGAGGAACCGCATCGCTTCACTGCACAAGCTTGGATCAACTACATCACGAGATGGACACTCCTGCTGGCCTGCAGTGGATGATGACCCAATAAAACTTTTTAATTTTTTAATTGAATTTATCAGTAAGGAAACATCTGTGATGTTGGTCAGGATGCCGACTTAAAATGTACCTCCCACACACACACATGAAGATGGAAAGAGAGAGAGAGGATCAAAAAACAAAGGAAGGAACAAAACAAATCATTTCAACTGAACTGACGCTGACTGACTTCAGGTCTAAAAACTGTTTTTTTCAGGTTTTTTTTCTCATAGATTTATGGCTTTATTCTGAAAGATTTTGAGGTTTTTTTTCTTAGAAATTTATGACTTGATAATGTCAGAAAATATTTATTCTTATAATATTTTTTCTTGTAAATGTGCAAATTTTTTTCTCACAGTGCCAACCTGCTCACTGGCTCCATAAAACTAAATGATCATACATGATTGGGACGGAGACACACGAAACAAACACAATGAAACGATTCAAATCAGATAAATGATTCCTACTTGTGTACTCTATGGTCAGCAGGGAGTGTCTGGTGAGCTGTCATGTTTGGTTCTTTAGAGATGTAACTTCTGGCTTTCACGGACAAGAAGATTGCATTGCTTCACTTTCACAATGCGTTGCCTGTGATTATTGTTTGGCCTCTGGTTTTTATCTTCCAGCGACATACAGAAGCTCAGGAATGCGATACGTTTCAGCCATTAATGCGTTTACATAAACAGTGTAAAGCTTCAACTAGAATTCCAGAGGAAATATTGTAGCACAGGGATAGAAAATCAAGAATAAAGTCAAGTCAGTTTGTCACCGGCTCTGAAGTTCCTCTGTGCAACAGATAGGCCCGTTAGTCAGTGGAAGAGCGCTTAAAACTGTGTTGTTTGTTTACTTTTATGTCTGATTCTTTTACACATCCATTATCTGTGTGTGAGTGTATATTTGAGACTGTGTTTTGTGTGTGTCCATGTGAGATAAAGGAGGTCTTCAAGAAGAATTCATTCAGCGCCTTACAACAATGAGACTGCAGTCCGTGTGAAAACAGCTCTGCTTCCAGTCTACGTGGTGCTGGATCCAAATAAAATGCACTGTGTTCATGGCACTGAAGGCACAAATCTAATTTTATTCCAGCCAAAGGTGTGTTTCATTTAGTCGCCTTTTGCTATAACTTTCAGGGGAGAGTCAGAGAGTGAGGAAAGAAGTCAGCATAACAAAACGTAAGGTAAATAAAACCTTCAGCTTTGAAATTCCTCAACATTTGTGCCTGGGTCACGTCATGCAGATTTTCATCTGCAGTGGAAGTTGTTTAACAATGAAGACAACAGCTCCCATGGTCCCAGGCTACTCAGGTCTTTTGTTTTGTTTTGACTGGGAGATCCTGCCAGCAGCAGAAATGAAATATTGTGCATTCAAAGAGAAAACAGCTTGTCATTATGTGAAAGAGTGTGATTTGTGTGGGAGATCAACACTCATGTATGAAGCTCTGCAGGGAAGACAGCGAACAACACTTTCAGCGAT